>NW_028270161.1:25264449-25591101 GCF_037043375.1 Chiloscyllium plagiosum | reverse complement strand
TCCTTTCCCTTTCCTTTCCCTTTCCTTTCCCTTTCCTTTCCCTTTCCTTTCCTTTTCCTTTTCCTTTCCTTTTCCTTTTTCCTTTTCCTTTTCCTTTTTCCTTTTCCTTTTCCTTTTCCTTTTCCTTTTCCTTTTCCTTTTCCTTTTCCTTTCCTTTCCTTTTCCTTTTCCTTTTCCTTTTCCTTTTCCTTTTCCTTTTCCTTTTCCTTTTCCTTTTCCTTTTCCTTTTCCTTTCCTTCCCCCACCATCTCCCTATTCCCCCATACATATGGAGTAAATTTGCAGATATATTCTATGTTTGTTCAAAAAGCACACAACCTGCAGGCAATCAATTCATGTAACATTTGAAAGAAGTTCAGGGATTTACATATTAATGAACTGAAACTGTCACCCTTTTGGTGAAAGACTTAACAGCAATCTAGGTTTGTTCAATATATCATTTTAATTGCATGACACTATGAACTTTTGGTATAAAGTCTGTCTTGTGATCCTGCCCCACTAGTTACCTGAGGAAGGAGCAGCACTTTGAAAGCTAGTACTTCCAAATAAACCTGTTGGACTATAACCTGGTGTTGTGTGATTTTTAACTTTGTTCACCTCAGTCCAACACCAGCACCTCCACATCATGGCTTCCAGTAGAAAGAGTTGACTTCAGCCAAGTGTAGCAGACTGGCACATTCCAAAGTCCAGAGCTATGTGCTGAGGGATATGCTAAAACCTGGGGCAACTACTGCCAAGGCACAATGGGAAAAGTTCACCATCTAAGGCCTTTCTGCCAAAGTGCAATGTGGGTCTGTTTAGTTCCCAGTTCTCAGTTCTCAGACCTTGTTGTTCTTCACTGTAAATATATGTAAATAGTGTCCTGCATAAGTAATAAATGCCTTTGGCAAGGTTTGTTTTTCTTGATATGTGAAGACAATATAATAGGACTGCTTTATGTTACATGTGTATATACATAAAGATTTTTGAATGAATGAAGTATATTTTTACAGGCTTGAATTCGCAACCTGCTACCAACTCAAACATATATTTGCTTCTACTGAACTAAAATGACACTAAGCACCAATTTGGTCAAAATCCAGTTGAGATGTATCCTGTCTCTGAAAGCGCTGCTTGTCCAAAGGTGTTTCCAGGTTTCCTGATATTTTACATTTGAAAACAAAATCAAGAAGTTTGAATTTTTTTTTGTTGTCTCACCCTATCTCTGCAAATTTGTCAAGCTATTCTCTCCTGCACCCTTCAGCCCTCTAGCATTGAGGGTTTTTTTTTGTCTCCCAATTCCATTGCTTGACCTTGTAATTGATAGCAAAACCTTCACTCCTCTTTTTGGAACTCCTGGGTTGCTCTTGTAAACTCTGCTTCTATGGTTCAGTGTCCGTTTACTCATTAAGCACTTTGAGGTGTGTTTTATCTTAGAGGTATTGTATGAATGCTTTTTTTTGTTATTGCTGTAGGTTGCCTTGGTGATACACAATTCAGTTTTCGAATTCGACAAACAGTGGGGAATAAATTATCCATGAATGGAGATGAAGAGAAATATAATCGCGATGCACCAGTTGTTCTTCAGGTGTGTTTAAGCCAAGCTGACACAAATGTAATATTTTACTCATCTATTTATCAATTACTAAGCACTTCAAATCTATCAGCTATTCAAATACATGTTAAAACATGTACTGAAACAGTTCAGAATTATCTTGCACTATTGTGCAGTACTGCGCAGAAATGCTATACATTTTGCAGTATGTGAAATCCAGAATCATATATTATTCCTCTTAATGCAAATTTAACTTTGAAGCTACTTGTTACATCAAGCTGTTGTTAAATATCATTATTATAAATTGTACCCATTTCTCCTGTGTTCTTTCCACCCGCCTCCACAAACGTGAGTGAAATATAAGACAATGAACTGTGAATGTTGGAAATCTGAAATGAAAACAAATTGCTGGAGAAACTCAGCAGGTCTGTCAGCATCTGTGGAGGGAAAGCAGAGTTAGTGTTTCAAGCCCAGTGATATCAACACAAAGGCACCTTGTTCTTTCCACTTGCACAATTCTAATCTGCTTGTGCTCTGTGCACATTATTTCATTTTCTCATATATAATTATCCAATTGTCTTATTAATTTCTTTTAACTTTTCTTCTTCCCATTTGTGTTTTGTAACCTATTCAAACACTGCAATTATGTTTCACACCTGGAACTGTATATTCATCTGAATCTGGCCCTTTGTTCTGCTGTAGGTGGCTATTCTCCTTGGCCCCGCACTCTTTAGAATTTTTAGAATTCCTTCTCTGTTCCACTCTCGCCTCCTTTAATACTACCTTCTGACTGAACTTCTAATCACCAGTTATTACTTCTTTCAACTTTGTGTTCATTTGTGATGAATGCTGTTGAAGTGCTTCAAAATGTTAATCTACATAAAAGGTGGTATATAAATGGACATTTTTGTAGTAAGAGGTTCAATGATTTATTAATGCTCTGTCTCCATTAGGGAGCAAACAATGTGGAGATAGCACTAAAAGACAGGAATGTTATAAACAGTATAATAATTGATAGATAAGATCTCCTAAGAGGTTAGCATTATTATAAATTAGTAAATCACCTGATTTGAAGTTTAATGAGTCCTAGTTTGCTGAAAGAAGTGAACATGGGTGGTTGAACCACATCCTTCTATTATAACTCTGTGGTCTGTTATATATGTGAACACAATGACATTTTTGTTTTAGCGGGATCGAGCACATTATTATGGATTTGTGTACTTCCGACAAGTCAAAGATTGTACAGTTAAACGAGGATATTTTCAAAAGGTAATTTCTCTTGCTTACAATATTAAACTGTATTATTTGCACATGGATTAGAGTCACCATTTTGATCAAAATCATTGTTTGAAACATTAGCCTGCCTATATACAGGTGATTAAGGGAAGAACTTGAATGCAGTGCAATTTATTAGACTGTGTTATTCAATTGGAGAGATTCTTTGTCATCAGATTAGATGCCTTACTGACTAGCAGTAAGTTATTTCTTTTTAATTTAATAATGATGCCATAACAAACTGAGAGCATACATTCAACCTTTTTAAGTGTTTTTAACATGGGAATTGTTTGTCTTCTAATGGATTCTGCACAACTTAGCTTAATTTTTTTCTCCTTGGTAATGTATAATTCTTTGTAAAAAGGGAGCATTACCAATTGTAAAAGTTATCAGTGGCAAGATTTGCTATGGACCGAAGGGTCTGTTTCCATGCAGGACAACTCTTGACTCTAGTGTCAATGCTGCTGCACTTCAAGGAGAGCTGCAGACAGTCTTCAAAGAATTTTCTTGGTCTTCACTGGGACATCAGCCATTTGAGAATCGAAAATAAGAGCATCTGGTGGGTGAGATAATTGTGAGCCCTCTGGACACATTGTCCTGTCTTTCAAAGTTGAACTTTGTAATTTGCATGAAGGCTTGTGAAAGTAGCTTCAAGAAAGACAATGATCCTCTCATTGAATCTGGGGAGCATGACAAAGGCAGCCACAATACACAATCCAGGTCTTACTGCAGTCTTACTGAAGTACTGCATTGTGCTGGTGTAAACTGCTCTGTAAATTCAGAATTTTGTTTATTTGGAGGCCTTTTTGTAAAATATTTGCTGTCAATGTCACACTTTGTGGAAGGCTGAGCTGGCACAGCTGCTACTGTTGGATCTCTTCCTCAATAGTGGCTTTTTGATAACATGACGGTCAAGGTATGGGAAGGGTTAACATATACTAGAGTCTCTCCTTCAACATGTGAGCTGGTATATTTGATTGACACAGTGAACTGATGAGTTTGATTTTGGCAGCTTTTAAGGCCAGGTCAACTTTACGTGTGTGCAGCTTTGAAAACTGAAAGTTATTGGTAATTTACATGCGGCGTGGCAACAACAATGTCATCGTCTGCAAACTGTAAATTGTGCATGTCTGTAGTAATCTGTTTAGTTTCAAGCAATTGAAATTGGAAGAGTTTTCCATCTTGGCAGTGATTAATGTTGACACTTGAAACCAATTGATATTTGTGCTGATTAGTGACTATCAAGTAGATTCAAACTTGTATTGGGGCAATTAAGCAATCTTGCTGGATACTGGTTCAGATTTTGATGTCAGTTCATGTCTCCCACTCAACCGTTGCAGTCATATGAAGCAGTTACAGGATTGTGATGTCTGACATTTTTTGGCCATTGAGATGTTAGTGAATTTTGAGAAGATTTGTAGCTCAGGTTGAGGTTTTGGATGTAGGTTTGCTCACTGAGCTGGAAGGTTCATTTCCAGACATTTTGTCACCCTACTAGGTGACATCTTCAGTGGGCCTCAGGTAAAGCACTGCTGAAAATTCCTGCTTTCTGTTTATATGTTTGGTATTCTTTTGGTGATGTCATTCCCTGTGGTGATGTTATTTCCTGTGGTGAAGTCCCTTCCTGCCCCTTTTCTCAGGGGATGGTAGATGGGGTCTAGGTAGATGGGGTCTAACTCGATGTGTTTGTTGTTAGAGTTCCGGTTGGAATGCCATGCTTCTAGGAATTCTCATGCATGTCTTTGTTTGGCTTGTCCTAGGATGGATGTATTGTCCTAGTTGAAGTGGTGTCCTTCCTCATCTGTATGTAAGGATACTAATGAGAGCGGGTCATGTCTTTTTGTGGCGAGTTGGTGTTCATGTATCCTGATGGCTAGTTTTCAGTCTGTTTGTCCAATGTAGTGTTTGTTACAGTCCTTGCACAGTATTTTGTAAGTGACATTGAGATGTTTAAAGGAACAATCTATAGAACCAACAGCAAAAAAACAGTTCTGAGGAAGGGTCATACAACCTGAAACGTTAACTGTGATTTCTCTCCACAGATGCTACCAGACCTGCTGAGCTTTTCCAGCAGCTTGTGTTTTTATTTCTGATTTACAGCATCCATAGCTCTTTCAGTTTTTAATCCATAGAGCCACACGATTTAATGAGTCAAATCCTTTGGTAAAGTCGATTAATACAATGAAGAATTACCAGTGTTTTCAACAATTTTCTTGGATTTTTGTGGTGCTGAAGATCCTTTGGAAGTCATCTTTAGAAGAATTTTCACAGACTGACTGACTTAATTCCTGTCTTGAGGCCTGTCCCAATATCGTAGTTGAAAGTTCTTTTTTTCTCTCACATCTGTGTAAAAGTTTTAATGTGAGCAAAAGCTTTGAATACTTCAGTTGGAAGATGAGGGAATCTAGGCATTGTTTTTCATCCTTGCTTATTGCAGCCTTTCTATGTGGTGGCGGTCATCCACTGATTATGCTGCAAAGTACTGGAGGATAGCGAAGAGAGTGTCAGTTGCCACATTAGATTCATGATTGAAGAGTTGTGGAAAATGTTCTTTCCAACATTGACGAATGTCACTGTCATCCTTCACAAACACCATCCTGAGAGTGAAGGCGAATTTTTTTTTAACTATTTCTGTAGGTGGATATGGTAACTTCAAAGAATATTTTTGAATCTCTTGGGCTTTTTCTTCTAATTGCATGTTCTTTCTCTTTCAAACTTGTCATTGGGTGTCAGCTTTGAACAGATGTCATGCTGCACCTTTTAAATTTGTGAACTTAGTTTTTTCTGCAGGGCAGTGAAGGCTACTTGTTTGTGTCATCCGAAGTCATGTGTTTTTGAATTGCTTCTGTCAAAACAGTTCTGGTAATAGCTCATACTCTATAGTCTGGGTACAGGAGTGCTATATAGCTGAATTTATTTAACCCAGTGGATTAGAGTAGGATTTTTCCAAATTGATCATAAATTGCATTTGCAATTCCTTGTGTCAGCTAGTTGTTTCAGGGTTGTAACATAATTTTTCTCTTCTTGTGAGCACAATGATATTTTGATGCTAGATGTTCTTTCGGTAGGCATCAGTTCCCTACATAGACCTAGTAATATACATGTCACTGAGATCTTTGACCTGAACAATGGTGTAATCCAGGAAGTGCCAATGCTTTGATCCGGAAGGCCTCCAAGTGGTTTTGCAGAAGGGCATGTTTGATATAATGATGCCAAGTAGAGCATATATCCTTAGCAGGAGGACATAATTTGTTTTTGGCTTTTCTCATCCTGTTTCTCCCAGTGGATCTCTTTGTCTGGCAATCCCTAACCCTCTTACCAGAAGGAAGGAGATCTTAATGCATTGCTGAAAGATCATTGGAGAGAACAAGGCACTTCCACCGCATTAAGGTGATGGCCAATAGAGGGAATCCATGAGAGGGTGGGACATGGGGAGAGGCAAAGAAGTTTTGGAGGAGTAAAACGGGGATTAAGAATTTGTTCCTCCGCATCTTGATCTGTTCTTTATTATGCTTTTATTTCAGTCCTTTGTCTTGACCACAGCTTTTGAAACCTTTTATGTTCTTTTATGTTTCCTTGGTTTTTTTAAAAATGATCTTTGCTTGTCATATGGTTTAAAATGTCCTGCAACAGCAAGTTCGTTGATCTCAGTCAGTATAACATAGAGAAAGGCCCTCCGGCTCACTTTGTGGTGCCGGTCATCAAGCATTTATCTTTTCTAATCCCATTTTCCAGCATTTGGCCATTAGCTTTGTATGCAGTGGCTCTTTGAGGGTTCATGTCCTTTGCAAGATTTTCAGTTCTGTTCAGGTGAAGTCTGCCCATCCTTATGGTTCAGTTATGTCCAAAAAGTCATATCTGTGCCCCTGAAGTTTACATCCTAGATCACTTGTGTAGTAATACACTTTCTCACCATTTTTAAACTAACTTATAACTATGAATCCTGAGGTCAGTCCTCTCAGTTTATCACCTAACTCCTGAAAGTACATTTATAGGGCGTAAATTATGTTCTTTGGTATTCATTGGTTCTATGGTAAACTGCAACTTACTTCAACTTTCCTCCTTCATCTTAAATCATATGTACCCATTCCATTGTATCTTTTACTGGTAATAGGGATTCTCTTAAGAACATTTCAGTGTCCGATTTATCAATCCCTTATTTTTGCCATGTTGTATACTTTCCCCTTTCTCTGTCGGCACTAATTGCACAGTGTCAGTGATTTTTATAGTTGTAGTTTTCTGAGGTGTCACTAACATCACAGGTTTTCTCTGCAGGTGTCTGTTTGTCAGTTTAATACATGTGGAGTTTTCACAACCTCTGATCTCCTCCTCTTTGTACCACTAGAAGGAAATACAAATTGTAAAGAAAGTGTTGCAAGCAGTTATACACTATAGGTCAAATGGCAACCTATTAAATATTCCATTCATAACACTGGCATTTGTTTTGTTCATATTTTCTTTGGTAACTTATCCAGGCATATGTAATTTCCAATTGAATGGAATGAATGGGAATACAACAAAGCTTTTATTAACCAGCACCTATAGTACCAGAAGTGTGCTGGTAGATGAATTCTGTTTGATCAAGAGCTCCACATAATTACTTTAAAAGCACACTAAGTAATAGAAATGTAATGCAGGGGATATACACACCACTCTCTTATACTTTATTTACAACATAAATCACTTAAACAATAATGCACCTTTAGCCTTAAATAAAACTTAGCAGTTGAGTGCCTTCTCACTTGCACCCTCAACTGACTACTCAATGACATTGCGGCGATGGTGATAATACAGTAAACTTCTACTATTTCAGGTAAATAATTTTTGTCAATTTCTAAATAGTGCTGGTTCGTAAGGTGCCAGTTAAAACAAAGTTTGCCATGTCTTGTTAGCCTGTTTAAAGACTAAACGTAATTACCATATTTTACATGAACAAATATAACAAGCCCAAAGAAATATTTTGTTTTACGCATCTTGGGAAGTTCTACCACAGAATATTATTCTGTTGTTTTCAGAAATTACCCCAAAGTGTTGCCTTGACATTCACTTTCTTAGTCATAAAACATAATAAATTACAGCTTGTATGATAGAGAATGAAATAATGAAGATTTATGCAAATTCAAGTTTATTTTTTAAAAACGAAATTCCAAATGAATGTTCATGTTTTGCTGTCCTTATTATTGAGTCAGCTGGTACCATTAAGGTTATTTTATTGCCTTTCCACCATTGCTCATGGTTACTCTTCAACCACTGAAGTCTTTACGATAACATAAAGTCATGAATCCTAGAGTTCTGACCCAACAACAATAGCAAATGCACTAGTCAGGATGGTTTGTAACTTGGAGGGGAATTTGGAGGTGGTGAGAGTTTTCATGACTTTGCTGCTCTTGTTTACCTGTTGGTAAAAGTCATGGAGTTGAGAGATGCGCTCATGATTGTGGTTGTTCAATTCTAGTTTAGGTTTTCTGGTTGCCGAGTACACTCAATCTATCTGCAGCTAACCTTAACCACAATACAATACTACTCACATCAGAGATCCATTATGTGAAAATCAACATTGTTTTAGATCCAATTTCTAAGAGGCATTAATTAGAGCAAAAACAGCTGACTGTTGGACAGGAACCTGTCTTTTGATGTGTAAAATACAGTACATAATATGGTACATTAGATTTCATAAAATAAACCAAAACTAGATTATATTTCAATTTGTATCATCATGTGCTTATTTCTGTTTTTCTTTCTCTAGTCACTGGTGCTGATTTCTCGACTTCCTTTTGTGAACCTCTTCCATTCTCTACTGCAACTAGTTGCACCTGAGTATTTTGAGAAGCTGGAGCCTTGTCTAGAGGCAGGTTAGAACATTTCTAGGAATGTTATAATTATGACAACAAATGCGGAATACCCTATATAAAATTTGTCCTTCCAGGGCTATATGGTCTTGCTATCAGAATTTGGCATAAACAATTTGCATGCCTCCATTTTAAGTATATATAGGCATGGTAACTTATAGCACCTTTAAAAAAAAACAAAAAAATTACAAAATCAACCTTTTTCAACAAAAGCTTCAATCCCTTTTCTCTGCAGAGAAACACTTAGTCACAGAGGTGTATCGCACAGAAACAGGCTCTTTGGTCCAAATTGTCCATGCTCACCAGATATCCTAAACTAATCTAGCCCCATTTGCCAGTATTTGGCCCATATTCCTCTAAACCCTTCCTATTCATGTACCCATCCAGATGCCTTTTAAATGCTGTAATTGTACCAGCCTCCACTACTTTCTCTGGCAGCTCATTCCATACGCACACTGCCCTCTTTTTGAAAAAATTGCCCCTTAGGTCCCTTTTAAATTTTTCCCTTCTCATCTTAAACCTGTGCCTTCTGGTTCTGTACTCCGCCACCCCAGAGACAAGATGTTTTCTATTTATCCATGCTTCTTCAAGACTTAGTTTTCTCAATGTAACCCTTTAAACGCTGATATTATTCTGGTGAGTGTGCACTCTACAATCCTTCACCATTCCACAGACTTTATATCTGAAGCCATGTGCTTCAGTTGAGGGCTGGACAAGGCTCGGTGTTACTGAAACATAACTATCACTTATGCACAGTAGCTCCCCCCACCATACCCACGGGGGTTTATTCCACGACCTACTGTGGAAACTCAAAACTGCAAATAGGAGCGAACCCATTGATTTAAATGGGAAATTTACCTTCCCAGCAGCCTCCTGGTCCCTGCTTCCAGAAGGTTCCCTTTACTATGTTTGGCCCGTGGTAAACCGCGGGTAACTGTGGGAAACTGCGGAAAACGATTCCACGGATACGGGGGTCGCCCCGTTTTTCAGTCTCCTTGAACTGGAATATTCCATTAACTTTCCTAATTAATATCTTTTGTATGTTTTCATTAACTGTATGCACAAATGGGTAGCACGGTGGCTCAGTTGTTAGCATTGCTGCCTCACAGCGACCTGGGTTTGTTTCCAGCCTCAATCTGTGTGGAGTTTACACATTCTCCCCATGTCTGTGTGGGCTTCCTCTGGGTGCGCCAGTTTCCTCCCACAGTCCAAAAATGTGCTGTTTAGGTGAATTGGCTAAATTGCCAATAGTGTTCAGGGATGTGTAGGCTAGGTGTATTAGTCAGGGGAAATGTAGGGGAATGGGTCTGTGTGGGATACTCTTCGGAGGGTTGGTGTGGATTTGTTGAGCCAAATGGCCTATTTCCACATTGTAGGGATTCTGTGATTCTGTGAAATCCTTTGCTCCCTGGTAGGAGACAGGTGTTTTTTTTTGTCTCTTGCCAAAAAGGAAATCAAAGTATTTGTCGGCCTTGTATCTCCATATCGCTGTAGTTTTGTCCACTCTCAAAATCTGTTCTTTTATCTACCTGTTTTCATCTGCATGACTTATTGTGCCTCGCAAATTGGTTTTATTCCTTCATCAAAGTCTTTTTATAACAAAACGTTGACATCCCAGTATATATACCTGGGATCAACACTCATCACATTCCAGAGTATGAGTATGTTACTTTTATTTCACTTCCTGGCTTCTACCTTCCAATTAGTAACCAGTCCATGTCCCAGTGTTACTTTCAGTTGTTTGCACTTTTGTTTTGTAGCACTCTGTCTATATAAGATATTTGATAATATTGTAGGCGCTCTATAATTCACAATGTTTGTGACTTCATCAAAAGTTCAACTATATTCGTCAAAGATGAACTAGGTTTAGGGTGAAAGGGTAAAGAAATAAAAGAGACCTAAGGGGCAACTTTTTCACGCAGGTGGTGCATGTGTGGAATGAGCTGCCAGAGGAAGTGGTGGAGGCTAGTACAATTGTAACATTTAAAAGGCATCTGGCTGGCTATATGAATAGGAAGGGTTTGGAGGGATGTGGGTAGGGTGCTGGCAGATGGGACTAGATTGGGTTGGGATATCTGATTGGCATGGACAAGTTGGACCGAAGGGTCTGTTTTCATGCTGTACATCTCTATGACTGTGACTCTATGAACTATCTTTCAGAATTTCATCCAAATTCCCTGTGATCAGCTTTATATTCTTGAAATGTATATCATCTATGTTATAGCTTCTTGCATTTGTATCTCTAATCCAAGTCACAGTTGTTTGCTTTGTCACACTGTAATTGTGCAATTTAGTCTCTGGGTGAGAGGCATGCACTATTCTTGAATGTTTACAAACACTGCTATTCTGAAAATTTTCAGGCATAAACATGTTCTTGTTCAAGTAAGTATTTCAGTTTAAAATTCCAACACTGAATCATAGAATCCCTACAGTATGGAAGCAGTCCACTCAGCCCATAAAGTCCCCACTGACCCTCCGAAGAGCATCCCACCCAGATCAACCTCCCTACCCTATCTGCATTTCTCATTGCCATTCCCCCAGCCTACACATCTTTGGAC
The DNA here is from genome assembly GCF_037043375.1 of Chiloscyllium plagiosum. Lineage (NCBI taxonomy): Eukaryota > Metazoa > Chordata > Chondrichthyes > Orectolobiformes > Hemiscylliidae > Chiloscyllium > Chiloscyllium plagiosum. The sequence continues at coordinate 25,579,885 of NW_028270161.1, read as the reverse complement.
GTTGCAGCATAGATTCAGTCTTGCAGTTCTTAAACAACTGGCCAATGATGCCTGTGTTGGCTCTTTGTAAGAGCTGACCAATTTAGTCTTGCATGCCAGCTTTTTTCCTGCTTGGGTTCAAGAACCTGCTGCTCCAGAGGTGTGCCATGACATGTCTGAACAGGTTGATTAAAGTTGTCTATCGCAGATTACAGCTTGTTAATCACATGTCCATTTATTTGCCTTTTGAAATTCACTAAGGAATTTGATCTTGCTACATTTTGAGGAAATGTATTCCAGATCTTAATTTATTGGGAGGGAAAAGAAACTCTTTGCCTTCTTATTCTTTTGCTAATATTTTAAATGTTGTCTTTAATTACTGACCCACTTGCCAGGGGGCTCGATCAAAATTCTGTGGCGTTCTTAATATATCTTTTAAGTATGTCCTTCATTTTCACTGTAAGATTAACAATCTGAGCTTCTGCAATTTCTCCACATATCCAAACTTCATGATTCCTAGCATCATCAAGTTAAACTTCTTCTGCACCCTTTCCAAGGTCTTGAAATCTTTTAGTGTGGTGTTCAGAAACAGCATGCAAAGGAATTTCGCAACTAAATGATCACGTTCAATCTCCATTTCTTCCTCCCAAAATTACATATGATGGTGGGAAATTAATCAACTTTTGAGGAGGAAGCTCTACTTCTCTATCCTCAATGACAAGGGTACCCAGTATGTCTGTGCCAAAGACAATGCTGAAGCACTTGTAACTATTTTCCATCATTGATCTTCTACCTAGGCACTTCCTGAGTTTCCCAGTATTTTCGATTCACTCCAAGTGACGTAAAATAATGGCTGAAGCCACTAGATAAAGAAAAGGCAACACTGATTCTGGTTGTGTTTCCAGAATTAGCTACTCCCCTAACCAAGTTCATCTGGTACAACTAAATCACTGACTTTGTTCCTCTGTGTGGAAAATAGGCCGGACATATCCTGCCCAAAAAATGGACCAATGCCTCTCTGTCAATTACTGCCCAATCTGTCCACACTCAAATGTCAGCAAAATAATGTGAGGTGTCATTGGCACTTATTGAACAATGAACTGCTCATCAATGCACTTTGGGTGGGATAATTTAGAGAGGCTGAATAATCTAAATGACACTGTTTTAATGGAGGAGCAATAGGACATGGAGGTAAATGTTCGCAAATCTAAGAAAGTGATCATGCAAAGCAAGGCGAATAAGAAGGCAAATGGGATTCTTTCCATTGTAAATAGGGCCATACAATGCAAAAGTGAGGAAGTCATGTGAAACTTTTACAAGTTAGTTGTAGTATGGTGTATAACACTTTTGCATATGTTAATGGGATATAAGTGTCACCAGTTATTCCAGCTTTTCTTGCTTATTGTGAATTGCCTTGGAGAAGGTAGTGTTAAGATTCTGACTGATGTCATTGTGGTCTATGTTCGTCTACAGTGCTGATACAATGGGAGTTCCTTGTTTCTTGATCAAGCTAAAATGAAATAATAGGAATATAATTCTAAACCTGAATTGAGTGTGGCTCAGAAGGAAACTTGCAGATGGTGGTGCCCCATTCATCTGTTGCTCATGCTCTTGTTGGTGGAAATTGTTGGTTTGGAACCTATTGTCAAAGGGGGCTTGGTAAGTTGCAATCATGCATCTAATAGTTGGAATGCATTGCCACTCTGCCTTGATGGTAGAGGGCGTTAATGCTGAAGATGGTGGAGAGGTGTGGACAAATGAGGCTACTTTATCCTCCAAGGTGGCGAATATTCCATTGTACTTTTGACTTGTATCTTGTAAATGATGGACTGGTATTGGGTAGTTCAAAGATCACTTACTTCCCTAGGAGATCTCAGTCTCTGATTAGCTCTTGTAGCCATAGTAGTTAGAATGTGTAAGAGTGGAAGTAGGCTATTCAGCCCATCAATCTGCTTTCATATTCTATGCAACCATGGCTGATGTGATGATCCTCAAATCTACATTCCTGCCTTTTATTCACAACCCTTGATTCCCTTACTGATTAAAAAATTGTCCATTCAAGTCTTGAACTTACTTGAAGACCCAGACCCCATAGCCTTTGCAGGAAAGAATTCCATAGATTCACTAGCCTCTGAGGAAAGAAATTCCTCCTTATTTCTGTCTGAAATGGGTGTGGGTTCAATTCCTGCACCAGCTGAGGTCACCATGAAGGTCCCACCTTCTCCTCTTGCCATCTCTTGAAATGTTGTAACCCTCAGGTTAAATTCTCCACCAGTCATCTCTCTCTCGAGAATAGCCCTATGGTCCTCTAAGAATATTGTGACTTAACATGGATACATAGCAATATAAGGTAATGTTTTGTAGAAGATCAATGTTAAATTGACTAGTATTTTATTAATTTGATATTTCCTTTTTGTTTCATTTAGCAGAAATGTTGGCATAAAGTTTAGAGTTTGTTACAAAGTTTCTTATAACTATTCACTGCAGTTAAATATCTTCACTTTTTTCATTTTTCTTTGTCCTGCATTTATCACTGTCTCTCAGATTTTGCAATTGGCTTGTGGATTTGTTCCTTTCTCTGCTTAATGCTATTTGGTGCCATAAAATACACCCATTAAGGTAGTAGTTTCTCTATTGTTCCTTAATTCTAATCAAACAGATTCTGTCTTTGGAGTGCTAGGCATTTCTGGGCACCAAATCTTTGGATATGTTGACCTTAGCAGGAGGCAAGCGTAGATGCATGAGATTTTCTCTGATTAAATTACTTAAAATTCTGTCTTGCCACCATTCTGAGCAGTGACAAACTACTTGTAAGAACGATAGTTCAATTTGTAAAGTATTTAACCTGACAGTAGAAATGAAACTCCAGGACACTCTGAAAGTTAGTTTCATCATTACTCAATTGTAGTCAAGAGTGTGTTGCTGGAAAAGCACAGCAGGTCAGGCAGCATCCAAGGAGCAGGAAAATCGATGTTTCGGGCAAAAGCCCTTCAATTATAGGCAATCCCTTAACCATAATACAGACAACATGTTAATATCTGTAGGTCTGTTTTTGAGTTGAAAGCATTTTTGCGCAAAATGCAGTTCGTATCATTTTGATTTGGCTGTCCCTGTTCTTGTAAGCAGAAATGAGATTTTGCACCTTTCCTACTATGTGCTTCAAAGAGTTCCCTTTGTTAATGGATACTCGACAGCTCTTACCAATGCTGGTACCAAGATTCTGCTTAACACAGCTCGGTCTTCCTGCTACTTCCTTACCTTGGTCATATTCTGTACCCCAGAATAGTGCAATGCAGCAGGATTTATTTTCCTAATCCCTTGATTGCAATTCATTTTAGATTGCCTCACCAGCAGCATTTTCAGCGCAGAGAGGAAACAAATTTTTCTGCAGTGTCATTTGAGTTTACCACTTTTAACTTGAAGAATGCAATAATTTTGAAAAGTTTATGCAAGCATATCTAAAGCTTTCTCGATAGGCTTTAATAGGTTTCTACCTAGTGGGCGATATGATGACTCAGTGGTTAACATTGTTACCTCACAGTGCCAGCGACCCAAGTTCGATTGAGCCTTGGGTGACTGTCTGTGTGGAGTTTGCACGTTCTCTATGTCTGTGTGGGTTTCTTTCGGATGTTCTGGTTTTCCCCCACAATTCAAAGATGGGCAGATTAGGTGGCTTGCCCATAGTGTCCAGCGATGTACAGGTTAGGTGGATTAGCCATAGGAAATGTTGGGTTACAGGGATAGATTTAAGGGTTGGGTCTGGGTGTGATGCCTTTTGGAGGGTCAAAGTGAACTCGATCAGCCAAATGGTCTGCTTCCACACCATAGGGATCTGTGTTTGTAGATGAGATGGGAGTGTAGTAAAGGAGGAGTCTAAAATCTTCAAACTCTGCAGCACAAAAGGACTCCATTTTCCCCATTATGTCCATGCCTCATCTTTGAAAGAGGTATTCAGTTTATCCGATTCACCTGTCCTTTTATCATAACCATGTAAATGTTACCCTTTCACATATTTATAGAATTTCCTTTTGAAAGTTAACATAGGTCTTGGAAAATAGGAGCAGGAGAAGGCCATTTGGCCCCTTTGCGCCACTCCACCAGTCGTTGTGATCATGGCTGATCATTCAACTTATTAGCCTATACCAGCTTTTCCCCCACATCCTTTGATCCCTTCAGTCCCAAGTTCTTTATCTATTACTTAAAGTCATGCAGTGACTGCTTTCTGTGATAGTAAATTCCACAGGCTCACCTCTCTGTGTGAAGAAACTTCTCCTCGTCGCAGTCCAAAAAGGTTTATTCCTTATCCCTAAATGGTGAGCCCTTGCTCTGGATTCCCCTGCCATCGGGAAAATCCTCCCTGCATCAACCTACCTAGTCCTTCTATGAGATCCCTTCATTTGTCTGAACTCTGCAAATCTAATCCTAAACAATTCAACCTCTCCTTGTATGTCAGTTTGCACTCCCATGAATGGCTCTGGCAACATTCAACTGCACTCCTACTAATAGCAAGATCATCCTCCTTTAGATAAGGAACCAAACCTACATGCACTATTCCAGGTGTGATGTCACTAAGGCCCTTTATAACTGCATCAAGACATCCCTACTTCTGTACTCTAATCTTCTTACTATGTAGGCCTACTTCACTGCCTACTGCACCTGCAAGTATACCTTCGTCGGGTATATGACGACACTCGCGTCTTGTTACACATTCCTTCCCTCTTGCCCCCCCCCCCCCCACCCACCATGACCACTCTCCATCTATAGCTATTCAGATCGTCTGCATTCCTATTTTTGCTATCAAAGTAGATAACCATGCATTTATCCAAATTGTATTATATCAACCATGCATTTGCCCACTTGGTCAGCTTGCCCAAATCATACTGAAGCATTGCTGTATCCTCCTCACAGTTCATCCTCCCACCCAGCTTTGTGTCATCTACAGATTTTGAGAAATTACCTTTAGCTCACATATCTAAATCATGAATATGTATTGTGAGTAGCTGGGTGCTAGCAGTTCCACTCAGCTCTGGCTTCCATTTGGAAAAAGACTTGTTTATTCCTACTGTTCGCTTCCTGTCTGTCACCCAGTCCTTAATCCATCTCAATATACTAACCCCAGCCCAAGAACATTAGTTTTACATGCCAAACTCTTATGTGCCACTTTGTCAAAAACTTTCTGTAAATTTAAGCAATCTGCATCCATTGGCTCCCCACATCAACGCTACTATTACATCCTCAAAGAATTGCAGTAGATTTGTCAAGCATGATTTCTCTTTTTTGTAAATCCATGCTGAATGTATCCACTGTTTTCCAAGTGCTCTGCTATTATAGCTTTTATGACGGACTGACATTTTCCTCATTACCAATATCAGGCTGATTTGGTCTGTAATTCCCTGTTTTCTCTCTTTTTCTCCCTTTTTGAATAGACAGATTATATACTAACTGCCCTCCAATCTATTGGAACCGTTTCAGAGTCTATAGAATCTTGCAAGATCACCAGCAAAGCATCTACTATTTCTAGGATCACTTCCTTAACTTCAATGGATTGTAGATTATCAAGCCCTGGAGAATTATCAGCTTTCGATCCCATCAATTTCCCCAACACATTTCCCTACTAATACTTATTCCTTCAATTCCTTCCTCTTACTAAACATGTTCCCCAACATTTGAGTCTTGGAATCATATAGCACAGAGATAGACCCCTCAGTCCAACTCATTCGTGCCAACTAGGTTTCCCAAATTAAATTAATCCCATTTGCCTGCATTCCGTTCATATCGATCTAAATCTTTCTTATTCATGTACCTGTCCAAATGTCTTTTAAATGTAAACTACCTGCTCCCACTTCCTTGGGCAGCTCATTCCATATACATACCACCATTTATGTGAAAAAATTGCCCCACAAGTCCCTTTTACAAGCTTTCCCCTCTCACTTAAACCTAAACCCTCTTGTTTTGAATTCCCCGACCCGAGGGAAAAGACCTTTGCTATTTGTCTCATCTATGCCACTCATGATTTTTTTTTTTGCATGTGTTATTTGTGTCCTCCTTTGTGAAGACAGAAGCAATGAGTATGTTTAATTGTTCAAACATTTCTTTATTCCTCATTATAAGTTCCCCTGTTTCTGACAGTAAGGAACCTACATCTGTTTTCACTAATCTTTTTCTCTTCACATCCTGATACAAGCTTTTACAATCGGTTTGTATATTTCCCAGGAATATTTCCCTATTTTCTCTGTCTTAATCAAATGCTTTGTCCTCTATTTTTTTGAATTCTAAACTGCTGTCAATCCGCAAATGTGTTTTTTTCCTCTCTGGCCAATTTGTATGCATGCTGCTTGGATCTCATACTATCTCTAATTTCTCTTGTATTCCACGGTTAGGCCAACTTCCTTGATTTACTTTTGCACTGTGCAGGAATGAATAATTGTTGCAGTTCACCCATTCATTCTTTGAATGTTTGACATTGCCTTTCTATCATCATCCCTTGAAATAATGTTCTCTCACGTTTATACCATTGTAGTTTCCTCTATTTGAATTCAGGACCTTAGTCTCAGAATCAACTATGTCACACTCTATCTTGATGAAGAATTTGATCATATGGTTCCTCATCCCAAAGGGGCATTTCTCGTTAAAGACTTGAGAGGGGGTACAATTCTGGAAATGTTTTAGTTGAGAAAAGGATATAGTTGGAGAAAATGTTGAATTCTGAATACAGTAAACTTTGTTTTTGCAGTTTGTAATGAGGTAGACCAATGGCCAGCTCCAGTCCCTGGAAAAACACTCAGCCTGCCTGTCATGGGAGTGGTTATTCAGGTATGAATGGACAGAACTGTGGAACATGGGAACGCTTGCGTAATAACCCAAATAGAAATGCCTTTAGGAATTTACCTCCGTCTAAAATGCAGCATCTCTAACTGCCTTTGTTTCTCTTCTTTGACAGTTTTAAAACTTGGGGTTGAACTCTTGCCCTCTGCAGTCTTTTAGATATTACACACTAGCCACTAACTAACTTGATGAAATTAAACCTGTGATTTGGTGATTCCATAATGCTTGGCTTCTCATTAGAGATTCAAATTTCTTGTCATTTTCCAGCATGGCGTTGAGGATTTCTCTTCTCTTCAGTTTTATTCTAAGATACTCAAACAATATAATCAAATATAGAATAGAATATCCTTTTATGGTCATATGTACTCAAGTACAGGAGTACAGTGAAAAAATTTACAATGTCTCCCCTTATGGTGCCATTTTAGAGACAAGTACCTATGTACAAATCTTAGATACAAAAGAGGAATAAAGAGAAAAGTAGTTGCATTACTTTTACATTATCGTATTGAAAGAATAAGTTACAAATACCGCATAGTTAAAGGATTGACATTCCAGTCAAATAAAAACAATTCAAATAAACATTATATTACAGCAGCTCAGTGCAGGGGCTTCCCTACATGGTCTGACCGCTTGCACCAGACCCCAGTACAATAACCGGCCCCGCTTCAAGCCTCCAGTCTGTTCAGTACTACCCTCACCTGCTCCAAGGTAAGTTCTAGGACTGCTTCGCCTGCGTCAGCCTCCATTTTAGGGCTCGCTCCACATGCCGCCCACTGCCCAGGACGACTTTCTCCACCCCTGTCGATCTCTGTCCTGGATTCGCTCATGAGCCAGCCGCTGCCCGGAGTTCCTTCCCTCATGTCAGCTGTTGCTCTGTGCATATCTGGCATATTGGATACAAGACGTTAAATGTAGTTTGAAAAAGTGATACTTTTTCAGACAGAATTTTATTCCTGCTCACTGATGATACAACTCCAGTAAAAGTGATTACTTGTTCCCCTTTGTGTACACCCAGTTAAGTGCTCACCTAATTATATCTTAATTAACAATCATCACCTTTGCCCTAGTTCCATTTGGCTGGCAGCAATAGATGATAAACTAGCATAATCCACATGTATTCCTTGGTTAAGTTTAGCTACCTTACAAAGGAGCTCTGAAAGCTAGTACTTCCAAATAAATCTGTTGGACTATAACCTGGTGTTGTGTGATTTTTAACTTTGTCCACCCAGTCCAATACTAGCACCTTGATCTTGGTTAAGTGTGTAATGTAGACTTTTGTTTCAGGCAGGAAATACACTGGAAGTTAAATAAATGGTTAGAATCTGTTATGTGATTATTTGACATTGATTTTTTTTTCTGTGTGCTTAATTCTCCATCATCTAAACACCATATAGGAGTAAAAGGCATTAAGCTGAAATACTGCAATTAATTAATTTGAGCGGTTCCGGGAAACTTGGGAGGACAGTGAATTTGGATCAAAGTAATATTGGACAATGACATTTTCCTTATGGTTGCAAACCAATGAACTTGTTTGAAAGTTTCCATTTATAAATGTAACAGAAGTTTGTTGATCTTTGGCTGTATCTGCATTCTAAATTATGGAATTTTCTGGTGTATTTACAATTGGTTCCCTTTGCTGCATTAAGTCTTGCATTTTTCCATTCGCCCCTAGGTGCGGATTCCATCCAAAAAGGACAAACTCGGAACGAGCCCTCTCAAACAATCCAACCAGGAGGTATGACAAAAGTGCACATTGTCATGAAGCCCACTGCTAATTATTCTCAATGGCGGTGGGAGCTGTTTTTCTCAGGTAAATCCTATTAGAATTGTTTAGCATGCAGAGTAAGTAGAAACTCGAGTTTAGCAAGTGTGTGCAAAATAAGTATGATCCTAAATGGATTAATAAAAAGAGCAGCAACAAGCCTGCATCACTGAAACTTTATTCAAGGAAATTTGATGTTGAACCACATAAAGTGATGTTGGAACAGCTGACCAAAGTTTGGTTAAAGAGCTAGCTTTTGAGGGACATCTTAAAGGAGGAAAGAGAGGTGGCGAGACAGGTTTAGAGCAAGAAATCCAGAATTTAGGATCTAAACTACCTAGGTGGTGGCTACCGTTAATGGAATGAAGATAATTAGGATGATGCAACGGGCCACACTTGGACGATTATAGGACGTATTAAAAATTCATTCACGGTATGTGCGCACCACTGGCTAGGCCAACATTTATTGCCCATTCCTCATTGTGCAAAGGGAAGTTAAGAGTAAGCCACATTGCCATGGGTCTGGAGTCACATGACTGCAGGAAGTTGATGTTGCAATGGGGTTAGGCTGGGAAGTTGTTTGGAATAAAACAAATTTTAAAATTCAGGCATTGTCAGATTATAAACCAGCCCATTGAGCACAGGTTGATGAATGAGTGGAATTTGGTGCAATTTAGAATATGGGCAGCAGCATTTTGGATCAGTTCAAGTTTCTAATATGGAAGTTGGGGGTTGCCCAATATAATAAATTAGTCAGGTCTGGATATCAAATACAAAGACAGCAGCAGGTAAGCTAAGGTAGGTGCACAATGTTGTAGAACTGGAAAGAGAAAATCTAAATGATGGTGGGAATTTTAGATAGTCCTATTTGATTCAGAGATAATGAGGTTCTTTTGAGAAGTGTGAAGTTCTTGAGACCTAAAACAGCGACAGACAAACCAGGATACAACTATGGTTGCTTTCATTAAAACAACTAACTGTATGCTTTAGTTTTGCTTCCTACAGTTATGTCTAGTGATTTAAGTGAACAGCTTTAAGTGAATACTGCTATTTTAAAATAATACAACGCTACATAGCTTTTAAGATTGTGAACAGCCCAGGTCATCCTCAGATAGTTGTTAGGGAGATGGATGGAGTCAATGGCTAGGAAATTGAGTTTGTGGCACGTGTCAAAGACAATATTTATGGAAATATCTGTTGATCTAATTCTAGATACCATTACCATGAAAAATAAGGGCAATGGAAATTTTGAGAGAGATGGTAGCTTGGTAGAATTAATGTCATTAACATACATTGGACCTGATCTGTTTTCTGATGATGTTCCTAGGATGCAGTAATTAACAAATCATTAAAAATCAAACTATTTCATGTAATACAATTTAAAAGAGAAAATGTGGTAAGTACTCTGGTCTGCCAACACTTATGGAGAAAGAAACAGTCATGAAAGATAACCGGTTTGAAAACATTAATTCTGTTTCCCTCTCTCACAGATGTTGCCTGACCTGAGTATTTTCTAGGTTTTCTGACTCATTTCAGATTTTCAGCTTCTGCAATATTTTACTTTCAGATTATTTCATTACTGTAGGGGCAAAAAGGTAATTTGAGAAGATTCAAAAACTTAAAAAGATGCTAGCAGTGCCAATGAAAGTGTCTATTAAATGGTTAAAGAGGAAAACAGATCAGCTATGACATTATTAAAATGGCAGAGCAAGCTAGAGGGGCCAAATACTTTACTTTTGTTCCTATTTTGTATTTTTAGTTCCTTGAAATATAGAATAAACCTTAACAATCCAAATTGTATTTTTAACTTTGACATACAAGGGCTCAAACCAAAATAATCTTGATTATTGTCCTGCAGCACTAAAGGATGAATTGTGGATATTGCCAATACCAAGAGATCTGATGAACACTGAAGACATTTCACTCTGTTGGGGCAAATTAACATTATACTTATGATTAAAAAAGTTCATTAAACCAAACCTAATCCACTTATTTCCATTAGTCTCAACTCACTCAAGTTAAATAATGGAATTAATGATTTAAGAGTAGATATAAAGGGGTATTTGCATAGTAGTCTTGTAAACAATGTGTATTTTAGAATGAAAAGCTTTTTGGTTATCTTGCCCTTAGTTCTGCAGAACATGTGATATAGTGCATTGTTACATATAGAATGTGATCATAAATAATAAATCATCTATCTACTCACCCTATTCATAAATATTAATTCATAATTTAAACTCCAGAATCGTTGCAGAGCACAGTAACATAACTTCAGAAGAAGTTACGATCAATGACTCAAGAAACTTATATTCATTCTTAGTTAAGGAAGAGGTGGTTAAGGGAAGCATAATGAATGTTTTGGAAAATTTGTCTAGAACACTTCAAATTAAGCTACTGATATAAATTTAATGGACAGAAATTAAAATTGATAAAACGCAATATGGAGTTAGATGTCAATAAAGCTTTGACCCAAACAGTAATCAACATGTGTAATAGACAGAGTTGAAGAGTGTGGTGCTGGAAAAGCACAGCCGGTCAGGCAGCATCCAAGGAGCAGGAGAGTCGACATTTCAGGCATAAGCCCTTTATCAGAGTGTAATAGACATCCAAGACTATGAAGCTTCAGGAAGAAAGAAGAGGTTTACCAATACAAACACATAGAAATTTAGAAAATTGCCAGACGAATATTGACAGGGACAAAGATTCAGAACAAGTGCAACATAACTATAAATATGTGAATGATTTGTTTTTAAATAGTAAGGTATTTGAGATCTGAGAATTAATTGGTCATTGAGGACAAGAGATGTGAGTGAGCAAGTCACTGGACAATAAATATTGAAAAACTAAATTTTCAGAGCATGGAGGAAAGGATGATGCACAAGACAATGTTGGAAAAACCAAGTCCTGAATTGAGATGAAGATTGCAATTGCCAAGAATGAAAAGTTACTTAATGCAGTGACTAAAACATGATATATGTTGGAATGGAATTTGAAGGAAGACTAACGATAATCACAATAACTAACTCTTTAAATTCTTAAGATTTTCATGATGCTATGATAGGGCATCAGATATCTCCTGTCTGTAGTTAGTCCAGTCCATTTGTATACAGGACAACCTTTGTATCCGCGGGTCTGGTTTCTGCGGTTTCAGTTACCCACTGTTTACTGCAGCCCGAACATGTTACAGAAAGCCTTCCAGAACCATGGACCAGGGGCTGCTGGGAAGGTAAATTTCCCATTTAAATGAATGGGTTCAGTACTATCTGTGGTTTTGGGCTTCCATGGTAGATCTTGGAACGTATCCCCCATTGGTACTGGGGGGGGCACTAATGTACTCCCATAGTCACAGACAAAAGGGGAATTGGGTGAATTTAATTATGATTTGTTTGTTTGTGTCTTCATATGCCCATGACTGAGGTATCGTTAGATTACCACCTTTCCCTTTTATCCCCAACCCTTACTGAGGTAGCCTGAAGGTTGTTCCCTATCACTGGATTTTGGATTCCAATTTTGAAGTAAACCCCTGCAAAAACTTTTTAAGATAAAATCAAAGATGGTTTTAACAATGAAACATTCAAAATGCAGTTAAATGTCATATACTCCATCCGCATATACTCACTCAGTAAATTAAGGAAGTCCGAACAGGAGAGGAGATAAATTGCAAGTTTTGGTAAACCCTGAGATATTAAAAATTAGTTCACATGAGTTAAAACTTCCTGGAATTCAGTGTCGAATAATGATTTCCTTGGTGGACTGGAACCAAAGTTGAGGCTTCTTTCTCGAGACAGAATTGGAGGGTCTGAGGCAGGCTGCCAATTCAGCCTAGATTCCTGTTCTCACTCTGGAATTCAAGCAACTGACTTAGAATTGCAGAATTATATATTTAAATAGTTCATCAAATTCAGATTTCAGTTGTGTGACATACAGACATTTTAGGTGCTGAGGCCTCACCTTGATGTGTTAATTGGAAGGTTTTTCAGCAACAGTGTAGCTTTATTTCTCCATTAGCATTTCCATTATGGAATGACAAGATAACTAAAAGCATTGGTGTTCATTTTAGCATAATGACTCTTGATGTTTCTTTTGTTTGCAGCTGGCTAGAAGGAGATGGCTTGTCTCCAAGTCCTTTGTGTCAAGTTTAGCTGAGATGTCTATAAAATGCAAGGAGTTCAGAAGCTTTTGGAGAGGCAATTATGTGATTAGCTTGGGCAATTTTGAGTACAGCGTAGTTGGTATTTTTAAAAGAAATAGAATTTAAACATGAAAATGCAGAAGAGAAGATGGTCTTCAGCTGGATTTCTCTTTATGCCCTCTGACCATGATAAGACCATAAAACACAGGAGTAAAAATTAGGTGTCTCAACACATTGAGTCTGCTCTGCCATTCAATTATGGCTGATAAGTTTTTCAACCCCTTTCTTCCTGGAACCTTGGATCCCCTTGACAATCAAGAACCTACAGTTGTTTCTGCTATTAGGAGTGTTTCTTCAAATGAATTGGCTGTAATGTGATTGAAGAATTTAGACTGTTATTTAGAATGTGAACTTGCCTTATCTGTTATTGGCTATAACGTTATTCTGGCCCCATTAGTTTAAATGGCACCGCTATAATGCAATTTTCTTATAACATGTGATCGCATGAAAACCAAACTATCGCATTATGTCAGAACCAACTGGATCTATCTCTGTCTTAAATATACTCAATGAACTTGCCTCCACAGCCTTCTAAGGCAATGAATTCCACAGATTCACCACTCCCTGGCTGAAGAAGTTTGCCCTTATCTCCATTATAAAGGATCTTCCCTTTACTCTAAGGCTGTGCCCTTGGGTCCAAGTGTCTCCTGTCAATGAAACATCTTCCTGATATCTACTCAGTCCAGGCCGTTCAGTATTCTGCAAGTTTCAATTAGATCCCCTCTCATTCTTCTAAACTCCAGTGAGTATAATCCCAGAGTCCTCAAACGTTCCTCATACATTAAGCCTTTCATTCCTGGGATCATTCTTGTGAACATTCTCTGGACCCGCTCCAGGGCCAGTATGTTTTTGCTCTCAATACACTAAATGTGGTCTGACCAGCGCTTTATAAAGCCTCAGAAGTATATCCCTGCTTTTGTATTCTCGTCCTCTCCAGATGAATGAATGTCTTTCTAACTATCAACTAAACCTGCAAATTTACCTCAAGAGAAACCTGGACTATGGCTCCTAAGCCCCTTTGCTCTTCAGACTTCTGAATTTTCTCCCCATTTAGAAAATAGTCCATGCCTCTATTCTTCCCACCAAAGTGCATGACCTCATACTTCCCCACTTTATATTCCATCTACCACTTCTTTTCCCAATCTCCTAACCTGTCTAAATTCTTCTTCAGCCTTTGCACCTTCTCAATACAACTACTCCCTCCACCTATGTTTTGTATCATCTGCAAGCTTAGCCAGAATGCCCTCAGTTCCTTCATCCAGACCATTAATGTGTAAAATGAAAAGTTGTGGACCCAACACTGACCCTTGCAGAATACCAGTCGCCACTGGCTGCCATTCAAAGAAGGACCCTTTTAACCCCATCTTCTGCCTGTTATGAAGGTGAAGGCATGTACTGTACCTTTGAGAGAGAGAATGCTGTTCTGAACTGGGACATTACAAGCACTTGTGTGTTTGACTGGATGGCAGTCCCAGGGTGTACTGGAAAATTGAAAATATGTAACTTTTGGCTATGAAATGGATACCTGAATTTTGGTTGCTGTTTTGGCAACAATTTTAATTTAATCAATCCTTTAAATTGTGTTGAAGAGTGTAGTGCTGGAACAGTACAGCCAGTCAGGCACCAGGAGAGTCAATGTTTCAGGCATAAGCCCTTCATACGGAATGAGGCTTGTGGGCCAAGGGAGCTGAGAGATAAATGGGAAGGGGGTGGGGCTGGGGTGGTGGAGGATCAGTGGTGAAGGTAGGTGAAAAGGTGATAGGTAGATGAAGGTGGGGGTGAAAGTGATAGGTCAGAGAGGAGGATGGAGCAGGTAGGTGGGAAGGAAGACGGACAGGTAGAACTGTTCAAGAGGGCAACGCTGAATTGGAAGATGGGACTGGGATGAGGTGGGGGGAGGGGAACCACACCAGATCACTGTGGATCTCACCAGTTTTCCCATTTCCCCTACCACCTTATCCCAGTCCCAACCTCCCAACTTTGCACTGCACTCTTGAACAGTCCTACCTGTCCATCATCCTTCCCACCTATCTGCTTCACCCTCCTCTCTCATCTGTCACTTTCACCCCCACCTTCATCGACCTCTCGCTCTCCCAGCTACCCTCCACCCTGCAGCACTACCTCCATCCCATTTATCTTTCAGCCCCCTTGGCCCACAAGCCTCATTCCTGATGAAGAGCTTAAGCCCGAAATGTCGACTTTCCTGCTCATATGCTGACTGACTGGCTGCGCTTTTCCGGCATTACACTCTTCGACTCTGATCTCCAGCATCTGCAGTCCTCACTTTCTCCTTGTTTAAATTATGCCCCAGGATACTAAAACCCAATCGAGTTTGGTTCAATGTTGGCAAAACAATAAATTCAATGAGAAGTTCTGATGTTAGGGGTATAAAAATGCAGACATTTTGAAAGCTGGTCAGAGAGCAACTACCGTAGAGCAAGAAGCTGCTAGAGAGCTAATTGCCCATCTAACATCTTGTTCTCAAAGAAATTAGAAAACACTGTATTAAAGATACCTTTTCATATGAAATGTCCTCTCAGTAAAAAGAAAGAAGATGACTCGGGGAAATCAGCAGCAGGAAAATTGAAGACAATGTAGAAGACAAAGACTCTGTGATTTTGAGATTAAACTAATGTTCTTTTAATAAGTATCTAATTGGAACAGCATATTGTTATCGAGTAAGCAATTTAAAGAAAGTGGGGCTTAGCTTTGTGAATAGTTTTTTTTGTTTAACGTTCACTTTTAGAGTAAGAAAATAATTTTGTTAATTTCTTTAAATAGTGGAATTTAGGAGTTCTGTATCATTCATATTTTAACAGATTAAGAGATGAGGTGAGCTTTTCTGGGTATTTGGTTTAATTAACAGAAAAGGTTCACCTCCATGTTGTAACATGCCAGATAGCCAATCTTCTATCCATGCTAATACTTTGCCTTTAACACCATAAGCCATTATTTTACTCAGCAACTTTCTGTGCAGCACTATATCAAAGGCCTCCTGGAAGTCTAGATATGTAACTTCCATTAGCTCTCCTTAATCTAACCTTCCTGTTACCTCCTCTAGGAATTCTCGTAGGTTTGTTAGGCATGACCTCCCCTTGATGAAACCTTGCTGACTTTGCCCTATTTTACCATGCACTTCCAAGTATTCAGAAATCTCATCCTTCACATTGGACTCCACAATCTTACCAACGATCGAGGTCAGGCAAGTTGGTCTATAATTGCCCATCTTTTGTTTTACTCCCTTCTTAAATGGGCTGGGGGGGTGGGGGTGGTAACATTAGTGATTTTCCAGTCCTTTGGGACCCTCCCTGATTCCGGTGATTCCCGAAAAATCGTCACTAACGCCTCCACTATCTCTTCAGCTACCTCCTTCAGAACTTTGAGGTGTAGCCCATCTGGTCTTGATAATTTATCCACTTTCAGACCTTTTTCAGTTTTTCTAGCACCTCCTTCTTGGTGATGACTACCATACTCATCTCTGCCCCCTGACTCTTTTAAGGTTTTGGGATATTATGTGTCTTGCACTATGAAGACTGATGCAAAGTACTTATTCAGTTCCTGAGCCATTTCTTTATTCCCCATTACTACTTCTCCAGTGTTATTTTCCAGCAGCCCAATGCCCACTTTTGTCTCTTTATTTGCCCTTTATATATCTAAAGAAGCTCTTGCAATCTTTTTATATTACTGGCTAGCTTACCCTCATACTTAATCTTTTCCCTCCTTGTTTGTTTGTTTGTTTTTACTTTCCTCTGTTGGTCTTTTTAGGCTTCCTAATCCTCTGGCTTTCCACTGTCCTTTGCTACATTATATGCTTTCTCTTTTGCTTTTATGCTGTCCCTGATATGTAAGCATTCTCTTTTTTTAGAAAGAAATTATATCTACACTTGCTATAAACTTGCATAGATTGGCACTATTAGATATAATGTTTCTCTCAAAGCTCACCTAAGTTCTGATGATTATTTATATTTATTTAAGATTATTGAAATAATGTTTGATCCTCTTCGATTAAGTTTATTCAGTATCCATTGAATCTAAAATATAACAAAGAACTGCAGATGCTGGAGATCATAAGAACTAAATAAAGGTTACTGGACTTTGAAACATTAACACTTTTTTTCTCTTGACAGATGCTGTCAGATTTACT
Source organism: Chiloscyllium plagiosum (assembly GCF_037043375.1). Classification (NCBI taxonomy): domain Eukaryota; kingdom Metazoa; phylum Chordata; class Chondrichthyes; order Orectolobiformes; family Hemiscylliidae; genus Chiloscyllium; species Chiloscyllium plagiosum. The sequence continues at coordinate 25,562,983 of NW_028270161.1, read as the reverse complement.
ACGTTTCTCCAATTTCTATTTTCATTTGTTCCATTGATTGTTATACATAGTTGTTAGATAGATCTGTAACATTATGAACGTAATGTAGAGAATTTGGTGCAGAAATGTGCGATTATATCTTCACTGTTCATATGAATTTGTTCCTAAAAGGAATAGTTAGGTGGAATAAAACATGGTATACAAGGAACATGATGGGACAAGAAATATGAGGATCTGCTAATAGGGTTGGATTTAGTAACTTGTGGGGAGGCTTATGTGGAGCTTAAATACTGGCAGGAACCAAATTGCCTGTTTGTGCTGTGAAATTAGAGGGGATTTTAGAAGATTGTTGAAAGCACTGGAACAATTGATGTTTCACAGATAAAAGTGCTGGAGAAACATGGGAAAAGTAATTTTATTATCTGATAAGCTATCACATTGGTTGAGATGGGGCAGGGTGGATAACATGAGAAGACAAACGGCAAACTCAATTGGAATGTGTAACTAACAGTACCTAAAAATCAAAGGGAACAATGTGTTCATGCCACATGTGAAGTATAGTTTCTGTCATCACATTTCAGAAACAAATGTGAAATTGTTGGAAAGAGTCCAGCTGTAGGAGACATAGTCAAAAGTTTCAAAATTGCCTATAGTTATCAAGAAAGATTCCAGAAAATTACATTCTCCGTATAAATGAAGGATAAAAAAGATTTGATATTTTATCAATTTCAGTGAGTATTGAGAATTTGGATCTCAGCATTTCTTTCAGTCGGGGATAAAATTGAATAGCACAATTAATAGTTAAGGATACCAAATATAAATGGGGAAATGTAGGTACCTGTTTTTGAATCAGAGCCTTGAATGGTGGAGCCAATTTAGTGTGGTTCTTGGGAAAAAAAAGTGTAGCAGATTTTTCAAAGGATTGAATGATTTCTATGTGCAAAGGGTATGGTGGGTTCAGGGCTTAAAATCACAGTTAAACAAAGCTGAGTTTAAATTTGGAAGAGTTGGCAGATCTCACAATATTAATGTGTTACTATGAAGAGCAGTTTGAGAGTAGTGTTTTGAATTCTTGATGTTGAATTTTGGTTTTAAAGTATATGGGACACTATATTGTTAAAGACTTGAGTGAAGGATATTTTGCTCAGATTAAATTGCAAGTATTATGCAAATCTCTAATTTTGTTTGATCCTCTTCTATAAAAATTAAAAACTTTAAAATTAAAAAACTTTGTTTCCTTTTCTGCAGAATCTATTGCCAGCACCATTGGTCATTCCCACAGTACATGAGTTGGATCTGTTTGGGTGAGAGCAATTTCAATGAGTCATAGAGATGTACAGCATGGAAACAGACCCTTTGGTCCAATCCGTCCATGCCGACCAGACATCCCAACCCAATCTAGTCCCACCTACCAGCACCCGACCCATATCCCTCCAAACCCTTCCTATTCATAGAGCATAGAACATTACAGTGCAGTGCAGGCCTTCGGCCCTTAATGTTGCGCCGACCAGTCATACCAATCTGAAGCCCATCTAACCTACACTATTCCATGTACGTCCATATGTTTGTCCAATGACGACTTAAATGCACTTAAATGTACGCATCCAAATGCCTCTGAAATGTTGCACTTGTACTAGCCTCCACCACTTCCTCTGGCAGCTCTTTCCATGCATGTGCCACCCTCTGTGTGGAAAAAGTTGCCCCATAGGTCTCTTTTATATCTTTCCCCTCTCACCTAAACCTATGCCCTCTAGTTCTGGACTCCCTGACCCCAGGGAAAAGACTTTGTCTATTTACCGTATCCGTGCCACTCATAATTTTGTAAATCTCTATAAGGTCACCCCTCAGCCTCCGACGCTCCAGGGAAAACAGCCCCAGCCTGTTCAACCTCTCCCTACAGCTCAAACCCTCCAACCCTGGCAACATCCTTGTAAATCTTTTCTGAACCCTTTCACATCTTTCTGATAGGAAGGAGACCAGAATTGCACGCAATATTCCAAAAGTGGCTGAACCAATGTCCTGTACAGCCGCAACATGACCTCCCAACTCCTGTACTCAATACTCTGACCAATAAAGGAAAGCAGACCAAACGCCGCCTTCAGTATCCTATCTACCTGCGACTCCACTTTCAAGTAGATATGAACTTGCACTCCAAGGTCTCTTTGTTCAGCAATACACCCTAGGACCTTACCATTAAGTGTATAAGTCATGCTAAGATTTGCTTTCCCAAAATGCAGCACCTCGCATTTACCTGAATTAAACTCTATCTGCCACGTCTCAGCCCATTGGCCCATCTGGTCAAGATCCTGTTGTAATCTGAGATAACCTCTTCGCTGTCCACTACACCTCCAATTTTGGTGTCATCTGCAAACTTACTAACTGTACCTCTTATGCTCGCTTCCAATTGGGGTTAAAATGATGCCAGCAACCACTTCATCATGCTGGAGTATAAACATTCAGATATCTTTGAAATTTGGATGGTGAAAATATGTGACTGATCTTTTGAAAAACAAATTTGGATCAGCCATCATGAGCTATAGCATAAAATATTTAACCTAAAATTCTTTATTTTCTCTTTGTTAAACTGTAATGTATCAGTTTGTTTTAAAATTTAAGACATTGAGGTATGCATTACGTATAGTGAAAGAGACAACTGAAATGTTTTGAAAAGAGATCTGAGATTTGATGAGGTGGATGGGTTGGGATTGAGGGTATCATACATTTCTTGGATACAATAGCCTTGATTTGGCTTCTTCCAAATAAAACTCCTTTTTATTCATTGATAAATTATTGTTGTCAGGTGTTTCCAATCAATTTTGATACATATCCAAATGCTTTGGGAACTGATGTTGCTTGGAGAACCAGTGATTGTCATGGCAGCATCACCCAAAATTTCTTCAGATCTTGTGCTGGCACTGACCAGGTGAGTAAGGAGCCCTAAGCAGGAAATATCTGCAGACTTTAGGATACATTGATTGCTTAAAAAATACAGCTTTTGTGACAAAACTTAATTGACAGAATATAAAAGTTCTTAATTAACCACTTAAGGCAAAGCTTATTCAAGATTAGGTATTCACTATTTCAACCATCAGATGTAAGCTACTTGATTCTGCAGCCAATAAACTGCGATCTCACATGCTTTTTTACATGTCATGTCATCTGCACCTGCCCTTCTTCATCACTAATCCTATTCCATTCCCTTGTTCTGCTTTTGATCAGATGCTCCTAACTGATCCTCAACTCTCTTGAGCCTTATTAATTTAAATATCTTTCTCTCCCTTCTACTTTTCCATGACAAAGCTGTCAGTCTGTGAGCTTATCCTAACCTGTTTTATCTCTAGACCATAAATCATACGTTCTCTTAGTACTGTTTGTACCTTGTCCAGCTTAACTGCACTTTTTCCCAAATGTACACTCACTCCAGGTACAACTTGTACAATGACAAGTTAATGTTATTTACATAAAGTCAAAAATAGTGTAGATCAATTTAACAGAGACTTATACTAGCTCAAGTTTTCAGGGATGTGTCATGAATGGCAGAACTTTTACTTGATTTATTTGTGTCATTATTTTCCTGTTCCTCTAATATCATACTCCTCCTTTTGTATCCCTAACTGTCTGCATTAAACTGTATCAGGAAAGTACTTTCCAAAATAATCCAAAGCAATCTTGATTTTCCTTAAAATTTGAGTGTCATTTGCTAATTTAGAAATGAAACTATCACCATCATTTTCAGTATTTCCATAAAAAAAATTTGAGCAGTCCATTTTAGTTCATAATCCTGGACTTGCCCTTTATAAAATTCATGGCTCTGATATTTAAAGTGAGACGTGTGGGTGAGGTGGAAGAAAGATTGTAAATTAAGGTTGTCATCAATTTGAAATCATTACTGAGAATATAAGAGAGCTTAAAAGAAGTTTCTTTTGGGCAGATACCGTTGCATGCATTAAAGGAAAACTAAATACTTTAAGGGATGAAAATATAGATATATGGAGACAGCAGGGCAACAAAATTTGTTTTCGATTAGTGTTGAAAAGCTAGCGCAGACATGATAAACTGAAAGGTGATTTACTGAGTTGCAATGTTCCATGTCCAGTGCAGCCCACTGTAATAAATTTTGGAAGTAAAAACAGAGTAAAAAAAATAGATTAAGTAGAATAGAGGTTTGAAGAATTTTGGCATGTCTGTCGACCTTTTATTAGAATTGACAGAACAAGTAGACCAGAACATAGAAAAGGTGTTGAATTGAATTGAATGATTTATTGTCACTTGCATTTTACAGTGAATAATGCAGTAAAAAAAACAGTGAAAAGCTTCAACAGTCGCCACAATCTGCCAATTTAAATAGTTTAAATGCATTGGCATGGATGGCAGATTGACAGGATGGGCAGCTAACAGCGAATGGGAATAAGGGGTTATTTTTCAGGTTGGTGACCTGTAACCAGTGGAGTTCCACTGGGAAAAGTGCTGAGACTGCAACTGTTCACAATATATATTAATGATTTGGATTAACAAAACATATGCACTGGAGCAAAATTTGCAGATGACAAAAAATTAGGTGGAAAGGCCGGTTGCAACAGGAATACAAACAGTTACAGAGAAATATTAATTGATTGAGAGGGCAAAATGTTGACAAAAGAAATATAATGTGGGAAAATACAAATTTGTTTTTTGGAAGGGATAACAGAAGAATAGTATTTATATGGAGAAAAATTGCAGAAAGCTGCCACACAAAGGGACTGGGGGTACTTGTTCACGAAATACAGAAATGTAGCACACAGGCAGAGCAGATAACCAGGAAGACTGATGGAACATTGGCCCCTATTTCAAGGGAGTTGATATGTAAGAGGAGGGAAGTCTTACTACAACTGTACAAATCAGTTGGAATATTCGTTTTATATCTAAAGGCATGGAATGCAGATGCAGGAAAGAAACACTGAAGTTATATAGAACCTTAATTGCACCTCATTTACAATATTGTGCACACTTTTGCCTCTCCGTTAATGAGGGAAATAAAATCAACAGCTGCAAAGATACATCAGCAAATTACAGAGCTAAATCCTTGATAAGATGAAGACTGGACAAATTTCCAACAATGACCGGCTTATGGTATTAGGGAACTGTGATGTAGTGTATATCTTGGGAATCTGCCTAATAAGGGAGGCGGAACAGACTCAGGTAACTGTGGAATGACTAGTCTAACTTCAAGGCACATTGTGAAGTTCAATGCAGACAGCAAAATTGATGATCAGAAATGAAGTTGAGGATTGCTTGTACCTTAACTTGTTTAGCATATGCATTTTTTTTCAAGAAGCTTTTGCATGATCAATTTTCACAATAATCTAGAACTGCAGACTGATGCAGCTTGGCAGGAGGTCTGTGAGTCAAGTTAGTCTCAATTCTCTGTCCTTTCTTTCGAGCCCTACAGATTTTTCACTTCAAACATTAATTCATCTTTTCAAGTTATTGTTAGGTCTGCCTTCACTACCTTTTGGCTTGTGCATTCCAGAACATCATAGCTCACTTGTGTAAGAAAAAAAAATGCATTATGTTGTCTCTTAGTCATTGCCAATTTCCTTAAATTTCTGTCCACTGGTTACGTACCTACTGCACTGAAACATTTTTTTCCGATTTATTATTCATTATTTCTGCTCTAAAGACAATCACCACAGTTTCTGCCACTAACAACAGCATTTGCCTTGAGTATTTGACTATCTCTAATTATACCAGTTTATTTGATATTGTGTATGTTAATTATAAGAGGATGCTGCAGAATTTATTTGCTTTATTAAAAACTGGTCAATATATTTTTTATGCGTATTATATGAAATTATTGTCAGAAACGAGCTAATAGAGTTTGCTGAGGGGTAAATTTATATTTTATATATGCTTAGATTTTCATTTTGGTTATTGAGATTTTGTTTTTGTGTTGACTACATTTTGTTTAAAACATTGAGGTTTCTGTTTGGGCAAATTTGTCGACACACTTCTCCAGAGAATTTATAAATCCGAATATAGTATACCAATTTCCTGCAAGTATTTGTGTTCTCTGTTGTAGCTGTATTGAGCCCCTGAGATACTGCTGTGACTATCGACCTTACTTCACCATCCATGACACTGAATTTAAAGAGTACACAACACGAACACAGGCGCCGTAAGTTAAAACGCCAAAAAGTGATTCTTATTGAAGCGGTAGTTTAGAGATCAGGATTTTGCACATTGAAATGAAACTTCTCAGTTGCTGTAACTTGTACAATGATGAAACTTTGCTGCCATCCTCCTGAGCAAGTAAGAAACCAGTAACCATGCTTTGGAGCAAGACTTCTTTCCTGTGTGAGAGCTTTTCAAATTCATTTGTGAGATGTGTGCATGGCCGGTTGTGCTAGCACATATTACACGTACCTAGTTGAAGATGTTGGTGGGGAGTTGTTTTGAACCACTTCAGTCCTTTGGCTCAGTTGGTGGAATTCTTGCTTCTGACTGAAATTATGGGTTCAAGTCACAGGCTATCTACACAACATTGTGGGTTGACACTCCACTGAGGAAGTGCTATATTTTGAGGTGTCATAATTTGGATGACATGCTAGATCAAGATCCTGTCTGCTCTCTCAGATTGTAAATAATATCATGGCAGTATTTCCAAGAATGGTCAGCGGGTTACCAATGTCCTCATCAATACTTATCAATGTCAGAAAAACAGAATATATAATCATTACATTCAACCTTATAGGGATTTTGCTATGTGAAAATTGGCTGCTGTGTTTCCTACATTACAATAATGACTGTGTCACAGTACTTTATTGGCTAAAAAAGGCTTGGTAAAAGTACCAAGGTTTTTTGGTAAAAGTACAAGGTTTTTGGTGCAGATTTGAGTAGATGGGAGCATGCAAAAACCCATCCTGTTTCCAACCAGCTGACCTAGCATTAAAGGGAACTCAGCAGAGATAAGTGATGGTCTCTGGAACTTTTGGGAGGCCTGTAGAGGACTCCCAACAGGGTAACCTTTCCTTTCCTGTTTCTAATCTCTGCCCATAGTACCTCAGGTGAGTACTCATCAAATGTCCTTTCTGCCACTGTCATACTGTTCTTGGCTAACAATGCCACACCTCTCCCTCTTTTACTACCTTCCTTGTTCTGACTGAAACATCTAAACCCCAGAACCTGCAACAACCATTCCTGTCCCTGCTCTATCCATATCTCTGAAATGGCCACAACATCAAAGGAGAGGATGGTAACACCTCAAACTTTTAAAAATCTTACAAAGATATAACCAAGAGGAAAATAAAGTGCAAACTTAAAATGGCAAGACTGAGGAAAAAGGTCTGCATTTCTGTTGTACATTTTGATGTCTTCAGTGTTGCAAAGTGGATTACGGACTATGTACTTTTGAAGCATAGACATTGTTATTAATATAGAAAATAAAGGAGCACATTTTTGCAGCAAGATTCCTCAATGTGAGATAAATGATCAGATTATTTGTTTATAGTGATGTTGGTTGAAGAATTTTAAACAAAAAGGGATATTAAGTGAAGTAATGTGAGGTTAGAGATTTTGTTTTTTTTGTGGAACTGAACCCACATCCTGATGGAATTTTCATCCCCACTCTATTGCATTATTTATCCGGTGGCTTTAGTGATTATAGCAAGGTCAGCCAGATGGACTTCATAGAGTATGAGTTCCCTGTTAACCTTGGCTGACAGTGTCAGAGGTTCTGTTCACTCTGAGAGCTGACTCTGTGGAAGCTGGACCATTTTCAAGTACAATGCACATGTAAATAAAGGGTAACTTGGTAACAGGATACTGGCCTCTACAGAGTTATCTCAGTGGCCTCCTTTACCACCCTACCCCTTGCAGGTGTAGAACATTACACTTTCTCTGTGCATCGTCTACCCAGAACATCTGGTGATTTAACTGAGATCCCTCTTTGTGTCTGAACCATCTTGATATTCACCATTGTTTGTTCTGCACACCTTTAGTGGAAGTATATATGTGGAGGCTGTATGTTTTGCTTCACAAACATTGCTCCTAATCAAATGTTCAGGTGCCCCTTCCAGGCACACTTCAAACATATTAATGATCAATTATCCCATAGACTGTGGCTAAAACAGATTTTTCAACAGGTGTGTCAGACTAGTACGAACCCACTTGGGTCTTTTGTCACTCTGGCCAAAACAGCTACCTAAAGCCTTCAGCTGTCATTACTGAAGTTAAATATTCAGTAAATATGAAGTTAAATTAAGTAAAAGGCCAAGTCCTGTACACTGCTTTTAATTCTGGTCATCCAAATGCAAGATAAACTTGCAAGTTCTTAAATTAAAACAGAAAATACTAGATAATAGAGTTAGAAATTTAGATCTCTCAAGGATAGTTAGTGCTGTGTGCAATGAGAGAAAGTTGAGAGTCACATCTTTCCTGGAAGGAAGACAGGGAAAAAAAGTGGAGGAAGAACAATCAATAAACCATAACCTCACACTAAGTAGTGTCCGGATAGCAAAAAATAGAAGTCTTGAAGTATGTTGTACAAATGCTAGCTTTTAATACTCCCTCCATTCCATGCATGAGAGAGGAATAATAAGCTGGAGAAAGGTTCTTTATATTCAAATATACTAATTAGGGGATTTCCTGACTCATTAATAGTAAGCAAATCCTTTTAAAGGTTAAACTAGATTTTTAGAAACCTTTGTAACAATCTTTCATTTGTGTATTCTTTAATGTTTCAGTCTTGAAGCACCATATCTCGAGTGGGTTATTTTAACTAATGCTTGCAATTTTATTCCAAGTTTAGTGTTGTAATTTATTTTTACTAGGCCAAATGTTATCTTGGGTGTGACAAATCCTTTCTTCATCAAAACATTCCAACACTGGCCACACGTTATTCGTATTGGAGATGTGAGAATGTCAGGTAAGGAGCAAATGTCGAGCATAAATAGGTGCGCTTAGCATTGTGTTCATGATAATAGGTTCAGCAATTTCTTTTTAACTTTGAGGTAAATGCATGATGAATCATTTACATATGGTGACATGATTGTATGCTGATTAAGTGTCCATTCTTTTTGCCTGATTTTGTAAGAACTTGAAAACTAAGTAGGCTATTTAGCCCCTCAAGATTTTACAATGTTCACCTTGGCAGAAATCTTTGTGTATTTGAATTCTTAGTTTTGTGTGCACCCCACTCATCACTGCTTGCCAGTCTGAAAAGGCCTGGTTTATTAAAACTCTCTGCCAACCAGTTCTCTATTCATGTCAATACATTACCTCCGATACGATGAGCATTAATTTTCCTTACTAATCTCTTGTATGGAACCTTGTCAAAAAGCCTTTTGAAAGACTAGATACACAACATATACTGATTCACCTTTGTCCACTCTACTGGTCATACCCTCAAAAAAATCCAGAAGACTGTCAAACATGACTTCCTTTTAGTGAATCAAGCTGAGTAGAACTAATTCTGTCATCGCTTTCCAAATTATTCCAGTTATTACATCCTTAATAATTGACTCCACCATTTTCCCTATCACTGATGTCAAGCTAACAGGCCTATAATTACCCATTTTCTCTCTCATTCCTTTTTTAAAGATTTGTGGTTACATTAGCTACCCTCCATTCCATTGATTGGAGCTCTTCCAGAGTCTGCAGAATGCTAGAAAATGATCACTAATATGTCCACTATTTCTACAGCAACTCCCTTAAGTACTCTGGGATGCAGAGCATCAGGCTGTGGGCACTTATCGGCTTTTAATCCCCTCAATTTCCCAATACTATTTCCTGACTAGTAAGAATTTCCTTTCAGTTCCTCCTTTATGTTTGATCCTCCCTTTCCCCTAACATTTCTTGAAGATTATTTGTGTCCTCCTTAGTGAAGACCGATCCAAAGTACTTGTCCAACTGGTCTGGAATCTCTTTGTCCATTATGAATTCACTTGCATTTGTCTTCACCAATCTTTTTCTCATCACATAGCTATAGAAGCTTTTGCAGTCTGTTTTTATTTTTTCCAATAGCTTACTTTCATATTCTATTTTCCCTTTCTGAATTAAGCCCTTTGTCGTCCTTTGCTGTATTTTAAGTTTCTCCCAGTCCTCAAATTTGCTGCTTTTTCTGGCCAATTTATATGCTCTCCTCTTTAACCCTGATTTCCCTTATTAGCTATGGTTAAGCCACCTTCCCTGTTTGACTTTTATGCCAGATAAGGATATACAATTGATGAAATTCATCCATGTGTTCTTTAAATGTCTGCTATTTCCTATCCACCATAAACCCCTTAAGTATTCTTTGCTAGCTTACTCTCACCAATGCATGCCTCATACCATCAAAGTTAGCTTTCTTTCAATTCAGGACCTTAGGTTCAGATTTAATTGTGTCACTCTCCATCTTAATGAAGAATCTACCATATTATGTCCGCTTTTTTCCCCCAAAACATCTTTGCACTATAATGTTGCTAATTAATCCTCTCTCATTACACAATATCCAGTCTAGGATAGCTTAGTCTCTAGTTGATAGGGGTTAGAAAATGGAGGTTGTTATACTTTTGACAGAAGTGAGAGAAGAGCAAAGGGAATAAATTTTGTGGAGGCCCAGTACAAGAGACAAGGGTTGCTAATTGACTTGAAAGAAAGTAGACTTATAAAATGGGTATATAAATTAAGGCCTGGAAGGCTGAAAATGGGTCCTCCTGGCTGAAAGCAGTTTTAAAAAAAAAACTTTTGAAGGGCGATGAAAAGAATGCAAGAAGAATGCAGGACAGATGTGAGGAGATGAAGTATAAAGTTGTGAAATTCATTACTAAGTACTAGAGGCTGGAAAGTGCCTCAGTGGAAAATGAACTGTTGTTCTTTGAATTTGTGTTGTACTTTGGCACCCCATTGGAGTACGTCTTGAACGGAAATGTTAGCATGAGAGTAAGGTGGTTTATTGCAATGAGAAGGATCTGGAAGGTCAGGGACATTCCTGCAGACAGTAGAAATCTTCCACAAAGTAGCCACTCAGAGTGTGTTTAGTCTCACTTGTGAGCAGTGAGTACAATAGACTAAATTGAAAGAAGTACAAGTATAAGACCAATTCATCTTGAAAGTCTGTTTAGGGTCTTGGACAGTGTGGAGGGAGGAGGTGAGTGGGCAAGTGGTGCACCTTCTGTGATTATATAGGAAGGTGCTATTGAGGAATTGGGAACTGTTGAGAGTGATGGAAGAGTGGATAATGTTGTCACATAGGGAACAGTCTCTACTGGATGCTAACAGTGTAAGGGACGGATAAATGTTTGGTGGTGGCGGCATCCTGCTGAAGATGGCAGAAATGATGGAGGAGTGATTCTTTGAATGTGGGGACTAGTTCAGGTGGAAAGTGAGGACAACCCTATTGTTCTAGAAAGCTTTAGGATACTGCTGAGAGCTGTGTAATGAGGATAGTATACTTAGGAAATGCAAGTCAAATGACATTAGGATCTATTTTTGAAGAGAGATCCTGGCACAATTTTCATGGCTAAGAACATTTGATAGAGATTTTAAAAAATAAATTATGAACATTTTGACTGAGGTGATTAAGGAAAGGCTATTTGTTTTGTTTATGAGGAGTGACGTGGAATTACCAATTTAAGATTATCTCAGGGGAATGCTAGGCTTGCAAAAGTTTTTCATGTGGAGACTACAAAATTTATTTTCTGTGTTGAGTAGGTGAAACAATATTAGATTAACATTTAAGTGGAGAAGAGTGCACATCTTTGGGTAAAGGCAAAATACTAGATCAGTTTTTGGACTGCCCAAATAATTAACACAAGAAAACACCTGTACTTCCATAGAAACAAATTCCATAAATTTATCAAATGGGATGAAGCTAATTTCCCATTTTTCAGCTAAATTGGAGCTGACCTGTAGTAATCAAGGAACCCAAATCTTTAATACATTTAAGAACCAGATGTAGCACTTGTGTAACTCTCGACTGGCTCATTATCCTGTTATGAGACGACTAGCATTTAGTTATTGTGGTTTGAGCAAGTATTCCACAAGCAGGAAGCCTATTTAAATAAGGGAACTTTACATCTACAAATTCAGCCAGTCATCCTTATATCATTTGTTGCCTGAGGAATTCACTTGAGCTGTCAGCTTGTTCCAGTTTGCAAGTATAGAACATGGGCTGCTTTCTGTAGGCGGCACGGTGGCACAGTGGTTAGCACTGCTGCCTCACCGTGCCAGAGACCAGGGTTCAATTCCCACCTCAGGCGACTGATTGACTGTGTGGAGTTTGCACGTTCTCCCCGTGTCTGCGTGGGTTTCCTCCGGGTGCTCCGGTTTCTTCCCACAGTCCAAAGATGTGCAGGTCAGGTGAATTGGCCATGATAAATTGCCCATCGTGTTGGGTAAGGGGTAAATGTAGGAGTATGGGTGGGTTGCGCTTCGGTGGGTCGGTGTGGACTTGTTGGGCCGAAGGGCCTGTTTCCACACTGTAATGTAATCTAATCTAATGTCTTTTTCTGCCTGAGCTGCGCTACTGCTGCTTTCTGTACATGCTTCAAGCTTGTATAGTTTTGCAATCTGTCACATACATTCTCATTGATACACTATAACTTAAACTGAGTTCATACTTAATAGGTTTTTGAATTCCCTTTGAAACATAACCTGTAACTTGGCAATCTCATTCTGATTTTTTTTTCAGGTGATTTACCCAAGCAAATTAAAGCGAAGAAACTGATGAAGCTTAGAACACTAGACACAAAACCAGGTACTGGAGGTCTCCTTTTAGACCATAAGAAATGGGAACATGAAGAGGTCATTTGGCCCCTCAACTTTTCTGCCATTTAATTGGACCATGGCTGATCCCACACCCCTCACATTCACTTTCATGCCCTTTCCCCATAACCCCTGACTCCCCTACTGATCAAGAATATGTCTCAGCCTTTAATATATATACAAGGACTCTGCCCACACAGCTGTCTGTGGCAAGGAATTCCAAAGTCGCTGAACTCTCTGATAGAGGAAATTCCTCCTTATCTCATTGTAAAATTGGTGTCTTTTAATTCTGAAGCTGTGACCTTTGGTCCAAAGTTCTCTCTTGAGTGAAAATATCCTCTCCAATATTTACCCTGTCAAGACCCTTAAGAATTCTATGTTTTCGAATGGAATCCTTAAGTCATTTTTCAGCTTATTAGACTGTAGAAAGATAACTTTCTATTCTCAGGAGTTTCTGAAAGTTAAGATGGAGGATCATGACAGACATTCACTGACCTTTCACTTTTTAAAAAATGAGTTCAAATTCAGTCCAGACAATAAAGATTACCTCCTGATGACAATTGGGTGGCGCAGTGAGGCAGACATGATCTAACAATATCTCACACTTCTCTGATTGGTTTGATTTCTCTTTTGAGGATTTTGTAATTGAACCAACAGGAAATAAGAGGGTTGAAAGACATGATTCATAAAAGTTGTGAAAGATAGATTAGGCAAGAGATTAGTAACTCTTCCAGCACTTGCGAGTTGCAGTAAGAGGAATTCTCATCCTGAGATAAATAAGTCAGATAAAAATCTCAACAACTGAAACTTTGCATGATAATAATAAGAAAGCAATTGCATTTAACATTAAGTCAAAGAACGATACAGCGCAGAAGGCCATTTGGCTGATCATGTCTGCATGTTCTTTAATAAAGTAACCCAGTTAATCCCACTGCCTTGCTTTTTCCCCTCAGTCCTGTAAATCTTTCCCTCAATTATTTAATCCCCTTTTCAGCTGTGATTGAAGTTGCTTCCATTATCATTTAAGTTTGTGCACTTATATCATTATGTTTATCTGCTTTTTTTTCTTTCATAAATCACCTCTAGTTTTCTTTTCCCCCAATTGCCTTAAATCTGTATCCTTGATTCACAATCCTTCTAGTGGAAACAGTTTCTCTATCAAAGCCCTTCCTGATATTGGACACCACTTATCAAATGTCCTCTTAACCCATATTAATTCAAATAGAATAACAATAGTGTCTCCGGCCTCCCTGTGACTGAAGCCTTGCATCTCCAGAAAAGTTCCACTAACATTTCTTTGCAACCCCTCTCAGGCCTTGAAACAAGGTGTGGTGTCCAGAATTGGATATAATGCTGCAACTGAGGTCTAACTAGTAAATTCTAAAGGTTTAACATTGCTTCCTTGCTATTGTATTTAATGTCTCTGTTTTATAAATGCAATAAAAATAGGTACAGAGTATTGCACATTGGTTAAAGAATGGTGGTTTTACATAATGCTATTCAGTTTGAAGAGAAGAAGCTGATTCCTGGAGTACTGATTGATACAGGTTTAAGAGGTTATGAAAGACATCTGAATGTTGGCCGATATTACAGTTTGTATCATGACAATCAGAAACTGTTGTTGTTTGACTTGGCCATAGTTTTGAATCTTGCATTCATCTCTGATTACTGAGACAGAAAAGTAAAGTCCCAAGCTGTGGGCATATTGCAAAACTCTTAGTTTTGATATCATTTCTATAACAGTAAGGATAAGAAGGTAATACAAAATTAGACTTTTCATTCTTGAAATGACAAATATAACTGGACCTTCTATGATGAAGTTGATCTGAAGTGCTATATTTCTAGTCAAACTATCACTAGCAGGACAGAAGATTATGGGTAAAAACTAGTATTGCACATGTTTAAGAGTACTTCATATAGACTGAGCAATATTTAGTATGGGTTTCTGGGTAAAGTGGTAAAGGCAGTCGATTGTTATAGTGGAAAGATAAAAAGAGTGCCATAATTTCTTGCAGCTGCATGTTGGGTGTGACCCCACCACAAAAATCATTCAATAATTAACAAATCCACCCTCTGTAACCAATATCTCAGATTGAAACTGATTGAATAAGTAATTTACATTGTAAACAACTTTAAGATAAGCATCTAATTCTGTAAACTCTTCATTATCACCTCAGTCTACATCGAATATTACCAGTCCAGTCCTGAACCAGTTGGTTATGTCATTGTAACTCCAGATATATTTGAAAATATGCGTAAGCATGTTTCATTTAGAGATCATTTTCATCTATTCCAATCGGTTTGCTCGTGTGGAAGTATATATAGCGTCAAACCAATATTCTGATTTGTGAGGTGAACTGCCTTCTTGAACAGTTGCAGTCTATGTATTTAGATAAATCCATGATGTAGTTAGGGAAAGAATTTCATGACACAATGGCATTGAAAGAATGGTGATATATTTCCAAGTAAAGATAGTGAGTCACTTGAAGGGGAGTTTGCTGATCGTAGTATTCCTATGTATCTGCTACATTGTCTTTCAAAGTGTTAGTAATCATGCATTTGGAAAATATTGCCTAAGGATCTTTGGCAAATTTCTGCAGTGCATCTTGTAGTATGCATTGGTGATGGAAGTATACATTGTTAATACTGAGCGTTGGTGGTGGAGGGAATGGATGTTTGTGGGTGTGGCACCAATCAAGCAGGCTTCTTGAGCATTGTTCAAACTGCAGTCATCCAACCAGGTGGGGAGTATTCCATCACACTCCTAACTTGTGCTTTGTAGTTGGTGCGCAGACTTGGGAAGTCAGGAGGAGAGTTATGAGTAGCAATATTTAAGCCTCTGACCTGTTCTTGTAGACAGTAGATTTATATGGTTTGTCCAGGTCGTTTTCTGGTCACTGGTAATTCCCAGGATGTTGATAGCGAAGGATTCAGTGATGGTAACACCCTTGTATGTCAAGGAACGGTGGTTAGATTGTCTGTGATTGGAGATGGTCATTGCCTTGCATTTGTGTGCTGTGAATGCTACTTGCTACTAGTCAGCCAAAATCTGGATATTGTCCAGATCTTGTTGCATTTGAATATGGACTGCTTCAGTATCTGAGAAATCATGAATGATGTAGAACATTGCAGTAATTGGCAAATATCCTCACTTATGACCTAGTGATGAAAGGAAGGTCATTGATGAAGCAGCTGAAGGTGGTTGTACTGAGAATATTACTTTGAGGAACTCCTGCAGAGATGACCTGGGACTGAGATGACTGACCTGTAGCAACCACAACCATCTTTCTTTGTGCCAGAAATGATTCCTCCTAGCAGATTGCCCCCAGTCAATTCTCATTGGTTTTAGCTTGCAAGTGGCCTCATATTCCCCTCACCTATGGAATTTAGCTCCTTTGTCCATGTTTGAAGCAAAGCTGAAGTCAGGAGCTGAGTGGCAGAATCTCAACTGGTCATTAGTGAGCAGGTTATTATTGAGCAGCTTTATTGTTGAACTGTTGGCCAGGTTTGATTTGTCTTGTTTTTTTTGTGTTGGACGTATCTGGGTAATTTTCCACATTGATGGGTAGAAACCAGTGTTTTAGCCATACTGGAAAAGCTTAACTCGGGATGCAACAAGTTCTGGAGCACAAGTCTTTAATACTATCATTGGAATGTTGTCAGGGTCCATGGCCTTTGCAGTATCCAGTACCTTCAAATATTTCTTGATACCATGGGGAATGAATCAAATTTAGAAGATTGTTGCAAATGCAATTTTACACAAATTTGATGGGGATATTTTAGAATCTCATTCTCCAGTAACTTTAGTTGTCCACCACCGTTCACGACTGAATCTGGCAGGACTGTAGAGCATAGATCTGTTTGAATCGCTTATCTCAGTTTATCACTTGCTGCTCATGCTGTTCAGCATGCAAGTAGTCATGTTTTGTAGCCTCGGGTTAATTTTTAGGTATGCTGTTCCTGGCATGTTATTCTGCACTAATCATTGAACCAGGGTTTATCACTTGGCTTAAAAAAAAGAACTGGATGCTGTCAGTTAGAAACAAAAATAGAAATTGCTGGAGAAGCTCAGCAGGTCTGGCAGCATCTGTGGAGAGAAATCAAATTAGCGTTTTGGGTCAAGTGACCCTTTCTTTCTCCCTATCCAGCCTCTCCTTGTAACTCAAACCTTCCAGTCTTGATAACATTCTTTTCTGCACCCCTTCCAATTTAATAACATTCCTCTTGTAATAGGGCGACCAGAATTGTACGCAGTCCTCCAAATGTGGACTCTCCAAACTCTCAGCTCCTGTACCCAGTGAAGGTAGGGGTGCCAAACGGCGGCGGCTTCACCCTGTCTACCAGTGATGTTGTTTTCAAAGAACTAAGTACCTGCATCTCTCGGTCTCTCTGTTCAAAAACACTTCCCAGAGCTCTGCTATTAACTGTGCAAATCCTGTCTTGGTTCATCTTACCAACGTGCAACACCTCACATTTATCGGAATTAAACTCCATTTGCCATTTCTCAGGCCACTGACCCAATTGATCGAGATGGTGTTGTACTCTTTGACAGTCTTCTTAATTATCCACATTAGTGTCATTTGCAAATTTACTAACCATGCTGCTTTGTACTCTCATCCTAATCATTTACCTCAATGATGAACAACAGTAGACCCAGCATTGATCTTTGCGATACATTACTGGTCACAGGCCTCCAGTCTTTACTACCACACTCTGTTCTCTACCGTCAAGCTATATGCTGGGCCAGATTGCAGATTGTATTGGAGTATGATTCTACTACTGCAATGGCTTGCATTACTCCATAGATGTTCAGTCTTGATTTGCTAGACCTGTTCAAAGTCTGTCTCATTTAGCATGTTGTGCAACCCTATCATAATGATGTAAGGGCTGGACTTTGTCTCCATACACATTATGCAGTGGTTAAACTTACCAATGCTGTCATGGAAATATGCATCTACCACAGGCAGATTGATGAGAATGAGGTCAAGTATGGTTTTCCCTCTTGGTTCACTCACCACCTGCTGCAGATCCAGTCTATAGCATGTCTTTTTGGAGTCAACCACTCTCAGTAGCACTGCCACTAATCCATATGGTAGAAATTGAAATTCCCCACTGAGACTATATTCTATGCTCTTGACACCCTCACGGGAAGCTATGTAGTGATCAGCAGGAGATTTCATTGCCCATGTTTCACCCGATGTCATGAGACTTCATGGTGTCCAGAGTTGATGTTGAGGGCTCCCAGAGCAGCTCCCTCCCAACTGTGCCATCACCTCTGCTTGCCTGTCCTGCTGGTGGAACAGGATGGTGATGGTATCTAGAACATTGTCTATGAGGTATGATTTCATGAACATTCTCAGTTGTGAGATTGCTCTCCCAATTATTGCACAGGCTCCCAAATGTACACAAGGATACCTTTGCATGGTCAACAAGGCAGTTTTTTTCTCATGCCTGAACAGATAGATGCCAGTTGGCCTATCCAGTTTCATTTATATTTAGACACTTGGTTATGATTGTTCCTTGATGGGTTGCTCGGCAATTTCAGAGGACAGTTAAAACTCTACCAAATTGCCGTGGTCACATGTGAAGTCACATGTCGATCAGACCAGGTAAGGATGGGCTTTTCTGGCAATCAACAATGATGTTTCACGATCGTCATTAGACTCTTAATTCTAGATTTTTATTAAGAGTGGCTCATTTACGCTTGCCAGAAACAACATCTATTCATAGGCAAGGAACTGTTCTCTGAAGATAAGTCATACGTTAATTGCCAATTCAGATCCAAGCCAATTGATATGGCCTGCAGCTCCGTTCCCAAACAACCATTGCAATGAATTTTTCAAATAGACTGTCGATGTCAAGGCAGATGTTAATGGTGTAGTCTCGTAGTAAGATTGCAAAATTATTAATCAAGTGATCCAGGTAATTATCTGGGGATCACGGTTTGATTCCCGCTATGGGAGATGGTGGAATTCAAAATCAATAAAAATCTGGTAGTAAGATCTAACGATGACCATGGCACCACTGAAAATTGTCAGGAAAAACCTATCTCGTTCATTAATATCCTTTTAGGGAAGGAAACTGTCACCTTTACCTGGTCTGGCCTACACGTGACTTCAGACCCATAGCAATGACTTAATACTCTTAACTGTTCATAGGGCGATTAATCTAGCCAGTATCACCCGCAATCCTGTGAATGAATTTTTAAAAATTACAACTTGGTTGGCCCATTGGGATTTCGCAAGCTATCTCCTCTATTATCATGTGACTTCTTTTACACAGCCCATTACTAAAAGGACATTCCGTTAATATTTCAATTACCACAATGTTGGTATTTTCTTATCACTGATTTTATCATTGACATATTCTTCCCCATTGTCTATGAGAAATGTATCCTCCATGCCCAGTTTGGTCTGTATCCATTCCATCACATTTATCACTGACCTCTTTCATAACTTTAGTTTAGTTATCGTCCATTGCTTCAATATTTTTTTAATAGGATATTTTAACCTGTGAGAAGTTGAAGGGCAAACTACTGCTGTAGTTTTGAGAGAGTCATCTATTTTCATTTAAAAGTTTATCTGTTGGTCTCAATAACACTTGCTTAATATTTTGATTTTAGGTTCTTTTTAGAGGAATACAATAATGCTCAGGCTGTAAATCTGCTGACTTCCCAAAAACAATTGCTTTCTTCCATGTTGAATCTCATTGGGGTAGTGTGCTGGAAATCAAGTTCTGGATTAGTGGTGCTGGAAGAGCACAGCAATTCAGGCAGCCTCCGAGGACAGGCAAAATCGACGTTTCGGGCAAAAGCCCTTCATAATCAAGCCCTACTACTGTGGCTGACACAAAAATTAAAGACTTTGAAAAGTATGCAGGATTCCCTGATTTGCCTTTCTATTAGACCATGGTTTACAGTAAGTATAAGTCATGTTTCTGTACTTGACAAAAATTATGATTTATTACAGAAAAATAAATTCTTGCTGCGGGAAAACAGTTATGATCTGTTGACGTGAACTCTCCTAGTTCAAAATCTAGTCCTTTACAAATGTCCCCAACATACACACAGTTTAAAAGAAAAAAGTGTTATGGACAGAGGGAAAGACTTGGAAGGCAGTTCAATGGTTCCTGTCCATTGAGGTGACTCTTCTGGCTTTTTGAAACATGCTGCTCCTGATATTAATCTCCAAGTACTTTCTTTAGCATGCAAGAGGCGTAACAAAACTGGTTCACACTTTGATTTACTGGTTTTGTAAGAAAACCTCTTACAATAATTGCTAACAGGACATGAGGTGCTTTTTTGCTGCAAAGAAGGGAGCCAACTCTTTCTCTTTCAAAGGAGTTTTTAATCAAACATTCACGTGCCCAAGCTGTTCAGCTCCCCAAAAAGCTAGTTGCATAGTTGTTGAGAAGCAGAAGACCTTTATCATCACCAACTGGTCCATATTTCACAGAACAGTGTGCTACTTCCTGCTGGCCAATCTCCATTCACACACAGCAGCTTGCTCTATCTCATCTGTAATTAGACTTTGCTGATGGCTTCTCCCTCAAAGAAAATGAATAAAAATAATTTAAAACAAATTTTCTCTTTTTTTTCTCAATAGGTATCTACACGTCTTACAAAACATTTCTGCACAAAGACAAGGCATTTATTAAACGGCTTTTAAAGGTAAATCATAATTGTTTTAATTTGAGACCAAGTTAAGGATCTTGGCATATATCCTGGTTTGCTTCACTATCATCTCTCTAATCTAGAAAGTGCTGAGGTCGATGGTGTTCATCTAACTATGATATAGAATCATAAGACATAAGATAAAAGGAAGAGACACAGACACTGCAGTGAAAGTTTATTATTTTTGGGAATTTGGATTGTAAAGTAGAAGTAAGTAGGGTTTTAGTTTTCTGTGTTGTTCAAACAGAGTCACAAAAATATTTGGAACTGTGAGCTATAGACAGCCTTTACAAAAATAATGAATGTTAGAATAGAGTAATACTTCACTGGAATTGTATGTCTGTAAAGAATATTGCTAGGAAAAAAAAGTTGGTTTTATTTTTTATAAAATCTTTTCAAAATGTCTTGTTTGTAGTTTTGTTTTTTTTTTGTATAATAAACTTATGCTGATTTGTTAAAAGTAAAGTGACAGCCTCATGTTAATATGCTTAGTGACTGACGAAGTGGGAACCAAATCGGAAAAATCAAACTTAAGGTCTGTAAAGTCAGATATCACTCTGAAATCTGAACCAATAGCTTTCAATTTCTTCGAAAGAGTTGCTTAAACAACCTGTTATAAATTGTGATTTATTTTTCAGGTGCTTCATTATTGTTTGGCACATTCTGACAGTGAGGGCAAAGTTTACAAATATTTCTCTGCTATTTTTCACACCCACATGAAAATTTCCTTTTCTATCTCCTAGATCTGACTGTAATTTCTATTGCGTATAGAATATTTGTGGCACAACCTTTCTAGTCTGCTAATTCGCATGGCTCCTCTTTCTTTTTGTATTGTTTTGTAGTATTCACTTTAGAATTAACTCATAGTATTTTAAGCTACAGTTTAATTTTCTGTTCATCAAAGATAATTTAGCTTTTATGCAATTAATTTACTATTTATGCAAGTATGCTTCATTTCTACCTTGATCATTTCCTGTTTGAAAGTTTTCCTTTTTTAAGTGCACTGTCTAATTTTCTATCATTAGACAGAGGAATTAAATGCCATAAGAGAAGAGAGAATAGCTGTTCTTCCATGAAGGCAACTTTCAAACAGTGTGATGAAAGGTGTGTGATTTATATATATATTAATCACGTTTTTTGTTAGAATTGAGGTTTAATGACATATGGGCATTACTTTACTCTATTTTAGTTTAAAGTTGACCAGAACAGTTTTTCAGGAACCAGGATATTAAACCAATATGTATCAGACAGTAATCACTGAAAGTCTTCAGGACCTTTAATGGATATTTGTTTATATTGTGGGGTTATGATAGAGAAAAAGCATTGATGGACGTTGCTTACTTTTGGCTTTAAAATAAAGTTTTGATTTTAGCTTAGAATAAACCTAAACAGTGGAAAAGCTTTTGGGCAGTTCACAGGAGATCTGACTGAAGTTAGATGTAGGTATGGGCTTTCTTATAAAAAGGAGATTGTTCAGACAATAAAGAAATAAATTAACTCTGTATCGTTTATGAAAACTTTACAGATCAGGAGTGTTGGCTATGCAAAGCTGAGAAAGTCTGAGATCTCTACTGTGTGAGGATTCAAGGAAAAGGCTTCATAGTTCATAGGACAGGAACTGAGGAAAGAAAAGTTAAATTAATCTGTAGATTGGATGGGAAAGGATTGTTTTTTACTTAACTGTAAAGTAATGGTTTGTTTTGGGTCCACCTCTAAACAGAAGTCACTGAACCTCCTGAGATTTTCTATCAATTTGTTTGTTTCAGATTCCTAGCATCCACAATTCTTTTGTTATTTTCTCTGGTGTACTATGAGTAATTTTGGTAAGGAAAGACATTATTTGATTGGAAGCAATTGACAGAAGGTTCACTTCGATGATCCCTGTTATGGGATGATTGTCTTATGAGCAAACATTAAACAGGCTGGGACGCTACTCACAGGAATTTAGAAGAATGAGAGATACTGTTGTGGGTATAGCCTGTCAGGGTAAAGTAGTAGCAGAAGGCAGGTCATTAGCAGCACAACAAGCTCTGCTTTAAAGCAGGGTATAGCGAAGTTCAAGTGAGCAACTGTGACTGGAAACTCTCCAATCTAAGCTGCAGCTGCAAGCAAGATTCCAAGATGGTGTTTTGCCTCCCAAGTGCCAAGGTCAATTATGTCTCGGACGAGTTACAGCAAATTCTCAGAGGAGAGTGAGCAGCTGGAGGTCATTGTACAGAATGGTACCAATGATATAGGTCGGAAAAGGGATGTGGTCTTGATGAGTAAATATAGGGAGTTAGACAGGAGGTTAAAAAGTAGGACCTCCGGGGTAGTAATCTCTGGATTACTCCCAGGTCAAGTGAGAGAATGAAAAGGAGAATTGGGCATATTAATGCGTGGCTAAGGAGCCGCTGCAGGGGCAGGGATTCGGATTTTTGGATCATTGGGATTTCCTCTGGGGACCAGTACAAGATGGAAATGTTGTACCTGAACTACAGGGGTCCAATATCCTGGCAGAGAGATTGGCTGGAGCTTACTCGGGAAGGTTTAAATTAGTCTGGCAGCTGGGTGGGCCCTCAGCAGTCGTGAGACAAGAGAAATGTTGAGACTGGTACAGATGTTAAAGAGACCAAGTTAAATAGACAAGATAGACAAGAGCATGGCAGGGAAGGAGAGAAGAGTGATGAATTAAAATGCATTTAGTTCAATGCAAGAGGCCTAACAGGAAAGGCAGATGAACGCAGGGTGTGGATGGGAACATGAGACTGGGATATCATAGCTATTTCAGAAACATGGCTGAGGGGGATCAGGACGAGCAGCTCCATGATCTGGGGTACAGTTGATAGAGGCAGGATAGAACGGGAGGCACTACGAAAAAAATCACAGCAGTACTTAGAGGATATTCCTGGGAGATTGTCCAGTGAAACAATATGTGCAGAATTCAGATATAAGAAAGAGGTTTTCACTTTGAAATTGTAATGTAGGTTTCCCCCAGTCATCAGCGGAAAATCGGGGAGCAAATCCATAAGGAGATCACATCTGTAAGAATACTGGGTTGTAATAGTAGGGGGTTTTAACTTTGCAGACATAAACTGGGACTAAAATAGTGTTAAGGGTTTGGGTGCAAAGGAGTTTAAGTGTGTTCAAGGAAACTTTCTCAATCAATACGTAGATGCTCTGACTAGAGAAGTGGCAAAACCCAACCGCCTTTTGGGGAATAAGGCAGGGCAAGTGACTGAGGTGTTAGTGGGAGAGTACTTTGGGACCAGTGACGATAATTCTATTGGTTTTTAAATAGTTAAGAAGAATAGACCTGGTGCTCAAGTTAAATTTCTAAATTGGGGCAAGGCCAATTGTTGATGGTATTATATAGGAACTTTCAAAAGTTGATTGAGGGAGGTTGTTCACAGGTCAAGGGATGTCTGGTAAGTAGGACACTTTCAAAAGTGAGTTAACGGGAATTTCGTTGCCTGCATGTTCCTGTTAGTGTGAAGGGCAAGGCTGGCAGGCGTAGGGAACACTGGATGACCAGCGATATTGAGGTTCTGGTCAAAAAAAAAGGAGACACATGTCAGGTATAGATAAGCTAGGACCAAGTGAATCCCTTGGAGTACAATCCCAGAATGTACATGTATTTGGAAAGGCAAGGACTGATTAGGGATAGTCTTTGTGCGTGAGAAATCATGTCTCACAAACTTGATTGAGTTTTTTGAGGAAGTAACAAAGAGGATTGATGAGGGCAGAGCGGTAAATGTAATCCATGTGGACTTCAGTAAGGTGTTCGACAAGGTTCCCCATGGGAGACTGGTTAGCAAGGTTAGATCTCACGGAATACAGGGAGAACTAGCCATTTGGATACAGAACTGGCTCGAAGGTAGAAGACAGAGGGTGGTGGTGGAGCGTTGTTTTTCAGACCGGAGGCCTGCGACCAGTGGAGTGCCACAAGGATTGGTGCTGGGTCCTCTACTTTTTGTCATTTACATAAATGATTTGGATGCGAACATAAGAGGTACAGTTAGTAAGTTTGCAGATGACACCAAAATTGGAGGTGTAGTGGACAGCGAAGAGGGTTACCTCAGATTACAACAGGATCTTGACCAGATGGGCAAATGGGCTGAGAAGTGACAGATGGAGTTTAATTCAGATAAATGCGAGGTGCTGCATTTTGGGAAAGCAAATCTTAGCAGGACTTATACCCTTAATGGTAAGGTCCTAGGGAGTGTTGCTGAACAAAGAGACCTTGGAGTGCAGGTTCATAGCCTCTTGAAAGTGGAGTCGCAGGTAAATAGGATAGTGAAGAAGGTGCTTGGTATGTTTTCCTTTATTGGTCAGAGTATTGAGTATAGGAGTTGGGAGGTCATGTTGCGGCTGTACAGGACATTGGTAAGGCCGCTGTTGGAATATTGCGTGCAATTCTGGTCTCCTTCCTATCAGAAAGATGCTGTGAAATGTGAAAGAATTCAGAAAAGATTTACAAGGATGTTGCCAAGGTTGGAGGATATGAAGGGCATGAATAGGGTAAATAAGCAAAGTCTTTTCCCTGGGGTTGGGGAGTCCAGAACTAGAGGGCATAGGTTTTGGGTGAGAGGGGAAATGTATAAAAGAGACCTACAGGGCAACTTTTTCACACACAGGATGGTACATGTATGGAATGAGCTGCCAGAGAACTTGGTGGAGGCTAGTAACATTTAAATTGCAACATTTAAAAGGCATCTGGATGGGTAAATGAATAGGAAGGGTTTGGAGGGATATGGGCCGGGTGCTGGCAGGTGGGACTAGATTGGATTGGGATATCTGGTCGGCATGGACGGATTCGACCGAAGGGTCTGCTTCCATGCTGTACATCTCTATGACTATGACTCTATGACTCTGAGTAAGAGGTGTAAGAGTACACTTTAGGGAGAAATCTGGAGGGCAAAAAGAGAACATTAGGTAGCTTTGGCAGACAGGGTAGTGGACAATCCAAAGAGATTCTACAAATATATTAAGGACAAAGGAGTAACTAGGGAAAGAATAGAGCCACTAAAAGATCAACAAGGCTGTCTAGGTATGGAACCACACAAGATGGATGAGATTCAAAACAAATATTTTGTGTCAGTATTTACTGTGGAAAAAAAAATGGAAGCTAGGTAACTTGGAAATAAATAGTGATATTTTGAAAAGATTTTCTGCATTACAGAGAGGTGGTGTTGGAAGTCTTAAAACACCTAAAAATGGATTAATCACTGGGACCCGATCAAGTGTATCCCAGAACATTATGGGAAGCTAAAGAAGAACTTGTGGGGCCCCGAGCAGAGACATTGCTATCATTGACAGCCATGGGTTTGGTGCTGGAAAACTGGAGGGTGGAAAATATTGTGCCATTATTTTAGAGAGGCTGCAAGGAAACACCAGGGAAGTACAGATTTGTGGGCCTAACATTAGTGGTTGGTAAGTTGTTGGAGGGGATTCTGAGAGATAGGATCTATATGCATTTGGAAAGGCAAGGACTGATAGGGATAGTCAGCATGGCTTTATGCATGGGAAGTTGTTTTATAATTTTGAGTATTCTGAAGAGATGACCAAGAAGATAGATGAAGGCAGAGCAGTAAATGTTGTCTACATGAACTTTAGCAATGGCTTTGACAAGGTTTTGCATGGTAGGCTGGTTAGTAAGGTTAGATCACATGGGATCCAGGGTGAGCCAGCCAGTTGGATACAAACTTGGCTTGACAATAAGAGACAAAAGGTTATTGTTCAGACTGGAGGCCTGTGACCAGCAGTGGATGGAGGGTTTGCAATCAGTAATATTCTGATTTTTAAGTGGTTTGAATCACCACTGGATCCCTTGTTCTGAACACTGGACTTATTTTGGCAATGTGAAATGAAGGAGGCAGCCAACAAGTATTTCAGGGCAAAAGGATCTCTGCATTTATTTAAATACAAACAAAAAAGGTAAGTATAATACAAGAAATGTGGGTAAATGGAATATAACCAGGAAATTGACATAATCGACTGACACTTTGATCTTTTAATAGTATAGTATAAATTCTATGGCTTATGATCCTGTCCCACTAGCTACCTTATGAAGGAGCAGTGCTCCGAAAATTTGTATTTCCAAATAAACCTGTTGGACTATAACCTAGTGTTGTGATTTTTAACAGTACAGAGAACAGTAATATATAAATACACTATTAGCTAGATTAAACACAATTAGAACCTAGAACCAACGATTGGCAGTAATTTTGAGCTTTCAGCTTTTCTGTTTGGCCTCTATTGTTCTTGGTTGTGAAGCTGCTCGTTGGGGATGGAAGCCTGTGGAGAAGCTGTTTGTGCAGCAGCTTGTTGGTGAAGAAAGGGCTCCCCCCTTGTGAAACCAGGCTGTGGTTTTCCTCAAGCTCTTGATTTTCCCTTCTGAAGTTATTAGGCTTTCTGATGGTTAGAGTATGTGCGAATTGATTTTGATTGAGGTTGAATGTCCAGTATCTCTGTAGGCCCCACACTGCATTGGGGAGCCCGAAGTGTAACAGTTAGTTTCAGTTGATTTGCCCTTTTTAGAGAGTAGGTGCAAATTGGAATTCTAGGTTGAACAATGGTTCCAGACAGCTTTCTCAGTTCTGTGAATTGTCACAGAGCATTAGAGATGTACAGCATGCACACAGACCCTTTGGTCCAATTTGTCCATGCTAACCAGACATCCTAAATTAATCTAGTCTAATTTGACAGCATTTTGCCCATATCCTCTAAACCCTTCCTATTCATGTACCCATCCAGATGCCTTTTAAATATTGTAATTGTAGCAGTCTCCACCACTTTCTCTGGAAGCTCATTCTATGCACACACCACTCTCTGCATGAAAATGTTGCCCGTTAGGTCCCTTTTTAAATCTTTCCCCTCTCACCTTAAACCTATGCTCTCTAGTTTTGGACACTGCTACCTTGGGGAGTAGTGCTTGGCTATTCACTCACTCTATGCCGTTCATGATTTTATAAACCTCAACGAGGTCACCACTCAGCCTCTGATACTCCAGGGAAAAAAGCCCTAGCCAATTCAACCTCTCCCTCTGGTTCAAACCCTCCAACCCTAGCAAATTCCTTGTAAATCTTTTCTGAACCCTTTCAAGTTTCACAACATCCTTCCTATAGCAGGAAGACCAGAACTGAATGCAGTATTCCAAAAGTGGTCTAATCTGTGTCCTGTACAGCCTCAACATGACCTCCCAACCCCTATACTCAATGCTCTGACCAATAAAGGAAAGCATACCATATACCTTTTTTACTATCCCATCTACCTGGGACTCTACTTTGAAGGAACTATGAATCTGCACCCCAAGGTCTCTTTGTTCAGCAACACTCCCCAGGGCCTTGCCATTAAGTGTAAAAACCCTATCCTGATTTGCTTTTTCCAAATGCAGCATGTCCCAATTGTCCAAATTAAACTCCATTTGCCACTCCTCGGCCCATTGGCCCATCTGATTAAGATCCCACTGTATTCTGAGGTAACTTCCTTTGCTGTCATCTAAACCTCCCGATTTTTGCAAACTTACTACAACTTACAGCAAACGTGCTAACTATACTTCCTATGTTCACATCCAAAACATTTATTTCAATGACGAAAAACAGCGGACCCAGCACCGAACCTTGTGGCACACCGCTGGTCACAGGCCTTCAGTCTGAAAAGCAACCCTCCACTAACCTCTGTCTCCTACCTTCAAGCCAATTCTGCATCCTAATAGCTAGTTCTCTCTTTATTCCATATGATCTCACCTTGCTAACCAGTCTACCATGTGGAACCATGTCAAACACCTTATCGAAGTCCATACAGATCATGCCCACCACTCTATATTCTCCACAAAACTCATTCCAGCTTCCATTTACCTTTTGAAAGTTTTGAAAGGTCTAGGGTTTTGTCCAGAATTTTAGATAAAGGAGATTTTTGATCGATTGGTGCAGGATCCACTGCTGTTTGTCATTACATAAATGATTTTGATGAGAATATAGGAGGCATGGTTAAGTAACTTTGTGGATGACACCAAAATTGGTGGTATAGTGAAGAAGGCTTTCTGAAAGTGTAATGGGACTTTGATCAACTGGGCTAGTGGGCTGAGGAATGGCAGATGGAGTTTAATGCAGATAAATGTGAAGATTTGCATTTTGGTAAGACAAACCAGGTCACTACTTGCACAGTTAATGGTAGGGCCCTGGGGAATTGTTGTCGAACAGATTTCAGGATGCAGGTACATAATTCCTTGAAAGTCATGTCACAGGTAGACAAGGTGGTTAATAAGGTGTTTAGCTATCATTGGTCAGAGGATTTAGTACAGGAATGTAATGTTATGACTGTAAAACATTGGTAAGGCCACGTTTGGAGTACTGCGTATAATTCTGGTCACCCTGCTATAGGAAGAATGTTGTTATTAAATTGGAAACGGTGCAGAAAAGAATTACAAGAATATTGCCGAGACTGGAAGGGTTGCGTCACAAAGAGAGACTAAATTGGCTGGGACTTTTTTTCCTTGGAGTGTAGGAGACTAAGGGAGTGACCCTTATAGAGGTTGTAAAATCATGAGAGCATAGATTAGGTAAATAGCCAAGGTCTTTTCCTAGGGTAGGGGAGTCCAAAACTCGAAGGCATAGGTTAAGATGAGAGGGGAAAGATTTAAAAGGTACCTGAGGGCCAACATTTTCAAGTAAAGTGGGTGGGATGTATGTGGAACTAGCTGCCAGATGAAGTAGTAGAAGTGGGTATAATTACACCATTTTAAAATACATTTAGACAGGTACATGATAGGAAAAGTTTTGGTGGGATATGGGCCAAACGCAGGCAAAATGGGACTAGTTCGATTTCAGAATCCTGGTTGGTATGGACGAGTTGTGTCGAAGGGCCTATTTCCGTATTATGTGACTCTGATTTTACCTCATTGAAACACGTAGGATTCTTAAAGGGCTTGACAGGGTAAATACTGAGAGGATATTCCCCTCTTTGGAGAGTCCAGAACAAGAGTCTCAGAAGAAGGGGACACCAATGTAATACTGAGATGAGGAGTAATTTCTATTGATTGTTAAGAGTCCTCGGAACTCCTTGCCTCAGAGAGCCTGGGGCAGAATATTGTGTGTATTTAAGATGTAGGTAGATTCTTGATCAGTGGAGGAATTAAGAGTTATGGGGAAAGGGCAGGCTGTGAGGCATGTTGCATCAGCCATGATCCTATTGAATGGTGAGCCGGCTCAGGGCTGAAATGATGTTCTCCTGTACATATTTCTTATGGCCCTATCTTCTCCAATACTAAAATTACTATTACTGTAGACTATTTTTAGATGGCCAGCATCATCCTTTATTTTGAGCGTCATTCGTTTTTTTCCCTAATTTGTCTCTACATATTTATATACGTCCTTGTTTTTGCTATGTACCACAGCTTATGAAAGCCTACTTCCAAGTAGAGTAACCATGTTTTGTATTAAGGTGAAAAATGAGAATAGGAATATGAGGTTTTTAAAAAGACAATGCAAGCAAGATTTTAGTAAATGACAGGCTAATTAAAATTGTAGTTTTCAGAGGAAGACAATGCAGTAGTACACTAGAGCCTAGAAGTAGGGCATCAAGAAAGCAGGTGCATTCAATTTATGGATACAGCCTGCTGTGGTTCAGAAAATGGTTCACCATTTTGTTAAAAGAATTGAAGAATTGAGCATTAAATGTTGACCTCACCAGAGATGCCCATATCCAATTAACACTAAAAGGCTGTGGAAAGAATGCAGTGATGATTAACCAGGATTGAGAGATTTTGATTATTTGGAGAGATGAGAGAAGCTAAGATTGTTCTTGCAGCAAATTTCTAATGGGTAATTTCATAATATGTTGAAAATAATGAAAAGTTATTATGGATTAAATAAGGAAAAGCCTTTCGCAGGTAGTAGTTTTTCCCAAATTGTAGTCTTCACAGTTACAAAGCATTCAAAAAGTATTGCCTAACATTTTTAATCAGAAGAATGTTCTATCTATCAACTAAATTTTGTTGTACTCAATTAATTAAAGGGTATTCAAAGGAAACGTCCACCAGAAGTGCAGAGTGTCATTGTTCGTCGCCACTTACTGGAACTAACTCAAAGTTTCATTATTCCCCTGGTGAGCAATTTTTTCCTCTTTGAGGTGGACAGGGAAAAGTTATTGGGATTTATTCAAGTCTTTTAACTGTGTTTTCTAAATTTGGGGTTCCAAATGTACTGTTCATAGCCTAACAAGAATGGGCTTAAAATTACAGAACCAAGATATGCCAATCCTAGTAATCTGGAATAAAAAGAGAAAATGCTGAAAATAGTCAGCCAGTTTAGCAGCATTCCGAAGAGCAAAGCAGAGTTAATGTTTCATGTCACTTACCCCTCGTTAGAAACTGGAAGTACTTGGAGATATATTAACTTTTAAGCAAGGCAGAAAAAGAGACAGATGTTGGGACAAAGATTAAAAAGGAAGTCTATGATGGATGTAGGTTTGCTCGCTGAGCTGGAAGGTTCGTTTTCAGACATTTTGTCACCATACTAGGTAACATCATCAGTGAGCCTCCAGATGAAGCACTGGTGGTGTAACCCAATTTCTATTTGTGTTTGGATTTCCTTGGGTTGGTGATGTATTTTCCTGTGGTGATGTCATTTCCTGTTCTTTTTCTCAGGGGGTGGTAAATAGGATCCAAGTCGATGTGTTTGTTGATCGAGTTCCAGTTGGAATGCCATGCTTCTAGTAATTCTCGTGAGTGTCTCTGTTTGGCTTGTCCTAGGATGGATTTGTTGTCCCAGTCAAAGTGGTATCCTTCCTCATCTGTATGTATGGATACCAGTGACAGTGAGTCATGTCTTTTTGTGGCTAGTTGATGTTCATGTATCCTGATGGCTAGTTTTCTGCCTGTTTATCCAATGTAGTGTTTATTACAGTTCCTGCAAGGTATTTTGTCAATTACATTAGTTTTGCTTGTTGTCTGTATAGGGTCTGTACCCAAACAAGCAGACAAAAAATGTCCAGAAGCCCCAGCCACTCATCCCGACATAAGAGATATCGCAGAAATGACTGCCAGACTACTCAGACCCCTTAATATCATGGTAGCCTACAAATCCCCCAACACACTAAAACAGCAGCTGAGGAACTTCAAAGACCCGACTGGACAAACAGCAGAAAACTAGCCACCAGGGTACTTGAACGTCAAGTAGCCACAAAAAGACATGACCCACTCTCACTAGTATCCATACATACAGATGAGGAAGGGGACACCACTTCAACTGGGACAACAAATCCATCCTAGGACAAGCCAAACCGAGACATGCACGAGAATTCCTAGAAGCATGGCATTCCAACCGGAACTCTATCAACAAACACATCGACTTGGGCTCCATTTACCACCTCTGAGAAAAAGTACAGGAACTGACATCACTATAGGAAATGACGTCACCACAGGAAAATACATCACCAACCCAAGGAAACGCAAACACAAATAGAAAGCAGGCTACACCACCAGTGCTTCATCAGAGGCTCACTGATGATGTTACGTAGCATAGTGAAGAAATGTCTGAAAACGAACCTTGCAGCTCAGCGAGAAAAACTACATCCAGAATCTCAACCTGAGCTACAAATCTTTTCAAAGCTCGCAAAGTCTATGATATGAGGGAAGATATTTATACCCCAGCATAGTGCATGTATTTGTTTCTTTTGCTCATCCTATCATTTTTGCATTGTGCTATCAATCCCTTCAATCATTTGATCACTCCTATCTTTCGACCTGTCACATACTTTCCATTTTGTTCTTTCTTCCCAAACTATCCCCCAACCTCTACATAACCCCATGTCCTTTTGTTGACTTGTTTAAAAATTTTGTGTCTCCAACTAAACTCCAGGCACGCCATTATTGAACTGGAATGTTATCTGTTCCCTTTTCACAAATGCTGATTAATTTCTATCATTTCCTGTTTTATATTAATAACGTGCGTGCAGGCATGTATAATGACATCGTTAATCTTTTCTCCCAACTCCACAGTGTTTTTCCTTCCATAAGAAATAGGATCAGGAGGAGACAATTCAGCCCCTCAAGCATGCTCCACCATTCAGTATGATCATTGCTGATCTGACCTTGATCACAATGCTACTCCACTCCCCATAACCCTTTGATTCATTACCAATTAAAAATCTATCTCACTCCTCAAATTTGCTCAATGTCCCAACATTCACCACACTCTGGATTAGTGAATTCCACTTATTCATGACCCTCTGGAGAGTTAATTCCTCATGTTTGATTTAAATTTGCTACCCCTTAATTGTAAAATTGACCTCTCTTTTGAGATGTTTTCCTTTGTGGAACAATCCTCCCCCTTTTTTGTCAATCTCCTTTAACATCTTACATACCTGAATTTGATCTCCTCTTGTTGTTCTAAACTCCAGACAGTATAGGCTCAAACTGCTCATTGTTGCTGCTTGTTACAAATCCATTACCTATCGTGTCAATCTGGTGAACCTCATTTGAATTGCCGGCAATGCAGCTGCATCCCTTCACAAGAGAGGGGATCAAAATTGTAAGGACCACTCCAGGTGTAGTATCACTAATGTTTTGTACATTTGCAACAGCACTTCCCTACTTTTACACTCTATTCCTTTAGTAATAAAGGCCAAAGTACCATTTGCCTTGCTTATTACTATACCTGCATACTAGTTTTCTACGGTTCATGCACGGGTTCACCCAGATCCCTTTGCACTAAGGCACTCTGAAGTTTCTCTCCATTCAGATAATAAATTGCCTTTCTATTCTTCAGACCAAAATGGATACCCTCACACTTTTACCAACATTAAAGTCCATTCATCTAACTTATCCTTATCCATTTGTAACTTTTGTTATTTCTTCATTGCATTGTACCTACCCATCAATTTTGTCATCTACAAATTGGCTGTAGTGCCTTCTGTCCCTGCATTAAAGTTGTTATTTAGATTGTAAACAGATGGGGCCAAGGACTGAACTCTGCATACCACCAGGTGCATTTTGCCAACTAGAAAAAGACTCGTTTTCTTTTTGTTAGCAAATTCTCTATCCAAGCTAATAAATTACCCCGACCCCATGTGGTCCTATCTTGTATATTAACCTTTTATGTGGTACCTTATCAAATGCCTTCTGGAAGTCCAGATATATTAAATCTACACCATTGTCAACTTTGTAACAATGTTTCCACAGTTCCAAGAGTACCCTGGGTGTCAGCACAGCCCATAGCACATTACATTGGAACCTTTTATGATGTGATCATTAGTTTACCACTTTTTTAAACTATCTGAAAACTTTTGAAGCAGATTTTATGTTAGCAGTGTAGGAAATGGCTTAACCTATACAATATTGCTTTTCTTTTGCCTCAGGAGAGATATGTTGCTAGTCTGATGCCACTTCAGAGAACCATCACTGCATGGAAGGTAAAACTGAGTACTGCTAATGCATTCTGCTTCACGTTCCATTTATTGACTGGTAATCTATCAGCCTGCATTTATTTGCAATGCCAAATTGGCTTGGAGACTGTGCTGGTGAGCCACCTTCTTGACCTGCTGTAGACCATTTACTGTCAGGTAGAGAGTTCCAGGATTTTGACTGAAAAACATAGAAATTCTTGCTGTCCATTTTTATACTACCAGGACTTAAACATTTTAGAAAGTAAGTGAAGTGAGTGTTCATTCTCTAGAGAGTGAGAATAGGGAGTTAGTTGTTGTTACTGAGGAAATGGCAGATGTAGTGAGCATATACTTTGATTCTGATGTTACAGAGAATACAAAAAAAATTCCAGAAGTAGGAATAAATCAGGAGGCTGAAGGCAGAGAGAAACTTGGTGAAATTACAGTCATTAGGGAAGTGATAAGAAGTAAACTGATGGAGCTTCTGAACCTGGAGCAAAAGCATTCAGCTACATTTACAAATGACGCAAGATAGCTCCGAAAGTATGGTGTGATGAAGGCATAATCTGTATCTGCCTGCAAGTTCAATATTTTGAGTAAGTGATCTAGACTTTGATAAATGGAGTATAATGTGGGAAAACCAGTGTATTACTTAGATGGTGAAAGACTATAGAATTCTGAGTTGCAAAGGAATTTGGGGGTGTTTGGGTGCAAAAGTCACAAAAGGTAAATAGGCGGGTACAGCATGTAATCAAGAAGGGTAGTGAGATGCTATTCTTTAGTATTGGAGAAACTGAACATGAAAGTAAGGATCTTATGTTTGAGTTATACAGGGCTATAGTATAACCACGACTGCATGTGTGCAGTTTTGCTCGTCTTCTTTAAAGAAGGATGCATTGGAGGTAGTTCAGGGGAGGTTGCAACTACCTGGAATGCATTACCTGTTATGAAGGCAGAGCGAATACTTTGGCCTTGTTTCCAGTGGAGTTTACAAATGTGAAGGGTCACTTGATTTGATTAGCCGAACTGGAAAGGATGTTTCTTTGTGTGGATTAGTGCAGAACTAGGGGCCACTGTTTTAAAATCAGGGGTTATCCTTTCCAGAACAAATAAGTTTTTTTTTCTCTTCAAGGGTTGTGAGACTTTGGGCCACTGCCTTAGAAAGAGATGGAGGTGGGGTCATTGAATATCTTTAAGACAGAGGTACATCAATTCTTGTTAGGTGGTGGAATCCAAGGTTATTGGAGGTAGATAGGAATGTGGAATTAGAAATGCAAACAGATCAGTGATGATCAACCACCCCTCTCCCCCCACTCTCGCATGTGTTCACTCTTTCTCTCTTCCCCTCATGCAGACTGTATCACTCTTGTTTGTTTGTGTACTTCTTCTCCACCTCACCCCATCCCCACCCAAACCTCCATACATTGTCTCTCCCACTATGCCCCCTCTTTTGCACACTGTCTCTCCAATGCATCCTGATCGCTTTGTTTTGTTCTTCGGATGGCAGTGCCATTGTAAAGATCAACACATAATGCACGTCCCTACTGTTGACAATCTTCTATGTTAAACTTAATCAAAATCCTTTGGGAAATCCATACAAATAACGTCTGTAGATAATCCCATACCTATGTTAGCTATCCCCCCAAAGTATTTAGTCAGGTTTATTAGGCATGATTGACCCTTTTTACAATGTATTCTGGCTGTTACTGGTCAGCTCACATTTTCTCCAGATGCTCAGCCACTCTCTTCCTAATGCAATGTTTAAAAAATGGCACTGTTGCAGCCAGCATGTGAGAGATGGGTATTGATTCATTCAGTTGTGTTTTGAGAATTTGCTACTGCATCTGTTGTTCTTCACTTAGTGGATTGAGATGAAAGTTGAAAGGTTAGTGTCCTCTAGTGAAGAAACATATGGAAAAGTCATAGACTGTTCCCATTGGGAGACTGTACTTGTGATTTGGGAATAGTTAATAAGATTCGCCAAGAGTTCAGAAAACCTTTGCATGCATTGTAGGAAGAGAATTCCTTATTCTCATTACCTTCTTCTGACAGAACCCACCACAGATCCACCCATTTATCAAAGAAGACTTCATGAAGACACTGGAATATGCTGGACCGCAACTGACCTCTGTGCAAAAAGGAGATTGGGAAGGATTATACAGGTATAGTATGTCATTATATTTATTTGAAAGTCTGACCATAAGTGAGTGTGATGGAGCTATCAAATATTGAAGCCTTTTTATTTTGGTCTGGAGGAATCACCTTTGATTTGAAAGCCAGTGACACAGATGAAAACCATTCATGTGTGTTGTTTGTCAGAAACTCTTAACTGGAAGCAGAGATGGTTGGGGCCCATAACTGCCAGCATCAGCTAGGGATGCCAATTTCCTGAGAGCGTTCCTACTGTTGACTCTTTTGGTGAAAGCAGATTCAGGGCCAAAAGGGCTACCAATGACCCATGAGACAGGCAATCAATTAGACTTATTAAGGTTCTTGCTGAGCACACTGAAAGGTGGCCAACTACGATTTTCCAGACAATCTTCAGTTTCCTAATGAAAAGTATGGGGAGTTTACAGCTTAATGCTTGGACATGAACACACAGAGGCCAGCATTCCTGGCAGGCATTGAGGCGCTCCCTGTCTGGATCCTGATGCAACAGAAGGCCTCCCTGTGATGTAATTTATCACACATATATGCGAGCACGTGCAAACACGCATTCCCCCTGCTGTCTCCATGCCAATTAACGGGGTTCCCTCCATGAGAATCCCAGGTCAGTGACCTTTCCCTCCAGTGACCTGGTGAGTTCAGGACTCCGAAGCAGTCTCAGTTCTTGTTTTGTGTCCCCAGTCTGAAAATCCAGCCGCCTTTATAGCTCCTGATCCCAACCCATTTCCTGAGTGCTATTTGAAGTTCAACAAACTCTGCATAACATTGGTGTTCTGCTCTGCTTCGCATGGATTAGAAATCCCACTTAATTCTCAACTCCATCAAACTACTTCTACCTCTGCAACTTTGCTCTCAATTATTCCTACTGCTGCTGAACCCATAATCCACATTTTTATCTCTGGCCTTAGGTTGTAAATGGCATCCTAAGCCCCATCTTGCACCAACTTCAAATCAGTTGGAACTAAGCAACAAGTAATTTATCTCTTAAAATATTACCTTCATCCCCTATAATTGCCAGCTCATACTTCAGCAAAAATTCAAAATTTGAACCTTGTATTTTGTTCCTCAAACGGCTGGATATTCCAAGCATCAGAGATGGAAATGTGTTGCTGGAAAAGCGCAGCAGGTCAGGCAGCATCTAGGGAACAGGAGAATCGACGTTTCGGGCATTAACCCTTCTTCAGGAATGAGGAAAGTTAGTCCAGCAGGCTAAGATGAAAGATAGGGAGGAGGGACTTGGGGGAGGGGCGTCGGAAATGTGATAGGTGGAAAGAGGTCAAGGTGAGGGTGATAGGTCAGACTGGGGTGGGGGCGGAGAGGTCGGGAAGAAGATTGCAGGTTAGGAAGGCGGTGCTGAATTTGATAGATTTGACTGAGACAGGCTGGGGGGAGGGGAAATGAGGAAACTGGTGAAATCCGAGTTCATCCCTTGTGGTTGGAGGGTTCCTAGCCGGAAGATGAGGCGTTCTTCCTCCAACCGTCGTTTCGCTGTGGTCTGACGATGGAGGAGTCCAAAGACCTGCATATCCTTGGTGGAGTGGGAGGGGGAATTGAAATGTTGAGCTACAGGGTGGTTGGGTTGGTTGGTCCGGGTGTCCCAGAGGTGTTCTCTGAAAAGCTCCGCAAGTAGGCGGCCTGTCTCCCCAATATAGAGGAGGCCACATCGGGTGCAAAGGATGCAATAGATGATATGTGTGGAGGTACAGGTGAATCTGTGGCGGATATGGAAGTTTCCTTTGGGGCCTTGGAGGGAGGTGAGGGGGGAGGTGTGGGCGCAAGTCTTGCACCTCCTGCGGTTGCAGGGGAAGGTGCCGGGAGTGGAGGTTGGGTTGGTGGGGGGGTGTGGATCTGACGAGGGAGTCACGGAGGGAGTGGTCTTTACGGAATGCTGATAGAGGAGGGGAGGGAAATATATCATTGGTGGTGGGGTCCGTTTGGAGGTGGCGGAAATGACGTCGGATGATGCGCTGTACATGGAGGTTAGTGGGGTGGTAGGTGAGAACCAGTGGGGTTCTGTCCTGGTGGCGGTTGGAGGGGCGGGGTTCAAGGACGGAGGATCGGGAAGTGGAAGAGATGCGGTGGAGGGCATTGTCGACCACGTCGGGGGGGAAATTGCGGTCCTTGAAGAAGGAGGCCATCTGGGATGTGCGTTTTTGGACCTGGTCCTCCTGGGAGCAGATGCGGCGGAGTCGAAGGAATTGGGACAATGGGATGGCGTTCCCGATCCTCCGCCCTTGAACTCCGCCACTCCAACCGCCACCAGGAACGCTGCATCTGCTCCCAGGAGGACCAGTTCCAAAAACGCACATCCCAGATGGCCTCCTTCTTCAAGGACCGCAATTTCCCCCCCGACGTGGTCGACAATGCCCTCCACCGCATCTCTTCCACTTCCCGATCCTCCGCCCTTGAACCCCGCCCCTCCAACCGCCACTAGGACAGAACCCCACTGGTCCTCACCTACCACCCCACTAACCTCCATGTACAGCGCATCATCCGCCGTCATTTCCGCCACCTCCAAACGGACCCCACCACCAAGGATATATTTCCCTCCCCTCCCCTATCAGCATTCCGTAAAGACCACTCCCTCCGTGACTCCCTCGTCAGATCCACACCCCCCACCAACCCAACCTCCACTCCCAGCACCTTCCCCTGCAACCGCAGGAGGTGCAAGACTTGCGCCCACACCTCCCCCCTCACCTCCCTCCAAGGCCCCAAAGGAAACTTCCATATCCGCCACAGATTCACCTGTACCTCCACACGTATCATCAATTGCATCCTTTGCACCCGATGTGGCCTCCTCTATATTGGGGAGACAGGCCGCCTACTTGCGGAGCGTTTCAGAGAACACCTCTGGGACACCCGGACCAACCAACCCAACCACCCTGTA
The DNA here is from genome assembly GCF_037043375.1 of Chiloscyllium plagiosum. Taxonomy (NCBI): domain Eukaryota; kingdom Metazoa; phylum Chordata; class Chondrichthyes; order Orectolobiformes; family Hemiscylliidae; genus Chiloscyllium; species Chiloscyllium plagiosum. The sequence continues at coordinate 25,524,194 of NW_028270161.1, read as the reverse complement.
GCTCAACATTTCAATTCCCCCTCCCACTCCACCAAGGATATGCAGGTCTTTGGACTCCTCCATCGTCAGACCACAGCGAAACGACGGTTGGAGGAAGAACGCCTCATCTTCCGGCTAGGAACCCTCCAACCACAAGGGATGAACTCGGATTTCACCAGTTTCCTCATTTCCCCTCCCCCCAGCCTGTCTCAGTCAAATCTATCAAATTCAGCACCGCCTTCCTAACCTGCAATCTTCTTCCCGACCTCTCCGCCCCCACCCCAGTCTGACCTATCACCCTCACCTTGACCTCTTTCCACCTATCACATTTCCGATGCCCCTCCCCCAAGTCCTTCCTCCCTATCTTTTATCTTAGCCTGCTGGACTAACTTTCCTCATTCCTGAAGAAGGGCTAATGCCCGAAACGTCGATTCTCCTGTTCCCTAGATGCTGCCTGACCTGCTGCGCTTTTCCAGCAACACATTTCCATCTCTGATCTCCAGCATCTGCAGACCTCACTTTCTCCTATTCCAAGCATCAGCTTACTCTACATTGTCCACTGTTTCCATAGTTCTAAAATTTCTTTTTTTTTTTTGGTTTATTTTCCTACCCAAATCCAGTTCACTAATACAGATGTATGTTCAATATCAATCTGAAGAAAGTGTTCACCTGTACCCTCTGTTTTCTGTCCCTTAGCCAGTTTCACATTCATTCTGTCAGTGTCCCTTAATTTCATGTGTTTGAATGCTGGTAATGAAGTTAATAATGTGGAACCCTAAGCAATGCCTTTTGAAAGCTCACAAACACAACATCAACCACACATCCTATAACTCTCTTGCCAAAAATCTCACTTAATTTAGTTAAACATTAGTTGTCTTCATTAAATCTCTGCTGACAGTAATTTACAAATTAATATTTTACCAAATGACAATTAATGTTGCTTTATATAATCTGTGTGCTCCCTGGTGTGACTTGAAGAATCAGAGTCCATTTGCAGGTCCTAAATCTCTACAGCATCCAGAGGGTCTGCAGCTGGAATCTTCCTAGCATTCCTGACAGCAGCCAGTTAAGTAATCATCACCGAACCTCTCATCCAACGATGAACGGGGTTGGTTTTCCACAATCTAACTTGGTTCTGTAGACCTGGCAGTGCTACAGACAGATGCTCATGTGCTGTTGTGATGTGGGTGACCATTGTAACCCTTCCTGAAGCTCTGGTGACTCTAGTTGCAATGAATCCACCACTCGCCCTCATCCTTGAGCGGTATAACTAGCAATGTCTCCATGGGGAAGGTGTCACTTAACCACTAGCAAAATGCAGGGAGCCTGAGAAGAGGACTGGAAGTTGTCCTTTTTAATTATTTACTTGGCAACCAATCAGTTTGATGGTTCAAGCTGTTGTGATTCCCACTGCTGGAAAATGACCCTGTGGCAAACCCATGTTGAGAAGCCTGCCTGACATGACTTCAATGCTTTTAACCAGCCCCCTCCATCCCACTTCAAACTTGTCACCTGAGTGCTACCAAAGTCTTATCCACTGCCTCCAAAGGTTTACCCAACAGAAATGTTAGACTGATTGATTGCCCTTTAGATGGTAGATTTATTCTCCTCCGCTTTTATGTGGGATTTGCACTCTCTAATTCTCAGGCACTATTCCCAAATATAAGAAGGATTAGAAAATTATGTACTAGATTCTTCACAATTTTCACCTGCAGTTCCCTCAAATTCCCTGAAATGTTGGCGGCTGAGGGATCACTTTTATAGAGGTTTATAAAATCATAAGGAGCATAGATACAGTGAATAACCAAGGTCTTTTCCCTGGGGTGGGAAATCCAAAACTAGAGGGCATTGGTTTAAAGTGAGGGGGAAAGATTTAAAAGGGACCTAAGGGGCAACTTTTTCATGCAGAGGATGGTGTGTTAATGGAATAAGCTGACAGAGGAGATGGTGGAGGCTGCTACAGTTACAACACTTAAGTCATTTGGATGGATATATGAATAGGAAAGGTTGAGAGGAGTATGGGCCACATGCTGCCAAATGGGATTAGGTTAATTTAGTATATCTGGTCAGCATGGATGAGTTAGACCAAAGGATCTGTTTCCATGCTGTACAGCTCTATGACTTTATAATTCTAGTAGCCTGGGATTCATGACATCAGGACTAGGTGGAACATTTGTATTTTAAGTGCTGCCAAAATTTTCAAGTTCCTCCTTTAATTTGAACCTTTTCTGTCCAATTTCTCGACTAGATTTGGAAACCATCCTCTTTCACAATGTCTGATGCAAAGTGCTCACTCGTACCTCGACAGCCATGCCCTTCACAGGAAGATCTCTTTTTTTTTTAAGTCACTGAATCTGCAGCAATCCTTTTGTTCGTCTGACTGTCCTGTTCTTTCCCCATATCACTAATCCTTTTTCCTCTTGGCTCCTTATTTGGTCCCACACTTTTTTGGACCACTCTGTATATGTTTTTCAAAGACCTTTCAGTTTGTTTTTATGTAACTTCCTAACTTATTATCAAATACAATCATTTCCTTTATATTTCCTTTTTCAGTTCTGTGTAATTTCTGTATTTGGCTTGGTTCTCCACTGTATTATGAATCTGCTGAAGTGTTTTTTAACTTTGCGGTATGATTCTAATAGGCTACTGGCCTGACCAGAATTTGTTTTTTTGAATTGACAGACGCTTTTTTAAATCTCCTAACTTTGATGGCTGGTTTCGTATGAGATACCAGGAGATGTGTAAGAAGCTGGAGATTCTTCACCTTGAGGTGTTGTGTGAGGCAGTAAGTACAGCCCATTGTTGATATTTCAAAATAGGTTTGGGTGAGAATTGCCCAACTCTACCATGTGTCTACTGCATTAACAACATGCATCAATATAGTACCTTGAATCTAGATGTCAGACAGCCACTTAGAGGGGGAGGGGAGAAAACAAAACTCTATGCGGAAGGAGATAGAGGGGAATGACCGAACGACAAATTGAAAAGATTAATTTTGATAAGGCTTTTTGAAAAGGAGACAGTGCTGCTGATGGCATTTCCAGATAATAAGGCCAAGGGTATTGAAAGTGTTAGACTGATGATGGGGCATATAAATTACAGGAGAAACTAAGGGACGTCATACTGGAAAAACTTGAAGTAGAATTGAGCTAGGGTGGTGGGTAGATTTCAAATCCTAGATTAAAGTTTTAAATGTGATATATTGGGTGGACTGGGTGTCATTCCTGGTTGATGTGGGGGACAGGAAAGGAGTGATGAGTGACTGAAGTCTACTGGAGTGGTGGGTTGCGGAGATTTAACCTCTTTTTTTGTATAGAAGACTACTCTCTTGTAGGAAAGTCCCAGTTTTCTATTACTTTTGAAAGTATCTTGTAATAGTCTTGAGATCAAGCTAAGTTTTGCACAACAGATTCAGGATAAATGAACAATGAACTGTGGCGCTGGAATTTATCTATATCGGCATACAGTGATGTTGGGAAGGCAGGTTCAGGATTTTGATCCATTAACAATGAAGGAATGGGATATAGTTCCAAATTGGGACGGTGTGGCTTGGAGACTTTCAGGATGTGTTCCTAAATGTCTGTGCCTTTGTCATGTACTAGATCAAACCCCCTCAAACTATATTAAGAAGATAGTCTAAACCCTAACTTTGTTTATAATTTTAAATGGAAGTGTCAGGCATGGTGTTCCAGATGCAATTCGATTGGTCAAACTACTCAACATTAAGCAAAACACGCTGGTGTTTTTAAACTGTAGTTAAAATACAATTTAAAAAAAATTGGCTTAACTGTAACTCATCGAAATGCATTAAAAAAAATTATATAAACTACTACAGTATAGTAAAATCTCATAAATACACCCTTGGCAAATTCAGGAAGTAGATAGTCTCACATGCAATTCTAGCAGCAGGAAGAGAATTCCAGCTTTTAGCTGTAACAGAGAAGAATAAGAGCTTCCACATCAGCTTCAAATCCTCAGCAACTGCAGGAAGCTAAAACTAAAAATCCTGGTTGTGTGGAGCTTGACCTCACCCATTCAAGCTAGCTTTTTAAAAATCCCAAGGCCTCACAAGCTGTTTACTTTATTGGCTTTGAGCAGACTGCTCACCCTACCTCTGTCTCGACCTTTCTTCGTCAAAAAGTCCCAGAATAAAATACTTAAGTCACAGTATCGCCACAATGTGTCCTTTTAGGTAGTAGAGGTTGTGGATTTGAAAGTGTTGGGAGAAAGATTAACAGAATTTCACGTAAAAAGAATCCAGTAAGAATGGTATCTATTTACCTATCTTGGAACCTTTAACAAGTGATGTCTTATCATTACATTTTCAGACTCAAACCCTGAAAATCCTTATTTCTAAATACTTGCCATGATAGTGACTGTATATAAAGTTGCAGATAATATTAGGCTGAGCCCCAAAAGGGCTCATGCTACATTTCAAATCATTGAGACATTGTCCCTCTACACATGCAATCTAGCATTCCCTCAATCTGCAGTTTAGTTATTTTTCCTTAGTTCTATTGAGATGGATCCTTTCCCAGGTACTCCCTATAAAGTATACAGAATTCCTAGCATCTGACCTGTTCTTATAGTCATGGTATTTGTGTGACTGTAAAGTTGAGTTTTTGGTCAATGGTAGTCCTAAAGATGTTGCATGAGAGGGATTGGGTGACAGAAATGCCATAGTAAATCAAGAGGCAAGTACCTCTTGTTGGAGATCTGTCTGGCACTCGCATGGCGTGAATGTTACTTGCTACTTAGCCCAAGTCTAAATGTTTTCAGGTCTTGCTATATGTGTAAATGGACTGCTTCATATCCAAGGAGTTGTGAATGATGTTGAACATTGTGCAATTACCAGTGAACATGCCCATTTCTGGCCTTTGAAGGGAAGGAAACTCATTGACGTAGCAGCTGAAGATGATTGGGGCGAGAATACTACTCTGAGGAACTTCTGCAGTGTGTACCTGGACGAAGATGACTGATTTCTAACAACCGCAATCACCTTCCTTTGTGTGAAGTATAATTTCAACCTGTGAAAAGTTTCCCTTTGATTAAATTGCTTAGGGACATTCAAATCCAAACCAATTAAAATTAATGTTTCATTAAATGGTCACCCAGTTCCCGTGGAGGTCAATACTGGTGCAGCTGTATCTATGGTTACAGAAACTGTCTTTAACAAGGGACTCTAACCCTTAAGTTTGCGCAAGACCTTGTCCTGTCTGAGAACATGCACTAGGAGCGTATGCCTTTGAAGGGTAAAATGGGTGTTCCAGGCTCCCCAAATGACCTACTTGGGTTACAGAATCATGTTACACCCGTTGGAAGATAAAGTGAGGGCAATCAAAGGAGCCCTGCTCCCATGTCTATACTGGAGCATCACTTGATACCAAACTATCCCAATTCATATTCAATTTTAGGACCATCCTGCACGCAACAACAGGGGATGGCTCCAGCAGAGTTGCTGATTGGGAGAAGACTCTACTCCCTGATATTCCCAGACCTCGGGAGAGAGGGTGAAATGGAAGCAGGAGCACCAATGCTGGCCACAGGCCTCCTATAAGCGTATGTGCAAGAGAGTGCGAGAGAGAGAATTTAATTCAGGGGACAAGATTTGGTGCTGGAACCATGGAAATGGTCCTGTATGAGTAGTGGTGAGGTCAGCATGAGGTCAGATCCCGTGACTTGTAAAGTTCGAGTGGATGATAGGGTCCTGAACAAACACGTGGATCACCTGAAAATTGTTACCCTGCAAACAGAACAGAAATAAAACATACTTGGCCCCTCAGAGCAGCCAGAAGGCTTATCAGAAACTACAGGTGTTCCCCCTCTGTCTACCATCTCCTGAGATGGATGCAGCCTAAATACTGTTACTGCCAGAAGAAGAGGAGGAAACTCTCCCAAGACACTCCAGACTCGAGACTGGCTATGGTCCAGTACAGGTCACCCTTGTCAGAGTTGGAGGAACCGGACTTGGGTGAAAACGTCGCAAGAAAAGCTGCAGGGAAAGACCAGGCCTGCATCCCCAGACTTGTGATGTAGTGATTGGAACCAGTTGGATCTTGTTGACTATGAAATCATTGGCCCAGGTTAACAACCCCATCAACAAAAAACAACTTTCTGGAGAAACTCAGTAGGTAAGCAGCATTTTGGTCTGAAATCGGAGTTAATGATTTGAATCCAATGACCCTTCTTCAGAACTAAATGAAATTAATTCAGCAAAATGAAGATGGCTCTGTTGTCGTCTTGCACTCATTTTTAACTGAACATTTTGTGTGAACAATTTAAAAAAAACAGAGTACAGAATAGAAACAGGAAAGTCCTGGCTGACCAGTATAACGAGGAGATTTAGAATCTCCTCAGTTCAGGGACTGGCTCTGAATTGACTGGCCACAGCCAGTGTGGTGTGCATAAGTAAATAAAGGGCGACTTGGTGACAGGATATCATAGAACATAGAACATAGAAGAATACAGCGCAGTACAGGCCCTTCGGCCCTCGATGTTGCGCCGATCCAAGCCCACCTAACCTACACTAGCCCACTATCCTCCATATGCCTATCCAATGCCCGCTTAAATGCCCATAATGAGGGAGAGTCCACCACTGCTACTGGCAGGGTATTCCATGAACTCACGACTCGCTGAGTAAAGAACCTACCCCTAACATCTGTCCTATACCTACCCCCCCTTAATTTAAAGCTATGCCCCCTTGTAATAGCTGACTCCATACGTGGAAAAAGATTCTCACTGTCGACCCTATCTAAACCCCTAATCATCTTATACACCTCTATCAAGTCACCCCTAAACCTTCTTTTCTCCAATGAAAACAACCCCAAGTGCCTCAGCCTTTCCTCATACGATCTTTCTACCATACCAGGCAACATCCTGGTAAACCTCCTCTGCACCCATTCCAGTGCCTCCACATCCTTCCTATAGTATGGCGACCAAAACTGCACACAATACTCCAGATGTGGCCGCACCAGAGTCTTATACAACTGCAACATGACCTCAGTACTCCGGAACTCAATTCCTCTACCAATAAAAGCCAGTACGCCATATGCCTTCTTCACCGCACTATTTACCTGGGTGGCAACTTTCAAGGATTTGTGTACATGGACACCAAGATCCCTCTGCTCATCCACACGACCAAGTATCCGACCGTTAGCCCAGTACCCCATCTTTTTATTACTCTTACCAAAGTGAATCACCTCACACTTAGCTACATTGAACTCCATTTGCCACCTTTCTGCCCAGTTCTGCAGCTTATCTATATCCCGCTGTAACCTGCCACATCCTTCCTCACTGTCTACAACTCCTCCGACTTTCGTATCATCCGCAAACTTACTCACCCAACCTTCTAACCCCTCCTCCAGGTCATTTATAAAAATGACAAACAACAATGGTCCCAAAACAGATCCTTGCGGAACACCGCTAGTGACGACACTCCAAGATGAACCTTTGCCATCAACTACTACCCTCTGTCTTCTTCCAGCCAGCCAACTCCTAATCCAAACCTCCAACTCACCCTCAATGCCATACCTCCGTATTTTGTGCAGTAGTCTACCATGGGGAACCTTATCAAACGCCTTACTAAAATCCATATACACCACATCTACTGCTTTCCCCTCGTCCACCTCCTTAGTCACCTTCTCAAAGAATTCAATAAGGTTTGTGAGGCACGACCTGCCCTTCACAAAACCATGCTGACTATCCTTGATCACATTATTCCTATCCAGATGTTCATAAATCCTATCCCTTACAATTCTCTCTAAGATTTTGCCCACAACAGAAGTGAGACTCACCGGCCTATAGTTACTAGGGTTATCCCTACTCCCCTTCTTGAACAAGGGAACCACATTTGCTAGCCTCCAATCTTCTGGCACTACTCCTGTAGACAACGAGGACATAAAAGTCAAGGCCAATGGCTCTGCAATCTCCTCCCTTGCTTCCCAGAGAATCCTAGGATAAATGCCATCAGGCCCAGGAGACCATCTATTTTCACCCTTTCCAGAATTTCCTACACCTCTTCTCTACATACCTCAAAGCCATCCATTCTACTTAATTGTGACTCAGTACTCACATTGACAATAATGTCCTGTTCCTGATTGAATACTGACGAAAAGTATTCATTCAGTGTCTCCCCAATCTCTTCAGCCTCCACACGCAACTTCCCACTACTATCCTTGACTGGACCTATTCCTACTCTAGTCATTCTTTTATTCCTGACATACCTATAGAAAGCCTTAGGGTTTTCCCTAATCCTACCAACTAAGGACCTTTCATGACCCCTCCTTGCTGCTCTTAGCTCTCTCTTCAGGTCCTTCCTGGCTACCTTATAACTCTCAATCGCCCCAATTGAACCTTCACGCCTCTCTTTACATAGGCCACCCTTTTCCATTTAACAAGGGATTCCAATTCCTTATTAAACCACGGCTCCCTCACACGACCCTTTCCTCCCTGCCTGACGGGCACATACTTATCAAGGACACTCAATAGTTGCTCCTTGAACAAGCTCCACATATCAATTACACCCTTGCCTTGAAGCTTACTTTTCCAGGCCACACATCCTAAGTCATGCCTCACAGCATCATAATTTCCCTGCCCCCATCTATAACTCTTGCCCTGTAGTGCACACTTATCCCTCTCCATCACTAGAGTAAAGGTCACCGAATTGTGGTCACTGTCCCCAAAGTGCTCACCTACCTCTAATTCTAACACCTAGCCTGGTTCATTACCCAGAACCAAATCCAGTATGGCCTCACCTCTTGTTGGCCTATCTACATATTGTGTCAGGAAACCCTCCTGCACACATTGGACAAACACTGACCCATCTAACGAACTTGAGCTATAGCTTTCCCAATTAATATCAGGAAAGTTAAAGTCCCCCATAACAACCACCCTATTACTTTCACTCTTCTCTTGAATCATCCTCGCAATCCTTCTACGTTTCTAGGACTATTAGGAGGCCTGTAAAAAAACTCCTAACAGGGTGAGCTCACCTTTCCTATTCCTAACCTCAGCCCAAACTACCTCAGATGGCGAGTCTTCATCCATCGTCCTTTCCACAGCTGTAATACTATCTTTGACAAGCAATGCCACACCTCCCCCTCTTTTACCCCCACCTCTGACCCTACTAAAACATTTAAACCCTGGAACCTGCAACAGCCAATCCTGTCCCTGTTCTACCCATGTCTCCGTAATAGCCACAACATCGAAGTCCCAGGTACCAACCCACGCTGCAAGTTCACCTACCTTATTTCGTATACTTCTTGCATTGAAGTATACACACTTCAAACCACTTTCCTGTTTACAGGCACCCTCCTTTGAAATTGATGCCATGTTCCTAACCTCCCTACATTCCAGGTCCTGCACCCTAAAGCTACAGTCTGGTAGCTCATCTCTGTACAGTTACTTCAGAAGTATACAGTAAATGACAGAACTCTTCCTATCAATGTACAAAGGGATCAGGGTGTACACGTCTACCTTTCCCTGAAGGTGGCAACACAAGTGGATAAGGTGGTCGAGAAGGTTAAGGCATTCTTGCTTTCATTGTTTGGGGCATAAAGTATAAAAATTGGCAAGTCATGTTGCAACTGTATAGAACTTTATGCAGACCATATTTGGAATATTGTATACAGTTCTGGTCACCACACAACTAGAAGCCTTTGGTGAGGGTACAGAAATGGTTTACCAGAAGGTTCCCAGTTTTGAAGGGTATTAGCTATGAGCAGAGATTGGAAAAACTTGTTTGGTTTTCATTTGAATGCTGAACTTGATAGACCTTTACAAAATTGAGAAGCATGGATAGAATGGGTAGTTAGTCTTTTTGCTGAGGGTAGATGTGTCATTTTAAAAGGGGTTAAGTTAGAAGGAGATGTGAAAAGCAACTGTTTTACACAGGGTGGTAAGTACTTGAAGGTGCTGCCAGAGGTGGTGGTGGAAATCGGTAAAATGGCAACATTTAGAGTTTCTTGACAGATATGAATACCGAGGGAATAGAGGTATACAGACTGCATAAAGGCAAAAGGTTTTCAGTTTAGAAAGGCAACAGGTATCAACATAGTCTTGGTGGGCCAGAGGGCCTGTTTCTATTCTGTACTCTGTTTTTTATTGTTCACACAGAATATTAATTAAAAATGAGTGTAGGAAGACAACTGAGCCAACTTCATTTTGCTGAATTAATTTCATGTAGTTCTGATGAAGGGTCACTGGACTCAAATCATTAACTCTGATTGCAGACCACAATTCTGCTTGCCTACTGAGTTTCTCTGGAAAGTTGTTTTTTGTTTGATTTCCACAATCTACAGTTATTTGTTTTATTTTAATTTCAACTAATTTTAAGTACGCACAGAAACGTTTTCGAACCTTTTATGAGAGGATCACTTGAGGGATTTATCATGCTGATTTGGAGGACATGCTGTTTCGAAAGATTGCAGCTCATTATCTATAATATACAGCACTGCATTGCGTGAGGCCTGGAGACGATTTCTAATATTGTAGTCAATCGTCTGAGACTGCAAATAGAAAATCAAGATAAGATGTTGATCCAGGGCAGGTCAGGGTGTAAGAAAACAGGAACATGGAAAAGGGCACAAGTGGGAGCAAGAGCAGCAGCTGAGAGGAGCAGCAGTGAGGCGGCTCAGGAAGGCAAATGTGTTTCCGTATGTGGCATCAATGGAATCAGTAACAAATGTATGGGAAACATTTGACAGAGTTCTCCTGATTTACCATCTCAGTAGCAGCACTAATGGCCATGGAATCAGAGAATCTTAGAGCATAGGAGGCTGTGTGTTGATTATGCCGGTGCTGGCTCAATAGTAGAGGGAAAATCAAGCATTCTCAAACCCTTGCATTCTCCATACTCCAAGTATTTATCCAGTTCTCTTAAAGTTGGTAGTGAATTTGCTTCCATCTCTTTGTTTTTTTGAAACACAACTCATTCCAGATTATAACAAGAAAACACATTTTCTTCAACTCAATCTTTTATTCCTCTCTTTTTCTTAAGTCTGTATCAACTGGTTGTTGACCATCCAACTGTTCTCGTGTTAAATTTGGTCTTAACTTTCTAAGGTGATAGATTCCAGCTTCTCATGAAATTTAACATAGTTGAAGTGCTCAATTATTTGAGATTATTTTAATAAATCTCTTCTGTGCCCTGAAGGAGGTCTTGACATCCCTCCTAAAGTTCAGAGATAAACATGATACACCAGCTGATGCTTAAGCAGTAATATATAAAGATTCAGTACTGTGGCTTCCTTGCTTTTGTGCTCAGCACCCTAATCATAAAATCAAGCATCCAATCTATGGTTTTTTTAAACCTCCTTCATAATTTATTGTGCCACAATCAAAGATTTGTGAATGGACGCCTCATGTGCTTCTGTTTCTGAACTCCCTTCAATAATCTACCATTTAGTTTCTATTGACTCTCCTCATTCTTTCTCATAAAATACATAATTTCTGTACCCATTTTATCAAAAAGTCTGTCCTTTTTGAAGCATGCCATCTTCATTTGTTATATTTCCAAGTTTAATAACTTTTCAAACTTTGAAATTATGTCATTTATACCTGTGTCCACAACATATATGAAAAAGTGCAATGATCCAGTGAATGAGCCATTAGAACACTATTCTATTGCAATGTATCAAGGTTACTGTTCATATTGAGCACTGAAATCAATCAAATAACCTGACAATCAGAATCTATATATTGTATCAAAAACAATCACAGATTTCAAAACAAACTCCTGCATCTTTCGCACCTTGCAAAAACTGCTGCCATGCAACTGATGTTTTCCTTGCGTTTCGGCACATTTCATAGTTAGTCACTAAGTCATGAAAGTCCATTTGCTGTATACACTAACCTTGCTTATTTTCTAGGATCTACTGATGTGGGTACGAGAAAAATCTGAAGTGGAAGTTGTGGACCTGGTTTTGAAATTGCGTGAGAAATTGGTAATATTTGCCTTTGGGCTTGTATTTCTGTATATGAATTGGAGTGTGTCAATATCTGTAGATTGTTACCATGGTGTAAGGAAATTTATTCAAAAAGTCACTTTGTTTTCGACAAACTTTAGGGTAGATCCATTGCTAAAATATGGAATGAAATCAGAAGGGTAATGCCAAGCCTGTTATGAATTTAAGAACTTAGAACAGATGTATGCAATTTGGCCCCTCAAGTTATGCCATTTAATACGGTCATGGCTGATCCGATTGTAAGCTCAAATCCACATTTCCCAATTACCCTTGATAACCTTTCAACTCCTCGCTTCACAAGAATCTATGTACCACTGCCTTAAAAATATTCAAGGAATCTGCTTCCACTACTGGTCAGAAAGAGAGCTCCCCAGACATGGTAACTCTGATTGAAAATATTTTTTCTAATTCTTGTTTTAAATGGACAAAACTGATTTTTAAATGTGTCTCCTAATGCTAGTTATTCCCACAAGTGGAAAGACCCTCAATCTTGTATATTCTAACAGGATTGCCTCTGATTTTTCAGTACTCAAATGGATACAGGCCCACCTTGTCAAACCTTTCCTATTCTAAGGCTCAGTCGAATGAATCTTTTTTGAACTGCTTCTAACACATTTCTATTCCCTTCCTATACTGTGTTCCGAAACCAAACTCCTATTTTAATCCAAACGATAGTGGTAGTCTTTTACCTACCAATAGAAACTTTATTATGTTGTCTAATTTATAAGCAGTTTACTAGACTTTGTCGCTGGCTTTACTGAAATTTGATAAATACTGGTTTTCTATATAGCAGGCAGATGACATTTTTCCCAATTATTGTGCCAAAGCCTTTCCATTGAAACATTACTTAGCAGTTGAACCAGAGCTAAAAGAATTTTTCATTCTTTATATATCCTATCACAGGATTTTTGAGTAATAAGGTTTAAACAAACAGATTCCTTTCTCATAGTTCAATACCGTCAATCCAATTTGACAGTGTATCCCTCAATCCTTTCTCCCTCAAGCAAAAAATAAATTTTCTCAAACCTATACACACCCCTACTTCCCTGCTACTCTCCTAAAGAACTCCAGAGTCCTACAGTATGTAATGTACTTGGAAACAGGAGGTACTGAAGGGACACTGATAGCTGAAATGAGTGGGCAGAATTATGGCAGAGCAGATGAAGTTCAATGTCGGAAAATGAGATGATCCACTGTGGACCCGAGCAAGTTAAGCAAGTAAGAACTGTAGAACATAGAATGTTCTCCTGTGCTGCATACTTCAGTAATCTTTCTCAATTGTTATAGAACATAGAAGAATACAGCGCAGTACAGGCCCTTCGGCCCTCGATGTTGCGCCGATCCAAGCCCACCTAACCTACACTAGCCCACTATCCTCCATATGCCTATCCAATGCCCGCTTAAATGCCCATAATGAGGGAGAGTCCACCACTGCTACTGGCAGGACATTCCATGAACAAACGACTCGCTGAGTAAAGAACCTACCCCCCCTTAATTTAAAGCTATGCCCCCTTGTAATAGCTGACTCCATACGTGGAAAAAGATTCTCACTGTCGACCCTATCTAAACCCCTAATCATCTTGTACACCTCTATCAAGTCACCCCTAAACCTTCTTTTCTCCAATGAAAACAACCCCAAGTGCCTCAGCCTTTCCTCATACGATCTTGTTGAGTCAATGAGTTTGATCTTGTCCTGAATCCACCTCAATCCCTGGGCGAACATAACAGAGTATTAACAAACATTTACAATATCCATCTATAAACTTCTTCAAATGATTATAATTCCTGTATTCTCTCTGTCACCACACCTGTTGAAAGTCAAACTATTTAGTATTTTCAGAACTCTTTCATGTTTTATCTTTTTAAAACTTAAATGGCGTGTTTTCCTGTCCAGATAAAAGCAAGGGTTCATCAGCTTTCAGTCAGGGCAGACTTGCTGGAGAAACTGGAATTGTACTTGGAAACAGTAATTAGCTCCCTGCCTGATGATCTACAAGTTATGCTGCACCAACATTGATTGGAACAGCAAGCGGTGTGCAGGCAGTTCAGCCCGTCAGAAGAAATCAACAGAAAGAAGTTGCATGGACATCACGTTTTCTGCTGTCAAATTTTGAAATATCCATGTACAAAGACCATTGGATGCGATGGTTAGGTTGAAATGGAGTGAAAGCTTCCATTCAATAACCAGAGTTATTTGCAAATGATGAACTAAAATGTTAATAATGTAGCCTAACTTGTACACATATATAGTACTACTCTGTAGTTTTAAAAATGTATCACTGGATTCAATTAAACAGTTTAAAACGATATGTTGTTTCAATTTTGTGTTTGGGATGTGAGCGTCACTATTCTTTCCCATCCCTAATTGACTTTGAGAAGATGGTGAACTGCTTTCTTCAACTGCTGCAGTGCATCTGTTGTAGATACACCCACGGTACTGGTAGGACATTCCAGGAATTTTACCCAGTGACAGCAAAGGTGGATCAATATCGTTCCAAGTCAGGATGAAGTGTTGCTGATGTTATTCCTGTATGGTTCCTGCCCTTGTTTTTCTAGGTGGTAGAGATTTCAGTTTTAGAAGCAAGTTTCTTGAGTTGCTGTAGTACATTGTATATGGTGCACAGTGCTGTCATTCTGCACTGGTGATGGAGGGAGTACATTTTATAAGGCAGTAGATGGACTACCAGTTAAGCAGCAGCTTTGTCCTGGGTGGTGCCAAACCTCTTGATTGTTTGAATTGCACTCATCTCGATGTGGAGAGTATTCCATCATACTCCTGACCAGAGATAGTGGACAGACTTTGAAGAGTCTGGTTACTGTAAAATCCAGGTCTTTAGCCTGCTCCTGTAAATGCTGTATTTATGATTGACCTAATTTTTTACAACTAAAACCCAAGGTTCATTTTTTGGAGATATGAGCATAATTGTAAAAGGTTAGGGCAGAGAGTGAGAGATGTTTTACAGAATTGAGTATGTAAAATTCACTTGAATGAAACATAGTCAACATTCAGAAATTAAAGAATAAATTAAGAATAGAAGTAACTCAAGTAAAGGGAAATGAAAATAGGGCATTTGGGCTTGTAATGAATTTCTTTACTACTTATTCCCTCTCAAAACAGATCAACTGAGCTTGTATTTGCTGGAATTTAAAAGAATGAGGGGGAGCTCACAGAAACATATAAAATTATGATGGGACTGGACAGGCTAGATGCTGGAAGTACATTCCCAACATTGGGAACAAGTCCAGAACCAAGGGTCACAGTCTAAGAATAAGGGGTAAGCCATTCAGGACTGAGATGAGGAAGATTTTCTTCACTCTGAGTCTTGCAACCTGTGGAATTCTCTCTCTCAAGAAATTGTTGGTGCCAGTTCATTAGATAGATTCAAGAGGGAGCTGGACGTGGCCCTTGCAGCTAAAGGGATCAAGGGGTATGGAGAGAAAGAGGGAATGGGATACTGAGATTGCATGATCAGCCACAATCATATTGAATGGTGGTGCAGGCATGAAAGGCTGAAATGGCCTACTTCTGCACCTATTTTCTATTATAGTAGTTCTTTACATGTTCAATTGAAGAGGATAAATCTAGATTTTTAAAAAAAGGCAGTGTGTCTAACTGGGAACGTTTAAGACATTAACCCAGGACAAACTAAACTGGCAGTAGGAAAATGTACATTAATAAAGTGCAAATTTATTAAAAGCAAACTGAGCATCACTAACTTTGATGAGCTCTTTGAAGTAATAGGGGCTTAATGAGCACGTTGCAATGGATGTGGACATGGCTTTCAATAAGGCACTTGATAAATACGCAATTAGATTATATTAGATTCCCTACAGTGTGGAAATAGGCCCTTCAGCCCAACAAGTCCACACCGACCCTCTGAAGATTAACCCACCCAGACCCATTTCCCTTTGACCAATGCGCCTAACACTATGGGCAATTTAGTATGACCAATTCGCCTGACTTGCACATCTTTGGACTGTGGGAGAAAACTGAAGCAGCCAGAGGAAACCCACATAGATATCAGGAGAATGTACAAACTCCACACAGTCAACTGAAGCTGAGATCGAACCTGGGACCTTGGTGCTGTGAGGCAGCAATAGTAACCACTGAGCCACCGATCAAAATAATTCAAAGCCAAGAGATGTCATGAAACATTGCTTTGCAAGTGAAGAAATAGATACAGTGGAGTCCCTGCATGGTCAGTTGTTTTTATATATTAAGGGCATTATTTGGGCCATTCCGTCTTTCAGATATGAGGAGAGTGATCTCGAAACAGGACACACGGTAAGGAAAGGCGGATTCTTTCCGGGACGCTGCAGAGTTTCGCACATCATTAAAAACTGGCAGCCGGGCTTCTTCCTTCATTTCTTACCTGCACGTATGTAAGGCTCATTCCCACATGTCTGCAAGTGGAGCATATAAACCCAGGAACGACTCCCGGGAGGATAAGATACTGGCATTTGCTGAGCGTTTGCACCAAGTTTTAAATCTTTCATGTTTGATCTAATTCTTGCGCTTCACAAGCATTCTCCACTGACACACAAAAGGGTTACAATCGTGTTCTGTAAGTCTATACCAGTCCTTGCGATTGTGAGAAAAAGTTAGGTTTACCACAATTTTGATCTGGTGACATTACGATCGTATCCATCCTTGTTATGGATGATCCACGCTGGTGGAGGGAAATGTTACCTTGTTTTGTCAATTTGCGTTCAAGCATCAGTGAAATCAATAGATTTACACAGTTTTGTTTATAAGACATTGAATACCTACCTGCACTGTCATATTTTCTTGTTACTCGAGTTCTACTGAAAAGGTTCTGTAACATTCAGCTTGTTAGAAACATGATAATATTTCGTAGCAATTTATCTTGCATGTGCAAAGCCAGCTGTTAGGCTTTTAAGCTTAATGAGGTGGTCAGTTCAAACATTAGCTGTTTTAGTTTATAGAGGCCAGGGTTGGAGGACTTGAGCTGTAGGGAGGGGCTGAGGAGGCTAGGGCCGTTTTCCATGTTGCATCAGAGGCTGAGTGGTTACTTCACAGAGGTTTAAAATCGTAAGGGGCATGGATAGGGTAAGTAGACAAAGTCTTTTTCCTGGGGTAGGGGAATCCAGAACGAGAGGGCATAGGTTTAGAGTGAGAGGGGAAAGATATAAAAGGGATCTAAGGGACAACATTTTTACACGGAGGATGGTGAGTGTATGGAACGAGCTGCCAGAGGATGTAGTGGAGGCTGGTACAATAACTACATTTAAAAGGCATCTGGGTTTATGAATAGGAGGGGTTTAAAGGGATATAGGCCAAGTGCTAGCAAATGGGACTAGATTACGTTGGGATATCTGGTTGGTATGGACGAGTTGGACTGAAGGGTCTGTTTCCGTGCTGTACATCTCTATGATTCTATGAGAAGAAAATGGAGTAAAGAAAATGAAGGTACTAAGTCTTCAGAACATAGATGACTGATGCAATTTCATATAAAGAATGTGTCAAATGATCTAATTTGGCACAAGAAATGTAAAACGTTGAGCCAATGGAGGGCAGCAAAGAAAGAAATAAGCAGATTATAAGTTTCAGAACTGATGAAAGTTGTGCTGGATAAAGATGACTTTTGAGGAGATGTTGGAAATGTCGAAAGCTTTGACAAATATCAGAGGACTATTGAATATGTTGAGAAGGTTGTTTAATAGCATCATAAAGGATCTTTGGTTTTTCAAGGTATGAAGTTCAAAAGCTCAAAAATGATAATAAATTTTAATCATTTGAATACTATGACCAATTTTGGGCACCATAATTTAAGATGGATAGCAAGGTTTTGGAAAATGTTCTGGGAGATTTATTAGATTGGTAGCAACCTAGAAGGGCAATTATATGGAGACACCAGAGAAGCTGAGTTTGTTCTTGGAACAGAAAGGATTAAGCAGAAATTGAGGTGTTGAAAGTTGTAAAGGTTTTTTTAGAGAGTGAAAAAGAAGTTGGGGGGGGGGGGGGGGAGAAGGTGAGGGAGTGGTTGGAGTTGTTTCTGTTGGAAGAATATTTATTAACCAGAAGGGATAGATTTAAGGTGTTTGGTAAAAGAACTGGAACAGAAGAAGAGTGTAGGGATGTCAAATGTTTGAGTGCAGTTTCAAATGGACACAAATTCAGCAAGAGGACATTCAAAATGCATACCTCTGCCACACTATGTTAATGTTATTACATTTACAACTCTTCCTTGAGGTTTTCTCCTGTCTGTTTATGTGCTGAGCACAAAATTGTGTCAAGACTATTTTTATTTTGGACTGTGAAATTAAAAATTGAAAAAGATACTGCTTTTAAATTAAGGAAGCTGGGGGAGATGTTGCTTTTCTCTTTTTTTAAAAAAATACCGTAACCTATTGTGAGTTGAATCTACAATGTTCCCTTGTTCAAGTGGTAAAAGATAATACTAGACAGAATGGCACCATGTGTGCATGTGTATAAGTGTCTTTTCAGGCAGTTTTACGCAGATACATTGTTTTTTTCAATCCTCAATCAACCAGTTATGTGGACTCAGGACAACCATTTGGTTCTTGGACAACTGGTTACAGCTTTTGGATACTACAGAGGAAACATCTCACCTGCAAAGATGAAGCACTGAAATTGCTATAGGGAAAGGCTGAATAGGCTGGAGTTAATCAGCTGTGGGATGATTATTATAGAGATTTATAACATCATGAGGGGCATGGATAGGGTAAATAGACAAGGTCTTTTCCATGGGGGGGGGGGGGGGGGGGAGTCCAGTACGATAGGGCATCTGTTTAGAGAGGGAAAGATTTGGAGGAACCCAAGGGGCAACTTTTCCTCACACAGGGTGGTGTGTGTATGGAATGAGCTGCAGGAGGAAATGGTGGAGGCAATTACAACATTTAAAAGGCATCTGGATGGGTGTATGAATAAGAAGGATTTAGAGGGATCTGGGCCAAGTGCTGGCAAATGGGACTAGATTAATTTGCGATATCTGGTTGGTATGGACAAGTAGGACTAAAGAGTCTGTTTCCATTCTGTACTTCTCTATGAATTTCCTACATGGTGAAATAACAATCTCATGGTAGCTATTCTCATTCATAATTTTCCTGTGAATGTTTGCTTTTTTTTTGAAAAGTTCCCACCTTGAATGAAGAGGAGAAACCACCTTCAGAGAGAACGAAAAGGTGAATCCTTAACTGATAAATGGAAGATTGAGAATCAAGTTATCTGTAACCTTGTGTCGATTGCCAAGAGACGTTAAGAAAACCAAAACAACTCCTCAACATCTTTGACCAGATCTATGCTTCTGATTTTTTGCTTGTTTCCCTTTCCCACCTAAAATAGTTGTTTTTGTTTGTGTCTATTTACATGGCATATGAGAATTTTAATTGACAATAATGCTTTGATTGGCTCTTGATTAGGTGACTGTGGTTGTGTGGGTCTTGTGTAGCAGAGAAAGATGTAGCCTGAACCTCTTTCTCTGCCTCACTCCTGAATGGAGGTACCAAAAATGCTCCAGTAATAGCTAGCTGGCTCCCACTCACCATTGTTTCAAAAATACTTTATTGAAAGGAAGATTTATTTCAGAAATTCTCAAAGGGGCAAATTCTCAACCAATGAATCAAAGATGGCAATGAAGCAACTATATTTCATCAGTAAATAACTTAAAAGCAGTTGAGAAAACCTGGAAGGAAAATTCATATAATCCTGTGGTTTGGAGTGGTGCTATGCTTCCATGACTTTTTTTCTACCTTCAATATCAATTTCTTGTTAGTATTTGTGTGTTAATGTGTATATTTGTGAAGGAGGATATTTCAGAAGGGATAAAGTTTTATAGTTGTAAGTAAGCAAATAATATTACTGTACTTTGCTGCCATTGGTTAAAAACAACCCATCTGCAGGAAATAGCTATTTTCTTGTTAAGTACAGTAACCTGACAAACGTTTTCTTCAGAGGTTGGATAGATGGATTTTTTTTTTATTGTACTTGTGATGCCTCTGAGAATTGGGGTTTGATTTCCAACGTAGTGCCTTAGTGAGTCGTCTGTTGGCAATTCATTGTTTGTTTCTAATGAATGGTAAGAAAAAGTTTAATAACAATCCATAGTTAATTTTAAGGGAATATAAAAGTGTGGTTCATATTCTTTTAATCCTAATTAGACAATTAGATAAAGTTGGGAAATTGGTAGTTAAGGAGGAGAAAGTGAGGACTGCAGATGCTGAAGATCAGAGTCGAGAGTATGTCCCACCCTCCTCCCAGTTATCTCTCAACCACTGGCTCACAAGCCTCATTCCTGAAGAAGGGCTTATGCCCGAAATGTTGATTCTCCTGCTCCTCGGATGCTGCCTGACCTGCTGTGCTTTCCCAGCAACACACTCTCAATAATTGTTAGTTAAACAAATATTTACATTTATGATAATTCTAAGAATAATGGAGTTTGATTTCCAGCTCACTGCATTGTGACAGCTGAAATAAATCTTAATATTAAGACCTTCCATCTCACTGAAGTTTCAACCCCATGCACATGGAATAACCTGCTCTGAAAATTTTGTTCACATTCTTACACCTGCCTCAGTGCATCAAAGGTCAATTCACCTCCAATGTTAAGAAATCCCCTTAACAGAAATCCTGACTAGGTCATCTTCATCAGAAATGAATCATTTCTTTATTGAGTCATATATTATCCTTTTTACCAAGTTTTTAAAAATTTAAAAATTAGTTTGAGAGATTTGTTTTCAAATATAAATGAAAGTGCTACCTCAACCACCTTCAGATGTGCAGATTAATTCTAACTTTCAAAAGGAAATTGGATGCATACACAAAGGAATTTTTATTGAACTGAAAGAGTTACAGATGTAAAATGGGCTTAAGTTCTACCTTCTGGGGTGTATGATGCTATGAAACTGATTCCAATATCTGAACTTTTATAGTAAAATAGGAACAGGAGTAGGCTGTAGTGATTGTAAAGAGGCCACCAATCTGGAGATCATAGAATATGAATTTTCTGTTTGGGGCTGTTATTGTGATTCAATCAGGTAAATAACTCAGTGGGTCAGTACTATCATCAAAGACTATTCATTGTAAATAAAGGGTGACTTGGTGATGGAATAGTAGCCTCTGTAGAGTCTTTTCATAGACTATTCATATAGGATATAGATGTCGTGACCAGTCAACATTTAGTACCCAGCCAAAGTTGCTCTTGAGAAGGTGATAGTAAGCTGCTGCCTTTAACCACAGCAGGCCATTTGGTGTAGGTACAAGCACAAAGCTATTTGGGAGGGAGTTCTACGATTTTGATCCAATGACACTGAAGGAACAGTGATATATTTCCAAGAAAGAATGATGAACAGCTTGGAGGGGAACTTGTAAATGGTGATATTCCCATGCATCTGCTCCCCTTGATCTTCTAGATGGAAGTGACCAAGGATGTGGAAAGTACTGTGTAAGGGGTCTTAGTGAATTTCTAGTACATCTTGTACATGGCGCGCACTGCTGCAATGCAGTGTCAGTGTGAATGTTTGTGGATGTGGTGCCATGCAAGTGGATTTCTTGAACACTGTTGGAGCTGCATCTATGCAAGTCGTGAATAATCCATCATATTCCTGACTTGCATCTTATAGATGGCGGACAGGTTCCAGAGAGTCAGGTGGTGAGTTATATCTTTAAGGTCCCAAGCCTCTGACATGCTCTTGTAGCCATAGTGCTTGTATGTGACTAGTTCAGTTCTATTTTGGGTCAACAGTAACCCCAAAGATGTTGATAGTGGGGAATTCAGTGATGGCAATACCCTTAAATGTCAAGTGGTAATGGTTCGATTCTCTTTTGTTGGAGATAGTCATTGTCTGGCAATTATGTAATGTGAATGTAACTTAGGCTCGTCAGTCCACACCTGGATACTGTCCAGATCTTGCTACATTTGAGCATAGTATGCTTTAGTATCCGACGAATCCAGAATGGTGCTAATTACTGTGCAATAATTAGTGAATTGACCTACTTCTGACCTTATGAGGCAGCTGAAGGTGGACGAGTTAAGGGTCTGTTGGTCTGAAAACCCAACTCTGGTAATCCTGCCCACCCACTCGCTTGCCATTTCGATAAAACACCTTTCTCTTATGCTAGCATCTCTGTCCTGGGCTTGCTGCAATGTTCCAACAACACAAAAGCTTGAGGAACACCAATGAATTTTCCATTTAGACACTTTACAGCTTCGAGGTCTCCATTTTGACTCCATTCTGCCTGTTCTCTATTTTTCAGCTGTGAGGAGCTTGACATTCTTTAGATAAATAAAAGGTGATTTGACAGCTATTTCTGAGGGACAATTAACAATAGTTAATTAATACTTAATAAGCACATTAAAAAAGCTAGTAGAAATCAACAAGTGGGAGTCTCACACAAGAAAAATTAATACTTTAGGAGTGCATTTTGAACTTAATTTTAAATAGATGCTGCAATTGAATAATTACGTACAATGGAATTCAAATGCATTCATTACTAACAGAGTTAAAGGTCTACAATCCCATATGCAATATGACAAAACAATCATACAAAGCACTATCAATACACAAAAATCACAAAGGACAACACAATCAAAATTTATCCTCTGCCAATTCATATCAAAAAATCTCCAAACCAATTTTGATTAGCTACCCTACACATTGGTTACATTTCAAAGGAATTCTTGTAATTGTCCAGGACCAGGAGAAATCACAATATATATGATTGTATAGATTAGCAATGAAAAA
Organism: Chiloscyllium plagiosum; assembly: GCF_037043375.1. Classification (NCBI taxonomy): domain Eukaryota; kingdom Metazoa; phylum Chordata; class Chondrichthyes; order Orectolobiformes; family Hemiscylliidae; genus Chiloscyllium; species Chiloscyllium plagiosum. Next base: position 25,501,527 of record NW_028270161.1, on the reverse strand, counting down.
GGGGTAAATTAAAATCTACAAGGCAAAGGCAATGTGACTACTGAACGGATTTAAATGTGCCCATCGTGTTTTACAATGCCAAATGCAAATTACCTGTGACTGACAGAACATGGTGATCAATCACTGAACACTAATTCACAGAGATGTACAGACCAAAACAGACCCTTCTGTCCATGGTGACCAGACATCCTAAATTAATCTAGTCCCATTGCCAGCAATTGGTTATATCCCAAGAAACCCTTATGTGTTTGCTCATCTAGATGCACCTTTAATGTTGTAATTGGACCAGTTCTACCACCACCTCCTCTGGTAGTTTATTCCATATTTGCACCACCCTCTGTGTGAAAATGTTGCCCCTTAGGTTCCTTTTAAATCTTTCCCTTCTCATCTTAAACCTAAACACTCTAGTTTTGGACCCCCCTACTCTGGGGAAAAAATCTTGACTATTCATTTTATCCATGTCACTCATGATTTTAAAAACTGCTATAAGGTAACCCCCCAATCCTCTGACGCTGCAGGGAAAATAGCCCCAGCCTATTCAGCGTCTCCCTATAGCTCAAATCCTCCAATTCTGGCAACATCCTTCTGATTTAAAAAAAATATCAAAAGGACTGTGGATGCTATAAATCAGAGACGAAATGTAAATTGTTGGAGAAGCTCAGCAGTTCTGGCAGCATCTGTGGAGCAAAACAGAATTAATGTTTCAGGTTGAGTGACCCTTCCTCAGATTTCAACATATTTCCTATAGCAGGGAGACCAGAATTGGATACAGTATTCCAAAAGTGGAATCTCCTGTGCAGCCCTAATATGACATCCTACCCTCCTATATTCAACACACTGACCAATAAAGGCAAGCATACCAAACACATTCTTCACTACCCTGTCTACTTGCAACTCCACTTTCAAGGAACTATGAACTTGCACTCTAAGGTCTCTTTGTTCAGCAACGCTCCCCAGAATTAAGTTGAGTACTAAGTTAGAAAGGCCATGCGTATAGGGGTTTCACTGCCGCTAATAATCTGGAAGAATAGTGGGAAGAGTTTCAATGATAGTTTTCAAAAAGGAATTAGATAAATACTTGAAAAAGGAACAGTTGGATGTGTATGGGAAAATAAACGGGAAGTGGGATTCATTGATTCGCTGTTCAAAGGAGTCACCAAAGCACGATGGCCCAACAGTATCATGCACCCCAGCAAGTTTATAAGTTACATTTTTCCTTTGGTTGGGTAATCAACAATCATCTGCAAAACCATTTAGTTTGGTGTAACATTCCAAGGCACTTCATTAATCAAACTGATCTTGGAAGATAGCGGAGACTTCATTGGAAATCTCAAATCTGTCACGTTCCCCTTTGCACAACTTCAAAGGCAATAGAAATTAAAGGAGAATGATAAGGAACCACATGTGGAAATGAGATTTTAAAATAGATGATCGAAATTCCAATACAAAGGATTGAAATCTAAAACACACAAACAACAGAAATTGTTGGAGAAATTCAGGAGAATCTCTGAAGGGTCATTACACTTGAAATATTACCTGTTTTTCTCTTTGCAGATACTGCCAGACCTGTTGAGTTTCTCCAACAATTTTTGTTTGTGGGTGCATTCAGATCTCCAGCATCCGCATTTCTTTATTTTGCTAAATCTAAGTTGAGCGAGAGAAACATCGGTAATATCTTAGCCTAGCAATGTTCTTTGCACAGAAAAAGAACTATATTTCATTGCATTGAAAAAAGCATTTGTGAAAAGCAAATTAAATGCCTGCATTGAACAGTGCAGGGCCAAAACTCTTCACAGCAAAAGAATCAGGAGTGAATGAAATAGGAAAAGAAAGGTATTAAACTAGCCCTTTCTTTAGCTTCTTGTATTGTCCCCATAATAAATACAACAGATTATTTTGTAAACAAGAATGCTATTTTACAAAGCAAAACTTCTTGGCAGTACAATTTGAAGGTCTTAGAGAAACTTTATTTTAAAAAGTTTAGTTTCTTTGAAGAGTTGTTTATGTCGTTAATCTTCTCCAAATTGGTATATAGAGATAACTAGTTTACATACTATTCCAATGTTACATTATGAAATAGAGCACTGTTGCCAGATTAGGCAGATAGATGTGCATTAGAAGGATTTTATTTTTTGGCAATGGCAGTGACACTAAGCTACAGTACAGCTAGTGTTTACAGAAACAGATGCCCCACTATAAAACTATTAGTAAGAAATACCTGAAAAAGTGCATTTTCTATTAAATAACCAAATAATAATTACCATAGTCCAGAATAAACTGTGTGTAAATCATCTTTTGCCAGAACCCCACCAGCTGCTTGCCTGCTGTTTCATCACATTTTGCTTCTCCTGAGGACTAAAGTGCAACACTGTGAGAATAGCTGTTAATGTCTGCTGGCGCCCAAGGGTATCAGGCATGGTTAGGAACCTATATGTTACATTTTTTACATACTCTAGGTTTGCTCCTTCACGTTTCTTGTCCCTGAGATGTTTTTGTATCTCATCTTGAAGAACTTCTTCTACTTCTTTGTGTCGTTCCTTCTCCATCAGAAGGCTGTCCTCCAGTTCATGAACCACAGCTTCCATTTGGTGTTTCTGTTTTCTCAGTGTTGTCACCTCAAGTTCCTTTCGAGCTAGCTGTTCTGCATAGTGAAGAAAAGTGGTTTCATTGGATCCTGAAATATTGGCTGTCTGCTTTAGAATATCTTGACAGAAATCTTCTTGAAGGTGATCTATATTCTCAGGACCTTCCCCATCAGACCAAAACCTGCTCTCAATGTAGGTTCTATGATTAGGGAGCCCACTAAAGCCTGAACGTAGGGTTTCAGTGTCTCTGTCTTTCTCAGCCAAGACTGCAAGAGCTCTGTCTCTGTGTTTGTGCATTTCTTCTTCCAGTTTAATAACTCTCTCGTGACACTGGCTCTCTAGCTTTTCTATTTCTTTCTTGTGAGTTGCTTGGAATTGGCTAATGTCTAGATTTTTTGCTTCAATCTCAGCTTTGTGTTTGGTTTCCATTTCATCAAAAGCCAGTCGCTGGGTAATATACTTCTCCTTCAGCTCTGCCAGCTGTTCGCGCAAACTCTCCAGCTCTTTGGTTGTACTGCCATCTTTGGCATTCTTGTTTTTGAGGACAACTTGAGCCCTCATCTTGTAGCGTTCAAACTCTTCCTTCAGCTGTTTCAACTCTTGTTGATAATAGAAAGCGGAGGCTTTCTCACCATCTGATGTTTCAGGTGTTTCTGCCATATCAACTTCACAAAGCTTCTCTACATCCAAAGGCTCCTGTGACTTCTGGATTGCCAATACTAGGAGTCGCTTCAGCTTTTCCATTTTGTCCCTTAAAATATTAACATCAAGATTTGACTCATCTATTGTTAGATCTGAAGGGGCTCTGTTGGAAGCAGCAATAGCCAATGTCTTATTTTCCATATCCAACTGAATTATACGTTCCTTCAATTTGTAAATTGTCATTTTGTCTTTCTGTTTATTCTTGTCGTAAGTGCCAAGGAGATCAGAAAGCTCAGAGACTCTGCTTTCCAAATTTGCGACCCGTTCTTCCTCCACTTGAGACAAATGATGTAGCTGTTCCTGTGCCTGAGCAGCCTGAAGCAGAGTGAAGGAAAAATGTGTCAACCACAAATGGATTCTAAAATTTGTAATGCTAAAAGAGATACAAGAAATTACTGTAAACAATTTTTTCTGCAGAAGTATGATGTCAGACTGTACATTAACATTTACTGATATTTGTGCACAATTTTACATTATCAATGTGTGTAATTCTCACAGCCGAAGCAGTGTGTTATTGGTTGCCAAGAAAACCAAATTAAGGTGGATTTTGAACAATAAGCTTGGCAGCCTGGAGAGAGAAGGTAAAAGTCAAAGTTAGATGAGAAATAAATAATCTTTAAATAGCAGAGAACAATTGCTCATCTCTGGGAGGATGAGTTGTGATTAAGAAACATATGCAAAATGGGGACAAAAAGCACAAAGGAGATTATTGTAATGAGCAGCACAATGGATTGAGATAAATCTAAAAATATAAAGGAAAACAAACTCATCAATATTAGATAACAATGATAACTTCATTAACAGTGCTGTATAAGGTTAAGTAAAACATCCCAAAGGACTGTTAGCAAATGAGGTTTAATATCAAATTAAATCACATAATCAAAAGCTTAGTCAAGAATGTAGGTTGTAAGGCACATCTTGAAGGAGAGAGATCAGGTTGGGGAGTGAATTCCATAATTTAGGACTAAGGCAGTCAACAGTGGATTAGAAAGAAGAGGGTCCCAGAAGTCAACTGAATTTGTGCAGAGGCTGTAGGCCTGGGACAGGGAAGGGCCAGGGATGGACCAGGGATGGAGGGATTTGAAAACAAGGATGAGAACTATAAAATCAAAGTATTGTCAGATGGAAGCAATTGATGCAAGTACAGAAATGGGCAACAGAGGTTTGGATGAGCCTTACAGAGAGTGCAGGTGGGAGGCCTGCAGGAAAGCTGTTACATTTGAAAAGAATCAAGTCTCAGTACACAAGTTAATTACACTGAGAAAACGGCTGAGAGGATGACGAAAATGTCGGTTTTGATGGTTGATATCAATGCAACAAGCTCAATCATTCGAGGGACATAGAAGATGACAAGTTTTATCTCTGACTCAGAAGGACAGGGTTGTATAAACTCCTGGAATTACTGCTAATGAGTGAACTTACCAACAACTTAACTTAAACTAATTGGAATTTGTCATGTGTGATAGATGTGCTACTCAAAGTTAGGTGCTTCACATTTCCTCAGAAATGAAGCAGTCCATACCAGCATTCAGCAGGACCTGGAAACATTTTGACATGGGATGTTCAGTGACAAGGAACACTTGTACCACACATGCCACGCAGTGACTATCTTCAATACGATAGAATCTCCCATCTTTTCATGACATTCAACATTCAACATTCAACATTCAACATCCGAGAGACTCATTATTGACCAGCAATTCAACTGGATTAACCCTATAAATACTGTGACTAGAAGGTCAGAGATGAGGCTGAGAATACTTGCATCGATGAGTGCAGTGTCAACACTCAAGAAATCTAACTCATTTCAGGCCAATATATTCCACTTAACTGGGATTCCATTCACTCCCTCACCACAGATGCACAGTAGCAGCAGTGTGTACTACCTACAAGACAAACTGCAACAATCAGCTAAAGTGCCTGCAATTGTATCCTCTGAATCTGCAACCTCACTTAGAAAAAGATGGGTTGTTGATGCAAGAGAGGAAAATGGGACAAATTTAGTTTGGGATACCTAGTCGGTGTGGATGAGTTGGACAAAAGGGTCTGTTTCTGTGCTGTATGACTCAATTCTCCTCCAAGTCTTACACCGCCCCAACAGAACACTTTGTATTCAAAATTTCTCAAAGGAATTAAGGATGAACAATAAATGCTGGTCTTGTCAATTACACTACAGCCCACAGAAAAATAAATCTGAGATAAACACAACAGTCACAGATACAATGCCATTCAAAATCCTGAGAGAGAATGATGCCATAAATTTCATTAAAATTCTTTCAGCTATGCCTGTACTAGGAAAAAACATTCTCAAATTGTTCTGAAAACATTACAAATACTTTTAAAATATATGACATGGGAAGATGCAGTATTAGAATCAGGATAAAAAAGGTCCATATCCATTTGCTGCTATGAGTCCATACTCTACCTTTTTTATTTCCAGTTGAAGCTGTGCCTGATAACGAGTTTTTGTCTCACTTATTTCTTCCTCCAATTCCTTTACACGTGGGTCTGGTCTTGTTTTCTCTTCTTCAGCAAGCCGTAATGCACACTTCACCTCATCTACTTCCCGACTCAGATGCTTCATTTGAGACTCACAGTCATCCACCCTGTCTGCTGCGTGGCTTTTTGTTGTCAACATATCCCTTGTGTCTTCTAGTTTCAGTTCTACATCTTGACGTAAAGCTCTCTCTTCCTGCAACAACATTTGAAGTTCTTGGAGCATTGAGGCATGATCGCTCTGTTCCCGACTTCGTTCATGCTGCTGGGTAATAATGCGAGCTTTGGCCTCTGCGAGCTGCTCCTGGACTTTATTAATCTCTGCTTCATAGTTGGCATTTCCTTCTTCAAACCTTTGGGTCAACGTTTCTAGCTCCTGCCTCATTTTCTTTTTGTCTGTTAAATAGGAGGCCTCCATGCGTGATTTCTCCTGTGTGACAGTTGCCAAAGAATTGGTCAGTGTTGCCAACTGGTTCTTCAACTGCATAATTTTATCCGTGTCACTGTGGCTTTGCTGCTCACCACTCCCAACACTGATGCCGCTTTCTGAACCATTAGCTTCTTCAGATTTTGGGGAGAAATTTCCTCCAGCCACATGTTCCACTGACCCTTTGTCTTCCTCATTCAATTCTCCTTTAGCACTAGCTGCTGCATCCATACTATTCATTGTCCCCACACTGTCCTCACTATGAACTGAGCTTTGGTCATCTCCTGGTTCACAGGCTGTACTTCCAGGACCTAAGTTCTGCAAACTTTTATCGACCTCTTGTGACACAGAGAGGACTTTCAAACTGGCCTCTAATGCCTCCTTTTCTTTGAGGAGGCTTTTATAAGCACGGACGACATCTCTGAGACGTGTCTGGTATTGGAACAGTTGCTTCTTCTGTGCCTCAATTGTATCCAAAAGTTCTTTCTTACTGGGGCCACCAAAGTTTACACCAAACTTCTCCATTTCTATTCAAAGAAGTTCTCATAGCAAGGAGTTCATCTGCAACAAGGAGGAAAATAAATTCAATAAAATCAATTCCTGTACCATGTGATGGTTCAATATAGCAAAGTGAGCAAACGAAACTTGACAAACACTTTCCATCTCTGTGGATAATAAGAGGTTATTTTTGAGAATTAACTTAGACTGTAAAAGTAAGTCAAGAAAGCAGACTATGATAAGACATAAGGCATACGAGTAGAAGCAGCCATTCAGACCATTGGGTTTGCTCCAGCATTGGGGCAGCACAGTGGCTCAGTGGTCAGCACTGCTGCCTCACAGCACCAGGGACCTGGGTTCGATTCCAGCCTCACTTTGCACATTTTCCGTGTCTGCGTGGGTTTCCTCTGGGTGCTCCAGTTTCCTCCCACATTCCAAAAGATGTGCAGGTCAGGTGAATTGGCTATGCTAAATTGCCCATAGTGATCGATGCATTAGTCAGGGGTAAATGTAGGGAAAATGAGTCTGGGTGGGTTACTCTTCGGAGGGTCGGTGTGGACTTGTTGGGCCGAAGGGCCTGTTTCCACGCTGTAGGGAATCTAATCTAATCTGAATTTGATTGGGGCTAATCTGACGATCCTCAACTCCATTTTTCTGCTTTTTTCCCATAATCTTTCATCTCTTATATTTGAAAAATCTACGTCAGGCTTGAATATATTTAGTTATGCAGCCTCAACAGTCCTCAGTGGAAAAGAATTCCACATATTCATTACCCTCTGAGAACACAAACAGGAGTAGTCCATTCAGTCCCTTGAGCCTGTCTTGCCATTAAATGAGATCATGGCTGATGTGTGACCAAATTCCATGGCCTTTGGCACATATCCCTAAATAGTTTTGCCAGACAAAAATTTCTCTATCTCAGATTTAAAACTAAATGCTGGCCTAGCATCCATGGTCATTTTTGGAAGAGAGTTCCAAACATTTACTATTGTGTTTAGAAGTGCTTCCTAATATCTCTCCTCAACAGTCTGGCCCTAATTCTCAGATTATGTCCCCTAGCTCTAGAATCCCCAACCAGTAGAAATAGTTTATCTTTATGATTAGATTAGATTAGATTCCCTACAGTGTGGAAACAGGCCCTTCCGCCCAACAAGTCCACATCGACCCTCCGAAGAGTAACCCACCCAGACCCATTTCCCTCTGGCTAATGCACCTAACACTATGGGCAATTTAGCACGGCCAATTCACCTGATCTGCACATCTTTGAACCGGTGGGAGGAAACCCACACAGACACGGGGGACAATGTGCAAACTCCGTACATGCACAATTCCAAGGCTAGAATTGAACCTGGGACCCTGGTGCTGTGAGGCAGCAGTGCTAACCACTGAGCCACCGTGCCGCCCTACCGTCTTTTAATAGATTGAAGAATTCAATCAGATCATCTCAGAGAGAAACCAGGTATAATCTGTATCATCTCGCCTCATAACTTAATCCCTGAAGTCTAGGTATCATTCTTGCAAACCTATGCTGTACTAACTTCACCTAAGGAGCAGCACTTCAAAAGCTTGTTATTTTAAATAAACCTGTTGGACTATAACCTGGACCTTGTCCACCACAGTCCAGCACCGGCACCTCCACATTGTACTCACTCCAAGGTCAATATGTCTTTTCCAAGGCGGGGTGCCCAGATCAGATCACAGTACTCCATGGCTTTTCTTTTTAAAAATTGCAGCATACCTTTTGCATCCTTACACTCCAGTCTTCTCAATATAAGGCCAGTGCTCCATTAGCTTTCTTGGTCATTTTCTGCACCTGTTCATAGCATTTTAAAGATCTATGCCCTAAACTCCCGATTTTCTTTGGACATCCACTATATTTAACCTTATACCATTGGGAAACTATCCTATCAGTCAAAAATGGTATCTTACATTGAACTCCATCTGCCATAGTTTTACCCATTCTCGTAGTCTATCAATGTCTCTTTGTAATTTTATGCTACCTTCTACACTGTCTGCAATGCTACCTACTTCAGTATTGTGTATGTTCTGAAGATTACAGGATAAATGTGAACTCACTGGAGAGATCATAGAAGCAATTTGCAAAAACAGTTCCAGGGATGAGAAACTTCAATTATAATGATAGATTGAAGAAGTTGAGCCTGTTCTCCTTGCTGGCTAATCTATCACTATTCAGATGATAATCTGCCTTTCTGGTTTTGCTATCAAAGTAATTAACCTCACATTAATCCACATTATACTTCATCTGTCAGTGTGGGTAGATCTGAGAAATGCTAAGGGTAGAAAGACCCTAATGGCAGTTTTCTACAGGCCCCCAAACAGTATCTGGCTATAGGGTGTAAGTTGAATAAGGAGCTGAAATTGGCCTGTCGCAAAGATATTACTACAGTTGTTATAGGGCATTTCAACATGCAGGTAAACTGGGAGAATCAGGATGGTACTGGACCCCAAGAAAGGGAGTTTGTGGAGTGCCTCCGAGATGGATTCTTTGAACAGCTTGTACTGGAGCCTACCAGAGAGAAGGCAATTCTGGATCTGGTGTGGTGTAACAAACCGGATTTGATCAAGGGCCTTGAAGTAAAGGAGCCATTAGGAAGTATGATAAGTTTTAATCTGCAATTTGAGAGGGAGAGGGGAGAATCAGTATTGCAGTTGAACAAAGAAAACTATGGAGCTATGAGGGAGGAGCTAGCCAAAGTTCAATGGTTCAATACCCTAGCAGGGATGGCAGTGGAACAACAATGGCAGGTATTTCTGGATATAATGCAGAAGGTGCAGGATCAGTTCATTCCAAAGAGGAAAAAAGATCCTAAGGGGAGGCAGGGGTGGCCGTGGCTGATGACAGAAGTCAAGAACTGTATAAAGATAAAAGAGAAGTATAACATAGTAAAGATGAGCTGGAAGCCAGAGGACTGGGAAACTTTTAAAGAGTATAACTAAGAAGGCAATACGTGAAGAAAACAAATTACATACAAAGGCAAACTGGACAAAAGTAAAGGAGGATAATAAAAGCTTTTTTAGGTATGTGAAAAGAAAAAAAAAAGGTTAAACTAAAATTGGGCCCTTGAAGACATAAACGGGTTAATTTATTTTGGAGAACAAGGAAATGGCAGAAGAGATGAATAGGTATTTTGGATATGTCTTCACTGGGGAAGACAAGCAATCTCCCAGATGTAATAGTAGCTGAAGGACTTAGGGTAATGGATGAACTGAAGGAAATTTATACTAGGCAGGAAATGGTGGTGGATGGACTGTTCGGTCTGAAGGCTGATAAGTCCCTGATGGTTTGCATCTCAGGGTACGTAAGGAGGTGGTTCTAGAAATCGTGGATGCATTGGTAATCATTTTCCAATGTTCTATAGATTCAGGGTCAGCTCCTGTGGATTGGAGGGTGGCTAACATTGTCCCAGTTTTCAAGAAAGGAGGGAGAGAGTGAACAGGAATTTATAAACCGGTTAGCCTGACGTCAGTGGTGGGAAAGATGCTGGAGTCAATTATAAAAGATGAAATTACGACTCATTTGGATAGCAGCAACAGGATAGGTCAGAGTCAGCATGGGTTTACGGAGGAGAAATCGTGCTTGACTAACCTTCTGGAATTTTTTGAGGATGTAACTATGAAGATGGACAAGGGAGAGCTGGTGGATGTAATGTACCTGGACTTTCAGAAAGCCTTTGATAAAATCCCACATTGGAGATTAATGAACAAAATTAGAGCACATGGTATTGGGGGCAAAACACTGACTTGGATTGAAAATTGGCTGGCTCCCTTTCGGAATGGCAGGCGGTGACCAGTGGGGTACCACAAGGTTTGGTGCTGGGACCGCAGCTGTTTACAATATACATTAATGATATAGATAAAGGTATTAAAAGGAAAATTAGCAAATTTGCTGATGACAAAGCTGGGTGGCAGGGTGAAATTTGAGGAGGATGTTATGAGAATACAGGGTGATTTTGACAGGGTAGGTGAGTGGACGGATGCATGGCAGATGCAGTTTAATGTGGATAAATGTGTGGCTACCCACTTTGGTGGCAAGAATAGGAATGCAGATTACTATGTAAATGGAGTCAAGTTAGGTAAAGGGGAAGTACAACGAGATCTAGGTGTTCTTGTACATCAGTCAATGAAAGCAAGCATCCAGGTACAGCAGGCAGTGAAGAAAGCTAATGGCATGCTGGCCTTCATAACAAGAGGAATTGAGTATAAGAGCAAAGAGGTCCTTCTGCAGCTGTACAGGGCCCTGGTGAGACCGTACCTGGAGTATTGGGTGCAGTTTGGTTTTCCAAATTTGCGGAAGGACATTCTGGCAATTGGAGGAGTGCAGTGTAGGTTCACGAGGTCAATGCCTGGAATGGTGGGATTATCATATGTTGAAAGATTGGAGCGACTGGGCTTGTATACACTTGAGTTTAGAAGGATGAGAGGGGATCTGATTGAGATGTATAAGATTTTTAAAGGATTGGACATTCTGGAGGCAAGGAAGCATGTTTCTGCTGATGGCTGAGTTCAGAACCAGAGGACACAGTTTAAAAAATGGAGTAGGCCATTTAGAACAGAGTTGAGGAGAAACTTCTTCACCCAGAGAGTGGTGGGTGTATGGAATGCTCTGCCGCAGAAGGCAGTGGAGGCCAAGTCTCTGAATACTTTCAAGAAAGAGTTGGATAGCGCTCTTAAGGATAGTGGAATCAAGGGTTATGGGGATAAGGCAGGAACAGGATACAGCTTGTGGATGATCAACCATGATCATAATGAATGGTGGTGCTGGCTCAAAGGGCCGAATGGCCTACTCCTGCACCTATTGTCTATTGACATGGATTGCCCACAGACTCAACTTGTCCAAATCACACTGAATCATGTCTTCATTCCCCGCTACAGTTCATCATCATCTCACCCAACTTTGTCTTGTCTGCAAACTTAGAGATGTTGCATTTAGTTTCTACATACAATATTCTTAACTTTATTAATAGGGATATAAACTACAAGAGAAAGGAGGTGATGTTGAATTTGTGTAAGCCACTTGTTAGATCTTGGCTGGCATATCATGTAGCATGCCATGTGACAGGAGTGTGTCAATGCACTGCAGGGGGTCCAAAGATTGCAGAGGGTTCAAGAATGGTTCCAGGGATCAGAAATTTCAGTAATGATGATAGACTGAAGAAGTTGAGACTGTACTCCATGGAGAGAAGAAGGTTAAAATAAGATTTAATATAGGTTTTCACAACCATAAGCAGGCTAGATACAGCAGATAGGAAGACATTGTTCCTGCTTGGAAAAAGGAACAAAAACAAGAGGGTACAGATTTAAAGTGATTTGTAAAAGAAGCAAAGATAACATGAGAACATTTTTCCACTGTAAGTAGTTAGAATATGAAATATGCTGCCTGGTGGTGCGTGGTGAAGATAGATTCAATAGGCCATTGGACAACTATTTGAATAACAATAATGTGCAACAATATTGGGAAAATTAGGTGATTACTTCAAACCAATGCTGCTAACTTAATGAGCCAGTGCAGCTAGTGGTCAGTGGCTCCTCCTGCATTGTAACACTTACATGACTCTGAGATTCCATGATATTTCAGCTGCTATGTCCCAGCTAAACAGAGTTCTGCTTATCCATTGATGGACGATAAAAATGGAACTTTTGGCTGCTCGAATGCCTTTTCACATCTCATCCAATTTTGATTTCTCAATTACTGATGTAAGAAAGAGATTCCTTCTAACATAGGAAAAGGAGTATGCTAATTAGCCCCTCAAGCCTGTTCTATTAGTCAAGTTTATTGATCTGTGATCTAGCTCCATTATCCTAACCTTTGCTTTATATCCTTTGATGTATTTCAGTTAACAAAAAAGTTTTAATCAAATTCAATATCAACAATCAACCTGACATCAACTGATGCTTGTAGAAAGTGGTTCCAAACTTTGAACCACTCTACATATAGGAGTTCTTTTCTTAGCCAGTTGCAAAATGGCTGACTCTAAATTTTGGGCTATGTTCCCAAGGTAACAGCATAGTTTCTCTCCAAGTATATTGTTGAATATCTTGAAAACCAAAGTAAATTATCCCTTCATCTTAAATTGAAGGCGAGCATTTTAGATTATTTTCTGTACTTGCATCTGATGTTAATCATCATATTCCCTAAAGCTCTTTGGATTTCCACTATTTCTACCTACTCACCATTTTGAAAGTACTGGGCCAATGCCTTTTAAAGTCCAAAGTAGACAAACTCGTTGTCTAAATTATTCCATTTGGCACAGTTTCTTAGCCTGTTTAATGCTTGTTTGCAATTGTTTACAATGCAGTCTACCTTTGTGCTATTGCTAAACTGGATATGCTGGCCTGTAGTCTGTTATCGAAGTCATTAATACAGTTGATGTTACACCTCAATAGGATAGTGCACTGAAAATCACATCCTCTATTCCCAGCATTGTCATGATAATTACAGATTTGTTTATATTCAAAATTCCCCAGATTACCTGTCTTTTAATTCCAGGTTGACAGAGCATGGAGAGGTTTCTGTACATAAGAATTGTTATTTATTTTAATAAATAAATTCAGACTACAGATTAATAATTACGAACAGTCAACATACAGTTTCTAGTTAAAAGCCCCTTATAAAACATCCTCTAGACAAACCGACAGAGAAAGAAAAACATGAGTATCATGGCTGGAAGAAAAGGCAATTGAATGGTCGCCTCCTGTCCAGTATTGAAGAAGATGATCCTTTTGGTTTGTCAAGTCCTACTGTTCCACAATCTTCCTTCTCCACATACTTACAGATGTTTGTGGAAGGCATAGTGTAACTGGCTTGCTCTTATAAAGCATCTCATTTAGTGATTAAAAGCCACAGCTTACAGAAACTGATGAAGGGAAATAAAATGGCTTTCTTGAGGCTTGAAGAGACTTCTTTTCACTGCAAAGAAAAGTACAGCTTTCTTTTCAGACGACTTCTTCCAAGGCATTCACACCCACAAAATGCTCAGCTAACTGACAATCAGTCAATCACATAGTTGTTGACATGGAGAAGATCTTTGATATTGATAACTGGTTATCATTCAACAACCCAGATTGTTGCTGGCCAAACTTCATTTTGTACACACTCACTGGTTCTAGCTGACCGGCAACTAAACCTTCCCTCACTGCTTAAACAATTAGTAGTGTAACCAGCACTCTCAATGAGTGTTGGTAAGCAGATTTGGAAAAAAAGTGTAGTAAACTACTACACAACTTTCCATTTTAAAAATCACCTTTTCCTATTTCACTCCACAATCAACTACATGGAAAAATAAAAAGTTATCTTTACTTTGGTCAAGTTTCAATCCCAATACAGATCCCAATGGGACAACACAGATTTCCTAATAATCTACATACTCCCAAAACAGCACGGTGGCTCAGTGGTTAGGACTGCAGTCTCTCAGCGCCAGCGACCTGGGTTTGATTTCAGCCTCGGACGACTGTCTGTGTGGAGTTTGCATATTTTCTGTGTGGGTTTTCTCTCACAATCCAAAGATGTATACGTTAGGTGAAGTGGCCATGCTAAATTGCCCATAGTGTTCAGTGATGTGTCGGTTGGGGGTAAATGTAGAGTAATGGGGAATGGGTTTGGGTGGGATACTCTTTGGAGAGTTGGTGTGGACTTATAGGGCTGACAAGCCTGTTTCCACGCTGTAGGGATTCTATGATTTTTAAGAGGACTGTGAATGGGGACCAAAATGTGAGGCACTCATGCCAGTGCAGAGGATCCCAGAGAATTTAATGGAAGGAACAGTAAGGTTTCTGAACTAGCCATTTATTTTTGAATAGCGTCAACATTTTTCAGTTTTTTCATAGTTCACTATACACATTAATAAGCTGCTATTTGTTTCCATGTTGCAATTCTGACTTTCTAACATAGCTGTTACTTGTTGATCCATGTGCTCAGGTGACAGGTGGTGGGTGTGCCACATATTCTTCAATAAATAGATTATAGCACTGAGGAGTTAAGTTAATGGGAAGGCAATGACCTAATGGCAATGTCACTGGACTAGTTAATCCCAGGGTCTTGGGTTGGAATCCCACCAAGGCAGATGGTGACCTTTACATTCAACACCATTCTGGAAATAAAGGTTAGTCCAATGGTGAACATATAATAGTTGTTGCCCTAGTTTAGATCTGACAATTTAAATCAGGCTGGCTCAGACCTCTATGGCCATATCCCATGAACAAATAAATAAGAAAAATCATAGGCTAATGTAATCCAGATGGTACGAAATTAGACATCTGTTTCAGTTCCTATGAGTTGTCTGATTTCAAAAACTGGAGCCTGGCCTTGATGTGGGAAGGTCTGCAGTGTATATTTTCTTAAGATATGTTTCATTAGTTTGTAGAACAAGACACCATAAGTTTCTGCTATCATTCCATACTGTCAACAATGCTGCCTAACTTTGTATCATCAACAAATTTGCATATGACTTTCTATGCCATTAATCAAGAAATTCCTCATTTTTGTTCTGAACATGTGACTCCCCCCCCCCCCCCCCCCCGCAAAGACCTAAGTAATGCTTCTGGTCCTATAATCTCCTACAAGGGGAACATCATTTCCACATTTACCCTATCAAGTCCTCTAAGAATCTTATATGTTGTAATAAGGTCCCTGGAGCATCGGAGGCTAAGAGGTGACTTCATAGAGATTTATAAATCAATGAGAGGCACAGATAGAGAAAATAGACACGGTCTTTTCCCTGGGGTGACAGAGTACAGAATTAGAGGGCATAGGTTTAAGGTGAGAGGAGAAAAATTTAAGTACTTAAGGGGCAACTTTTTCATACAGAGAGTGGTGCATGTATGGAAATGAGCTGCCATAGGAAGTGGTGGAGGCTGGTACAATTACAACATTTAAAAGGCATCTGGATGGGTATATGAATAGAGGGAAATGGGCAAAGTGCTGGCAAATGGGACTAGATTAGGTTAGGATATCTGGTCAGCATCGACGAATTGGACCGAAGGGTCTGTTTCCATGTTTTACATCTCTATGACTCTATCATTCATCGAAACTCCAATGAGTATAGACCCAACCTCGCCTTATAAAACATATACGGTATCAACCTAGTGAATCTTCCCTGGACTATCTGCAAAGCCAGTATATCTTTCCCTTGGTAATGGGTCCAAAACTTCATAATGTTCCCCCTGTGGTCTGACCAGCGGAGAGGTTTTACTGCATTCTGTCTGAAGTAAAGGTCAACCTTCTATTTGCCTTCACACTTACACTGAATTTGGATACTAGCTTTTATGATTCATGGATAAGGACTCCCAAATGCCTCTGTTGTGTAGTCCTTCTGCAGTGTTTTTCTATTTCAATAATATTCTGGTCATCTATTGTCCCTGTCAAAGGGTCTAATGTCATTGTTTCCTTACATTATATGCCATCTGTCAAGTTTTTGCCCACTCACCTAACCTGTCTAAATCCCTCCAAAGACACTTTTCATCATCATCTCCACTTGCTTTCCGCAAATTTTCCTCATTTAAGTCAGAGAAAAGTACATCTGCAATGCTGGTGTAGTGGATAGTGAGAAAGATTGTCTCAAGAGTACAAATGGGACCTTGATCAGATGGGCCAAGGAGTGGCAGATGGAGTTTAATTGAGATAAATGTAAGATGCTTTGCTTTAGTAGGGCAAATCAGGGCAGGACTTGTATAATTAATGGTAGGCTCCTGGGGAGTATGGCCAAAGAAACCTTGGGGTGCAATAGTTCCTTGATGGTGGAATCACAGGTACACAGGGTAGTGAAGGCGGCCATTGATACATATGCCTTTGTTAGTCAGTGTATTGAGTAAAGGAGTTGGGATGTGCTAGTCTGGAATACTGCATTCAGTTTTGGTCTCCCTGCTACAGGAAAAATGTTGTTAAACTTGAAAAGGTGCAGAAAAGATTTACAAGGATGTTGCTGGGATTGGAAGCTTTGAGCTATAGGGAGAGGCTGAATAGCCTAGGACCATTTTCCCTGAATACAGAGGGTGAGGGATGACTTTACAGATGTTTATAAAATCATGAAGGATAGGGTGAATAGTCAAAGTTCTTGTTCCCCAGGATAGGAGATTCAAAAACATGAGGATATAGATTTAAGGTGAGAGGGGAAAAGATCTAAAACTGATCTAAGGGATAACATTTTTGTGCAGAAGGTGGTGCATATAGAATAAGCTGCCAGAGGCAGAGGAGGTTGATATAAATACAACATTTAAAAGAAATCTGGACGGGTACATCAGTAAGAAGGAATTAGGAGGGATATGGGCCAAATGCTGGCAAACGGGACTAGATTAATTTAGAATATTTGGTCAGCAGTTGGACCAAAGGATCTCTTTCCATGCTTTACACCTGTATGACTATTTACAAACAGGTTGCAGAAAGAGCCTAATGTGAATTTGGCCTTTGGTAGAGTCAGAGTAAGTCAGTCACCTGTACAATTGTGAAGTTTAGTTCAATCTCTGCAGAATTCATAAGTGGAAACCAGCAGATGCATTTACATCTGGGTTTTTCAAAAAGCATTTGACAAAGTGATTATTATACAAGGTTACGAGTAATATACTCATTCAGATGGACGTTTAGTTAACAGACAAAAATTCCTGGGAACTTACTGTTTGCGACTTACTGGTGCTTCCTAGGTTGTCATAATGCACTTTAATTTTTGTAAAACGCTTTGGAATGTTGTTATGAAATGCACAGTATAACAAAATACAATAAGGTCAAAAGATTAGTCACTTATTTGCAGCGCCTTGTATGAATTGAGAATGTCAAAATGTTGAGGACAATGAAGCACTTTCCGAGGTGTATTTACTGTTGTAGGGAACAATTTCCGTTTAACAAAATCCCCAAAACAATAATTCGTAAAGTTCAGATTACTTGTTTGATACGACCCTAAGGAGTGATGTTGTTTGAAGGACATTGTTTAGCACTGGGTCGGGGAAAACAGCGGCGTTTGTCTGAAATGCCCCTGAGATTTTTCACAGCGTCTGACGGGGGCCTCAGTGAAACTAGAAGCCTCACGCGGGGAGAGCAGCGGACCCAGTGTCAACCAACACCCTCCGGCCTCACACCGCACTCCAAAACCCACCCTCACCCAACCATAACGTCTTCATGTCAGCCATAAAGCGATTTCTCACCCAGACCCGCCTCCTCTCCAGGCTGACTGTCGCCTTCAATCCGAGACCAAGCCGCTGAGGCCAGAAAACCTTTGCTGACGTCTCCAATGGAACAGGAAAGACGCCATCTTGGGAAGGTCACAGAGCTCGGGGTGAAGGGGCAGCTGGGTGACGTCACATATAATGAACGCCGCGGACTGGTCGAACGGTCAGAAGGGGATGCCGGGGTGACGTCGCTCCGTGCGTTTGACGTCATTTCTTCCTCGTTGGCCGGAAATTGTTTGGCAACGTCACCACACGGACACTTCCTGTTGCCGATTCTGTTAGGAACGAGGAGCCAGTGTGAGCTCCCCGGACAGGCACCGTTAGAGCTGAGCCGTTAAACCTACACCCCGGTACCGTCAGAGTCAGACTCTGAACCCGAGTCGGGGCCGCCGGATTCTGAGCGCTAGAACCCCACTCCGAGCCGTCTACCCCCGGGCTCTCACCCGGAAGCGCTGGGCGCTCAGCCCCTAGGCCTCGAATCGTCGTGCCTCGACCCCGACGCTGAAACCCATTCCGGGCCTACCCGCTCCTCTTCTGGAACCATGGGCTTGGTCATCTCGAGGCTATTTGACCGACTGTTTATGAAGAAACAGATGAGGATCCTGATGGGTAAGTGCCCTGTAACCGTCGTCCAAGCCAACGACTTGTAAGACCACAGGAAGAAAGTGAGGATTGCAGATGCTGGAAACCAGAGTCGAGAGTGTAGTGCTGGAAAAGCACAGCAGGTCATGCAGTATCTGAGGAGCAGGAGAATCGACGTTTCGGCATGAATCCAGATGAAGAGATGTTGTTTGACTTGTGCTTTTCCAGCACCCCACCCACACTGTCGGACGACAGGCTGCAGTTCAGTTAGAGTCATAGAGATGTACAGCATAGAAACAGACCCTTTGGTCCAACTCGTCCATGCTGACCAGGTATCCTACATTAATCTAGTCCCATTTGCCAATGTTTGGCCCATGTTTCTCTAAACCGTGCCTAATCATGTACCCCATCCAGATGCCTTTTAAATGTTCTAATTATACCAGACTCTTCCACTTCTTCTGGCAGCTCATTCCATACACGCAGCATCCTCTGGTGCTCCTTTGTTCCATTTTAAACCTTTCCCACCTCACCCTAATTCTATGCCCTCTTGTTTTGCACACTGCTACTTCTGTGATGTTGTCCCTCTACAGGGAAAATAGCCCCAGCCTATTCAACCTCTCCCTACAGCTTAAGTCCTCCAATTCTGGCAACATCCTTGAAAATCTCTTCTGAACCCTTTCAAGTTTTGCAACTGGGACTGAAATGTATAATCATGCTGCATCTGTAATGAGTTTGAAGGAAATTAATGAATGATAATACTGAGATTTGGAAGAAATTTCACACTAGGAGTGTGCTCTTGAATGTTTAGTTTCTAATTTATCTTTTGTCTCTATAAATACGGCTTTGGTTTTAATCTTCCTTTAGTAGATGTAATCCTAATATTGGATTTAAACTCTAATGTTGTTTGTTACTGTTTGTTTTTGTATTGTTTTCAACCCTAAAAGTAGTTTCTTTTAAATGTCTGTGGAGTTTACATCCTGAACCATAACTTGCCATCACCTTACAGGTATGCTGTTTCTCATTCATTTAAGCCACTCTCATAGAAACATTGTACAAATAGAGGTCATTCAGTCCAATGGGTCTACACTGACCTTGCACATCCCTGAAAACTATGGGCTAATTTAACTTAGCCAATGCACTAAACCTGTACATTTTTGGACTGAGGGGAAACTGGATCACCTGGGAGAAACCCACGCAGACACAAGAAGTGCTAATTCCACACAGTGGCCCAAGGCTGCAATCAAACCCAGGTCCTTGGCACAGTAAGGCAGCAATGCTAACCACTCTGCCACTGTGTGTTTGTGATGGCTGATGAAAAGAATTTAAAATTCCAATTTTCAAAGTACTGTTGAAAATATTTCAGTTCACAAAGGAAGAGACACCACCTTTTGTATTGGATTCTTTTCACAATTGCCTTACCTTGGGGAGGTAATGGCCTAGTGGTATTAATGTTGGGCTGTTCATCCAGAGACCCAGATAATGTTCCGGGGACCTGACAGATGGTGGAATTCCAAATTCAATAAAAATCTAGAATTAAGAATGTTAATGACCATGGAACTATTGCTGATTGTCAGAAAAATCCATCTGGTTCACTAATTTCCATTAAGGAAGGAAACTGCCATCCTTACCTGGTCTGGTCTACATGTGGCTCCAGACACTCAGTAATGTGTGGTGGATTCTTAACTGCCCTTTGGGCAATAATGCTGGCCTGCCTAGCAATGCCCTCATCCCACAAATGAACTGTTTTTAAAAATCTATTCTTTTGGCCACTGGAACAGTTTCTCCCTATTAACTATGAAAATAATTAATGCCTTTGCTAAATCTCCCATTTTCTACTGGAGAGAACAAGTTAATCTCTCAAGTCTATCTGTAATCAAAACCCCTCATTCCAACTATGAATCGACTGCATTCTCCCTGCACCTTTTCATTGTATCTATAATTGGATACAACATTCCAATCGAGCACAACCAGTTTGTTTTTTTTTAATGAAACATTTTCATAGCTTCCCTGCTTCTGCCCCGCTTCTGAATTCAAGGATCCCCTATGCCTTTCTGTCAGTACTAAACTTGCCATACCGTATCAAAGACTTGTACCTTCATCTACACTCCTGAATCAGCTTGAAAGCTGCATTTTTAAACTTTTTTTCCTTATCAAGTTTTTAGCTTCAAACTTCTGTTAAATTTTATCTGCAATGCAAAGGCTAATTTTACCAGTTTCTGTTCCTGAAACCTTTTTAAATTAAAATTACTGTAAGTTAATCATCCTATCAAGTAGTGCATTCTAAAACCTAACCACTCATTGTGTAAGAAAAGTTATCCTTGTATAATTTCATGATTTCACCAATCACATTAAATCAGTATTTTCTGATTTAGTCTTCAATTGGATACAATCTCTGATTTGTGGTCTGAACTCTCCATGATTTTAACATCCATCTGGTTCACTAATGACCGTTAGGAAAGGAAACTGCCATCCTTTCCTGGTCTGGCGTGCATGTGACTCCAGACCCACAAAAATGTGGTTGACTCTTAACTGCCCTCTGGGCAATTAGGGATGGGCAATAAGTGCTGACCTAGCTCAGTCACCCCCCATTCAGTGAATAATAATTAAAAAAACATTGCTTTAGCCTTTGACCAAGGATAACTAACTCAACTGCTCTAGCCTAGCCACGCAACTGTAATTTGTCAGCTCTGAAATTGTTCCAATAAATCTCTCCTACACCCCCTCTAAAGCTTCAGGTCTCTCCTAAAGGATTGTGCAAATATTTGGGCTCTATGCTGCATTTGGGCTGAATACATGTATGACTCTCATGCAATATAGTTTATTAATTGCTGTTTAGCCTGCCCTGACACTTTCTAAGATTCCTTGTTATGGACAAGATCAAACCCCTCAATATTTTAAGAAGGCAGCCTAGACCCTTTTTTTTTCTTATTTTAAAGGCAAATGTAAAGTGCTGTGTTCCAGATGTAATTTGGCGGGCTGAACTACTCTTGATGTTAAGTTAAGCGCAATTTACTCAAAACACTATAGTTAAAAATACAATGAAAGAAGGAAGAACTTAACTCTATTGGAAAACTTAAAGTAATAGTATATACAGTAACCTTTACTAATTAAATGTTGCAATATAGCAATATTACATAAACACACCCCTCAGTGAAATTCAGAAAACAGATTTATCTCACGGGTAACCCCAGCAACCCAGAAGGAAAACCATCAAGAGTAAATGGAGAGTAACAGCCAGGAGATACTGCAGCTTCCAACCCTGCTGAGAGTCAAACATGAACTGCTGCTGGATCTTAAAGCTAAAAAACTAAAAACTAGAAATCCTGGTTGACCACACCCATCCATGGTTCTATTGTTCCAACTATTTTTTTATATAGAACCATGACCACCTAAGCTGTTTAATTTATAGGCCTTCACTAACCAGCTAACTAATAACCCTTTGCCTTAAAATTTCTCTTTTAAAAATGAGGACAAAATATACATTTTTAAAACTACAGCCTCATCACATTCTGCACAAACCATTTAGATTTAGATTTAGATTAGATTACAGTGTGGAAACAGGCCCTTCGGCCCAACAAGTCCACACCGACCCGCCGAAGCGCAACCCACCCATACCCCTAAATTTACCCCTTACCTAACACTACGGGCAATTTAGTATGGCCAATTCACCTGACCCTGCACATCTTTGGACTGTGGGAGGAAACCGGAGCACCCGGAGGAAACCCACGCAGACACGGGGAGAACGTGCAAACTCCACACAGTCAGTCGCCTGAGGCGGGAATTGAACCCGGGTCTCTGGCGCTGTGAGGCAGCAGTGCTAACCACTGTGCCGCCAAATATTTGTTTTTGAAGCTCCACTAAAATGATGGCATTTAGCTTGTATTCTCTATCACCATTGTTCTTACCAGAGTCTTGTTATCTCACATTTGTGTTAAATTTGACACCTGCACATCTGTCCTATTAGACTATCAATATTCTGGTACCTGTCTTTCTATTTATTACACTTTCAAGTTTTGTTATTTGCAAGTTGAAATTATGCCTTGTACACCAGGTCCATCTCATTAATATAGTTTAACAACATTGAGGTCCTGTTATTGTACAGTAGTGATATCCACTGTTTATTACACTCAATCATATCTGAAAAACTGTCATTTGTTGTGATGAATTTTCTATCTTTTAGTCAACTCTATATTCTAAGTTGCTATTGTTCCTTTTGTCCCATGGACGTCAATTTTATTAACAAGCCTGAAATGATATTTTATAAAATACCTTTTGAAAGGCTACTTACCCTTCTGTCTTTCTGTAAAGCCATAGTTGATCTGATTCACCTGTATATTCCTGCATACCCATGATAATCTTACATTCTTGATTACCAAGGGAATGAATCTGCCTTTGTCATTTTTTAAAAAATGTTTTTTCCTCCTCCTGTCCTCAAATGTGTACCTCCTTATTTTTAAACTGTGACCATAGTTCTAGATTCTGCCACAGGAGCAAACGTAATTTTGTTATCCATCCATTCAAACCCCTCAGGCTGTCGTATGTTTTAATTAAGTCACCTCTGACTTTTCTAAATTCCAGGGGCTACAGGCCTAGCCTGTCTTGACCTTTCCCATCACTCACATTCGGATTAAATTCTCCTCTCCTTCTTTCCAGCAAGAAGAGCATTTGCGTGCTGGAAAATGAGCTGTAGAAGTGATGAAGCTAAACTATATGCATAGTAAACAGTAAGCAGCATTCTATAGACAGAAGGGATCCCATAGCAGTGCATCAAGTCCACAGCACCACCACCCAGTTGTGAATCGTGCTGGACAAATAAACAGCTAATTGAAGTCACACTCATTAAATTAGGTGCTGGACATCTCATTGCTGCAGAGTTCCTCCGGACAATGGTTACTTCTATTATAAAATTAGAAATTGAAATATTGCATGATGATTGCAGTGTTTGGCTCCATTCACAATTCCTCAGTTAGTCTAACTCCTTGGCTATATTGAAGACCTGAACAACATTCTGGCTTGGGCTGATAAGTGACCAGTTATATTCCTGCTGTACCAGTGCTAAGTAATGATCCTCTCTAATAAGAGAGTCTAATCACCTCCCTTTGCTCAGCGGAATTATCAAATCCCCTGTTGACAACCACCTTGGGATCATTGACCTGAAACGTAGCTGTGGTTGTAGACATCTGGGCTGGACAGTACTGCTCTATATCTAAGTTAGTGTAATTAGTTAGTACAATTACTGTGCCTGTAGATGCCTTGATATGAAAACCCTTACAGTATAATTATTGCATTCCTGATAAGTATACTTTTTCATTTTTTAACTTTTGGTCATGCTTTACTGGTTTCTCTACCCTACTAATCATAAAGCTTGTTGTCATTCTTTTCAACTTGATGCACCTTTTTAATCCAATTATTTCTGAATTACTTTGCCAATTTAATTGTGTGTATCAATATTATTGCCATGGTTACAAGCTCCTTTTTTTTTTTGCTTAGTACACTTGAGTGGTATTGTTAGGTTCTTTCTGTTGAGGTTCTTACACACTTCATGCAACTGCAATACGTCAGCTTCTGTGAACAGCCAAAACAGCAAGCACAAGCTCTCTGGAGGATCACATAACATCCTCTGCAATGCTGGCAGAGCATGTCAAGCAAGGGTCTCTGAACAAGAGAACAGTTCTCCTTTATAGAGGACTTTACATAACCATGAATAATGCCCACAAGGTAACCCCTGCCACTCCCCCATAGTCACATGCCACGCAAGACACAATGAAGTGATTTGGGTTATCCCTTGAAACAAACAGTGTAAAGTGATTGGGTTATCCCTTGATTTACTCCTTACAGAATATGATTAGATTGGCACATCCTGCCTGCAAAACAGCTTCCTTCCCCCAGACATCCAATTTCTTACAAGTCAGCAGAACAAATTAACCCTTTAACATCTCAGTATAACTGTTTAAAGGATATGTTAGGGTTAAGTGACAATTAGGAGCAGTATGAAGGCTGGCATTGCTGTCTTTAGCTGAATGATCTTTTAATTTTGTAAGGATGAAAATTCCATTTTTAATTAATTGTTTACATTGTGACAGCTTCAGTTGCATATTTGTGATTTTTCACATGCTCTTGGAAACGGTTATCACCATTATTCTCCATGAAGTTTCTGGCATCAAGCTTGTATTGATGTCCTTGTCTTCAAGACTCCTTAAACATGGGAAACTTTAATCATAAATCCCTACAGCATGGAAGCAGGCCATTCACCCTGTCGAGTCTGCACCAACTCTCCAAAGAGCATCCCAGTGGACCCGCACTCCTACTCTATCCCTGTAACCCTATATCTTCCATGTCAAATTGACCTAACCAGTAAATTCCTAGGCATTAATGGCAATTTAACATGGCCAATCTACCTAACTGCAAATCTTTGGATTGTGGGAGGAAACCAGAGAATGGACAAGCTCCACACAGGCAGTCACCTACAGATGGGCTCGAACCCAGGTCTCTGCGGCTGTGAGATAGCAGTGCTAACCATTGAGCCACTGTGCCACCCTGTCTGATTCTTTCTATTAACATTCCTTTTGTCAAAAAAAACTTTGATGAAATTCATCCTTAACTGTTTATGTTCTAATGAAAACCAACACATGACTATACATTCAATCAGTAATTCTTTTGTTGATTGTCTATATACATGAAAATAAAGAATGCTATATGGAACGTTTAAGATGTACTGTTATGGAAGTTTTGGCATAATGTAAGTTGTCTTAAATTATTTTCTTCTGTACTTCAGTTGGACTTGATGCTGCTGGTAAAACCACAATTCTCTATAAACTGAAGTTGGGTGAAGTTGTCACCACCATTCCAACAATTGGTACGTTTCTCAATAGTTTTCATTTTTGGTGTAAGATCCAAACATTCATTGCCATTAACCAGTTACTTTAACTGTGCTTCTAAGGCAAGATGAGCTAGTCTATCTTCACCACTTGCACTTCTAGGAGATGAGGAAGAAGATTAATCCCTTGAAAAAATAAACTTTAATTGCTGAACGTCTATAAATTGCATTAGTACAGAAATATATCCTTCAGTGTCATCAGATGCTGAACTAAGGAAGAGATATTGGTAGTGGTGATCAAATACTGAGTTAAGTTTGAAGGCAGAGTAAGTGGGAATGAAGATGTTTAGGGAGGGAGTTTAGTGGTGTGGGTCCTAAATGGTAGAAGGTATAGCCATAGTTCAAAATCCGATATTTGTCAATGATATTGCCAGGAACATATTTAGAACAGCTTCAGTAGTAGTAGTGGACCCTGGCCATAGAAGATGTTACTTGTTGCTTTTAGGATAAAGTGTTCAATTGGCCCTGGATAGGGCTGCAGCTAAAAGCATGGGCAACTGATGAAAGAGCTTTCGTCTGGAATTGTGGTCATGATTTGAGGACAGCAGTTGCAATGTTTTAGAGAAAATAGTGATTAATTTCCAGAAAAAAAGTGTTCAGGGTTTTTTTGGCAGGGGAATGATGGCCATTTTGAAATTGAATATGGAATCTGATGCAATAATATAGGAACAATGGAGATGGAAGAGCTTGGAGAGGGTACAAGGAATGTGGGAGAAACCAGCAAATGCATAGATTCAGAGTGAGAATGGAAAAGTTTGAAAGGTGTTTGGACTTGGATAATGGGTAAGATAAACAGCTGAATGAAAGTCAGTTTCTGGTTGCAAAGTTGTCTGAGTTTATTACACTTTCTTTTAGAAGAGAAGGCCTTTATGGGGGCAATTGGTGGTGGAGAAAGAGTTAATATTTAGTTTGCTCTCTGATACCAGGCAAGCAAGTATAGGAAAATGAGGCCTGATGTTGTGATGGAACGGAAAAACAGCTCACCTGATTATCAAGGCTTCCAAGCTTGAAAAGGAGAAAGTGAAGCAAGAGTTATGAGAAACTTGGGGACAAGAGTGTCAAAGGCTAGTTGGTATTGGGTTCTTTGGCTGGGGTGGGGACACAAATGCAGAGAACTGCCTGATCTGTTGGAAGTGTCGAAGTAAATAACATTGGATGGATTAGTGGTTGATGTTTGTCCCCATGGGTGCACTGGACAATAAGAACAGTGGGACGGAAGGTTGAGTTAGTGGGGTTGCTTGTTTGTAAGAACTTGATAATCGGTGCTTTATTGAGCTATAGAGAATGCAGAGTGACACTCAAAGCAATTGTGGACTTACTTAGCACAATATCATGCCCGGGGCTTTTGTAGGACATTAGAAATGTAAAGGAATATTGATGGGTTAGAGGTTAGTTTGGTGAAGATATGTGGGAGTGTATTTCTAATGGAAAACAAACGTGAGAAGCATGATTTTTTGCATTAAAAATAAATTGAAGTTTTGCAGACAAGACATTTCAGGTTGTCTTTCTTTTCAGGTTTCAATGTAGAGACTCTAGACTACAAAAATATTACCTTCACTGTATGGGATGTTGGCGGTCAGGATAAAATTCGTCCTTTGTGGAGACACTACTACCAAAACACACAGGTATGTGAATCCTGGAACTCCTGACGTATTTTGTTACATTGTGCATTGTTCTACAATGGACAATCCTCAACACAACAGCTATTATTCACCATTGCTGCAAGCAAAGTGAGTTTACTGGCCTAATATTTCAGTGGAAAGGAAATTATATTGATGTGCTGGGGTCTCGCTCAGTGTGCTGCTGCTAGTCTCCTCTAGGGAGCAGACTTTAAGAACTCCAAGTCCCAGAGGAAAGGCATTTAATCGATTAGCCGAATAATCACACAACCAGGTGCCGTTGATCTTTGATTCTAAAGGATGTGAATTAAGACATTTGCAAATGTTTGAACTGTAATCTTCCAGTTCTTCAAATCAGGAACTGTTCCTTTTAATTGGAAACTTGCATATGTGACCACACTATTTAAGTGAAAGAAGGAAAACCACAGAATTGTAAGCTAGTTAATTAGTCTGACATCCATTTTTGGGAAATTTAATGTCGAATTAAGAATAAAGTGATTCATGAACTTGGTGTCAGCTGGACCACAGGAGCCACTGTGTCTATGTAACAAGTAGACCACGCCTGGTGAACCTGTTTGAACCTTTTTGAAGAGGTGACTAAAGTGGTTAACTATGTATGTTCTTTATGTGGACTTCCAGAAGATACTTGTAAAGAGACTTTAAAGTAATAAAACATCTTCAACATTTTACAGGAAATATAAAGTAAAATCAGTTGGAATTTTGTATTTGTTCCATACTTTCTAACACAAGTGTTATCCTTCCTGATCTAAATTGTTAACCATTATACAGAACACACCTCTCTTTAAATCACTATAATGCTGTGTGTCGTTTAATTTTTTTTCAGGGTCTGATTTTCGTTGTGGACAGCAATGACCAAGAGAGGGTGCAGGAATCTCTAGAACAACTGAACAAAATGGTGAGAAATGGCAATGCTAGAGGTTTGAGGGAAACTCCTGGTTTTGTTGAAAGTATTTCAGAGTGCCACCTTTTCCAGTTTTTTTTTTCCCAAATCAAATTTGTCATATCTGATAATAGTCAGGTCTCTGCCCTGAAGTAGCTTGAGTAAACTTGTCCAACGGATTTTCATATTTTGCTCTTCATGTATCGGCAATGTTTGGAAAAGCAAAATGCCAGTTTTGCCTCTTGTTAACCATTTAGACTTTAATTTCAGAAGAAAACCCTTTGTGCCACCTTTGAGTTCTCTGTTACCATTTACAGCTCATAAAATTACTGTCGAGAGTGAGCCACTTGCAGAGGAGATAATTTCAAAAATGTTGATAATGGACAAAGGGGTGTGAAATTAGGTCAACCTCTAAATCAGAATGACAACTTAAGTTTATTACAGGTTGCTAGTGATTGTCGCAGGCCTTTGTTACAATCGGAAATGCTATCAGTATTAAACTGGTCATTTTGCAATGAGGAGACTGAATTATTTTTAGAACATCCTACAATTTTCTTATCCTGTAAAGTTGAGGAGCAACTTATCTGGGGGCTGGTGGTGTGGTTGGAGGGAAGCAGCACCACCTTGTGCTGTCATCTGTGGATGCACAGCATGTACTGAAAAGGTCCCAGGTTGAAGTGCAAGACTTCCAGCTTTTGTGAACTCATTTGATCTCATCTGTTTCATCTGTTTAAAGATAGAGGTAAGCCTCTATTCCCTCCAATATAGAGAAAGGAAAATGAGTGAGAAATTGATAGTTTCTATTCCTGACATGTTATTTTGGATCCAGGAAGCAGATTAAAGTACAGGTGTTAGGCAAGAACTTTCAGAAATGCTTGGGAGAGACTATTCACAGGTAAACGAACAGTTGCATAGTGACCGGCTTTTAAAAACAAGATAGCTAGTCCAGAGACAGTATGTTCCTGTTAGTAGTCTAGATTAGACTCTGGTTTCCAGCATCTGCAGTCCTTGATTTTGTTCCTGTTTAGTATGAAGGGCAAGGTTGCGAAGTGTTTGGGATGCTGGATAACTAGAGAAATTGAGGCCCTGGGGAAGAAAAAGGAGGCGGCATGTGCAGATATAGACAGCTGGGATCAAGTGAATCCCTCGCAATAAGGCAGTAGGAATACACTCTGGGGAATTCAGGAGGGCAAAAATCAGACATGAGGCAGGTTTGGCAAATAGAGTTAAGGAAATTCCAAAAAGTCTAAAACTACAATAAGGGTAAAAGTAACTGGGGAGAGAGTAGGGCCACTTAAACGTCATCAAGGCTGACTGTGTGGAACTGTGATGGGTGAGATATTAAATAAGTATTTTGCATGGGCTTTCACTGTCGAGAAGGATATGAAAGCTAGAGAACTTGGAGAAATAGTGATATCTTAAAATCCCCACATTTAGAGATAAGGTGCTGAATGTAGTAAATGCATAAAGATGAATAAATCCCTGGGACCTGATCAGGCATATCCTAGAACTTTGTGGGAAGCTAGGGAAGTGATTGCTGGGCCCCTTGCTGAGACATCTCGATCATTGATAGTCACAGGTGAGGTGCTGGAAGACCGAAGGTTGATTAATGTGCCGTTATTTAAGAAAGGCAGTAAGGAAATGCCAGGAACTGTAGACCAATGAGCCTGATGTTTGTGGTAAGTTTTTTGAAGGGGATTCTGAGTGACACGATTTATATGTACTTAAGACAAGGACTGATTAGGGATAGTCAATTTGGCTTTGAGCATGGGAAATCGTGTCTCACTAACTTTCCTTTTTTTGAAGAAATGGTAAAGATGATTGAAGGCAGAGCAGTAGATGTTATCAGTGTGGACTTCAGTAAGGCATTCAACATTGGTCTGCACAATAGACTGGTTAGCAAGGTTAGATCACATATCCAGGAAGAGCTATCCATTTAAATATAAAATTGGCTCGAAGGTAGGAGACCAAGGATGGTGGTGGAGGACTATTCTTCAGACTGGAGGCCCGTGATCAGCATGCTGCAAGGATTGGTGCTGGGTTCACTGCTTTTTGTCATTTATAAAAATAATTGTGAATGTAGGAGGCATAATTAGTAAGTTTGCAGATGACACTAAAATTAATGGTGTAGTGGACAGTGAGGTTTACCTCAGAATACAACGATATCTTGAGTAGATGTGTCGAAGTGCCAGATGGATGTTTAATTTTGATATGTGAGGAGTCGCAGGTAAGTTTAATTTAGATAAAGGTGAGGTGCTGCATTTTGGAAAGGCAAATCAAAGCAGAACTTATACACCACATGGAACATAGAATCCTTACAGTGTGGAGTATATGAAATCTACTTAATGGTAAGGACCTGGGGAGTGTTGCTGAACAAAGAGACCTTGGAGTGCAGGTTCACAGTTTCTTGTAAATGGCGTACCAGGTAGATCAGTTAGTCAAAAGGCTTTATTGGTCAGTGCATTGAGTGTAGGAGTTAGGAGGTGAGGTTGCAGTTATTTAGGGCATTGCTAAGGCTATTTTTTGGAGTACTGTGCAATTCTGGTCTCCATGCTATAGAATGGATGTTATGAAACTTGAAAGGGTTCAGAAAAGATTTACAAGGATGTTGCCAGGATTGGAGGGTTTGAGCTACAGGGAGAGGCTGAATAGGCTGGGGCTGTTTTCCATGGAGCGTCGGAGGCTGAGGGGTGACCTTATACAAGTTTATAAAATGTTGAGGGGAATGGATATGGTAAATAGACAAGGTATTTTCCTCAATGTGGGAGAGTCAAAAACTAGAGGGCATAGATTTAAGGTGAATGGGGAAAGATTTAAAAATGAGCTGAGGGGCAACCATTGCATGCAGGGGGTGATGCATGTATGGAATGAATTGCCAGAGGAAGTAATGGTGGCTGGTACAATTACAACATTTAAAAGCCATCTGGATGGTTGTATGAATAGGAAAGATTTAGAGAGATATGGGCCAAATGTTGGTAAATGGGACTAGATTTATGGAGGATATTTGATTGGCATGATAAGTTGGACTATTTGCATGCTGCACATTCCTGTGACTAAAGGTACCCACGTTTGTATATGAAGGCATTGCGCTTGACCTTATTCTATTTTGATTTCAGTTTTTGATAAAGTCCCACATGGGAGATTGGTAGTGAAGATAAGAATCCATGGGATCCAAGGAAAGTTAGCAAATAAGATCCAGAATGAGCCGAGTGGCAGGAAGCAGAGGGTGATGATCGGATGTTTTTGTGACTGGAAGCCTGTCTAATACTGTTCCTCGGGAATTGTTGTTGATGCCCTTGCTGCTGAAAGTGTCTATAAATGATCTATCCTTATATATACTTGCTGCAGAAAATTCAAAAATCGGTGGTTGGTGAATAGTTGGCAAGATATCCTGAGATTACAGGAGCATATAGATGGGCTGGTCAGTGATAAATGGAGTTTAGTCCAGATAAGTGTAAGATAATGCACTTCAATATATGAACGGTAGTACCCTAGAGAGCATCATGAATAAGGTGTACATATCCCCGGTCCCTTAATGTAAGAGATGGTGGGTTCAGAAGGCTGTGGGATAATTACCTTTATTAACTGAGGCATAGGGTTTTAGAGTGGGGAGGCTATGCTGCATCTCTATAATATGTTGATTGGGCCACAGCTAGAGTATTGTGTTCCATTCTAGCATCCACGTTATCGGAGGGATGTGATAGCACTAATGGGTACAAAGGAGTTTTATCAGGATGTGGTCTGGTCTGAGGAGTTTTAGTTATGAAGACCGATTAGATAAACTGGGTTTTGAGGAAGGGCTACTTGGCCTGAAATAGTAACTCTGATTTCGCCCCACAGATATTGCCAGACCGCTGAGCTTTTCTAGCAATTTCTGTTTCTGTTTTGGATAAACTAGAGTTGTTTTCCTTGGAGCAGACGCGACTAAGGGAGAACATAATTGTATACATTACATAATGC
Source organism: Chiloscyllium plagiosum (assembly GCF_037043375.1). NCBI lineage: Eukaryota > Metazoa > Chordata > Chondrichthyes > Orectolobiformes > Hemiscylliidae > Chiloscyllium > Chiloscyllium plagiosum. The sequence goes on along the minus strand of NW_028270161.1, from coordinate 25,469,705 downwards.
ATTGAAGATAATGCACAGACAGGGTAAACAGTAAGAGACATTTCCTCTTGGTGGAAGAATTGATGATCAGAGAGCATGGATTTTTCGTAAGGAGTGTAAGGAAAATATTGCCACCAAAGTGGTGAGAGCTTAGAACACTCTGCCTGGTAGGGGTATTACAGGCAGAGCCCTTATTTAAGTAGTTAGATGTGCACTTGCAATGCAAAAGTATATGAGACTGTGAACCAACTAAAGGAAAACAGGCTTTCAATAGTTAGATGCATATTTTTGAAGTGTTCTAGAGAGGAATCATAGTGCACTCAGTGTTGGCTGTCTCTCTCTCCACAGATGCTGCCAAACCTGAGTTTCTCCAGCATGCTGTATTTTCATTCCGGCTTGGGAGATTTGCAATATTGTCTTTTATCCTTTACCTAGCTTCCCATTCATCTTCAAGGAGAGCTATCCTTCAATATTGAGAGCCCAATCCTTGTCACCCTGCAGTCCCATCTCTGTAATAGAGTCTTAGTCATAGAGATGTACAGTACAGAAACAGATCCTTCGGTCCAACCTGTCCATGCCGACCAGATATCCCAACCCAATCTAGTCCCACCTGCCAGCACCCGGTCCATATCCCTCCAAACCCTTCCTATTCATATACCCATCCAAATGCCTTTTAAATGTTGCAATTGTACCAGCCTCCACCACATCCTCTGGCAGCTCACTCCATACACGTACCACCCTCTGCGTGAAAAAGTTGCCCCTTAGGTCTCTTTTATATCTTTCCCCTCTCACCCTAAACCTATGCCCTCTAGTTCTGGACTCCCTGACCCCAGGGAAAAGACTTTGTCTATTTATCCTAACCATGCCCCTCATAATTTTGTAAACCTCTATAAGGTCACCCCTCAGCCTCCGACGCTCCAGGGAAAACAGCCTCAGCCTCTCCCTATAGCTCAAATCCTCTAACCCTGGCAACATCCTTGTAAATCTTTTCTAAACCCTTTCAAGTTTCACAACATCTTTCCGATAGGAAGGAGACCAGAATTGCACGCAATATTCCAACAGTGGTCTAACCAATGTCCTGTACAGCCACAACATGACCTCCCAACTCCTGTACTCAATACTCTGACCAATAAAGGAAAGCATACCAAAAACTGCCTTCACTATCCTATTTACCTGCGACGCCACTTTCAAGGTGCTATGAACCTGCACTCCAAGGTCTCTTTGTTCAGCAACACTCCCTAGGACCTTACCATTAAGTGTATATGTCCTGCTAAGATTTGCTTTCCCAAAATTCAGCACCTCGCATTTATCTGAATTAAACTCCATCTGCCACTTCTCAGCCCATTGGCCCATCTGGTCCAGATCCTGTTGTAATCTGAGGTAACCCTCTTCGCTGTCCACTACACCTCCAATTTTGGTGTCATTTGCAAACTTACTAACTGTACCTCTTACGCTTGCATCCAAATCATTTATGTAAATGACAAAAAGTAGAGGACCCAGCACCGATCCTTGTGGCACTCCACTGGTCACAGGCCTCCAGTCTGAAAAACAACCCTCCATCACCATCCTCTGTCTTCTACATTTGAGCCAGTCTGTATCCAAATGGCTAGTTCTCCCTGTATTCCGTGAGATCTAACCTTGCTAATCAGACTCCCATGGGGAATCTTGTCGAACGCCTTACTGAAGTCCATATAGATCACATCTACTGCTCTGCCCTCATCAATCCTTTGTCACTACTTTAATCAAGTTTGTGAGACATGATTTCCCATGCACAAAGCCATGTTGACTATCCCTAATACATGTACATCCTGTCCCTCAGGATTCCCTCCAACAACTTGCCCACCACTGAGGTCAGGCTCACCGGTCTATAGTTCCCTGGCTTGTCTTTACCGCCCTTTTTAAACTGTGGCACCAAGTTTGCCAACCTCCAGTCATCCAGCACCTCACCTGTGACTATTGATGATACAAATATCTCAGCAAGAGGCCCAGCAATCACTTCTCTTGCTTCCCACAGAGTTCTCGGGTACACCTGATCAGGTCCTGGGGATTTATCCACCTTTAACCCATTTCAAGACATCCAGCACTTCCTCCTCTGTAATCTGGACATTTTGCAAGATGTCACCATCTATTTCCCTACAGTCTATATCTTCTATATTCTTTTCCACAGTAAATACTGATGCAAAATATTCATTTAGTACCTCCCCAAGGGGCCCTATTCTCTCCCTAGTCCTTAATATATTTGTAAAAACCCCTTTGGATTCTCCTTAATTCTATTTGCCAAAGCCATCTCCTATCCTGTTTTTGCCCTCTTAAGTATACTCCTACTTCCTTTATACTCTTCTAAGGATTCACTCGATCTATCCTGTCTATACCTGACATATGCTTCTTTCTTTTTCTTAACCAAACCCTCAATTTCTTCACTCATCCAGCATTCCCTATACCTACCAGCCTTCCCTTTCACCTTGACAGGAATATACTTTCTCTGGATTCTTGTTATCTCATTTCTGAAGGCTTCCCATTTTCCAGCCGTCCCTTTATCTGCGAACATCTGCCTCCAATCAGCTTTCGAAAGTTCTTGCCTAATACCGTCAAAAGATCTGGTCTATCCTTTTCCATCACTATTTTAAAGATAATAGAATTATGGTCGCTGGCCCCAAAGTGCTCCCCCACTGACACCTCAGTCACCTGCCCTGCCTTATTTCCCAAGAGTAGGTCAAGTTTTGCACCTTCTCTAATAGGTGCATCCATACACCTGAATAAGAAAATTGTCTGGTACGCACTTAAAAAATTCCTCTCCATCTAAACCTTTAACCCTATGGCAGTCCCAGTCGATGTTTGGAAAGCTAAAATCTCCTACTGTAACCACCCTATTATTCTTACAGATAGCTGAAATCTCCTTACAAGTTTGTTTCTCAATTTCCCTCTGACTATTCGGGGTCTATAAATACAATCCTAATAAACTGCTCATCCCTTTCTTATTTCTCAGTTCCACCCAAGTAACATCCCTGAATGTATTTCTGGGAATACCCTCCCTCAGCACAGCTGTAATACTATCCCTTATCAAAAATGCCACTTCCCCTCCTCTCTTGCCTCCCTTTCTATCCTTCCTGTAGCATTTGTATCCTGTAACATTAAACTGCCTGTCCTGGCCATCCCTGAGCCATACTATCAGATAGTATTTATGTACTTCGAATAGCCTGTGCAATTGCATACAGGGCCATTGAAAATGAAATTAAATAAATGATTGTCGTGTATTATAGTGAAAAGTTTTCACTGTTGCCCTGATTGGTGCCATTTTGAAAAGTTAAGAATAATCAAAATAAAAAGATTGAGTCCATAATCCTTCTACCATTGGTTCTGTGTTTCTGTTATCATTGTAACCTCTAGTTTTAATTTGTGTATTCCTTATGCTTTTTTTCTCCATCCTGTTTGACATCTGTTTCCATATTACAACTTTTCCTCTCTTCTTTTGTCTGTATTCTTTGATATACCATATTTTTCCACACTGAGGTTCTGGCCAACGTTTTCACCCAGAAGATCACGTTTTGATTTTTCTCTCTGTCATTCAGCAAATTTCAACAAGATGAGGTTTGCCATAACGCTAATAAGCAAATCATTCCAAAGCAATAAATTGATTGTATAAATATGGCATTAATAATATTGGCATTTTTAATGGTCAATCAGTACAACTGATTTGTCATCCCCTTTTTGTTAGGAAGCAGAACTATAGAAAAGCAGTCCCCATGTCCTGACTGTCAGGGGTGCCCAGCTAAGGAGTTAGATCGTCCCTAATGGAGCACACCCTCAGCTGATCTTAGAAGAATTGACCTGAAAATGGGAGTCAGCCTGTTTGGTGAAGAATGACTCATTCACAGCCAATACTCCCAGTCAAGTCACTTAGCCCAATCTCTTCCCCAGCTCCCCCAATCATTCTCACTTACTGACACTCCCCTTGTGCCTCCATACCACTCCTTTTCATTCATTACCAGCCTGATCCACTTTCACCGTGTTGACAGCCCAGCAGACTTTAATTCCCCAGGGCATGACTACCCACTCCCTCTTTCCTAAAGCACCCCAGTCCACTGCTCCAAGCCACTAAGTGAGTTTTGTTGCTCACTAGAGAACCGGTTGGAAGCATTTGCAGAGTCATCCAGCGACTCACTTCAAAACTATCATTTTTACCAGTGTTTTGAATAAAAGCCTTGCAGATAATGTTATAGTTCCGAGGCCATTTTTTCAGCCGGCCTGTTGTAAAGCATTTGGGAAACAGGTTTATGTGAGATTATGATTTCGTTTGTGTAATGAGTTCTTAAACTCTTGCATTTATCAGTTCTAATACTGCAAGCTAAGTTTGATTTATATGATTCCTGAGCTCATTCTATTTGTATTTTTTCCCCAGATTGCTGAGGATGAGCTGAGCAATGCAGTGCTGTTAATATTTGCAAACAAGCAGGATTTGCCAAATGCTATGTCAACTGAAGATCTCCGTGCGAAACTGGAACCACTGGCCACCAGCAGAACTGTAAGATATTTCTGTTTTTCCAGAATGTAGACCCCATGAGTGCTGCCAGGCTACATTTACCAAATTGATTTGTCCAATCAATATGGTAATTAAAATCACCCATGATGTTGTTTGCAATCAATTTCTTGCAAGCCCTTATTATTTTTTCTTATACTGCTATACCTGCTTTCAGTGGTGCCTGTTAATCTATTCTACGATTTCTTATGTCCACCATGATCTTCTGGGTCAAGATCATTTCTTTGTACTAATCTCATACTTTTGTTTAAAAAAAAACCTCTATTCCACTTTTACATTTCCTCCTATCTTTTGTAACCTCTCCTTGTAAAATGCCATGACTGTCCCTTGAATAGCCAGCTCCTTGTTTTAATCACCTTACAATCACACTTCTGTAATTGTTAGTGTAACCATATACAATTTTGTTTCAACAATGCAGTCATTAAATGAATGCTTGCAATGCTAATATAAGAACATTTAAATGTGTTCCTAATCTGGTTTTTCCCTAATCTGATCTAATTTGTTGGTGCATTCTCTCGTTCCTGTCGCTTTCTGGTTATCTTTAGTTGGATTGTTCCCCATCACTATTGCCTTATCCTTCCTCTTGAATTTTCTGTATCTATTCCCCAACCAGCCCCAATGCCCTAGTTGTGCAATTCCCTTGTAAGCCCCATGAATCAAAAAACATTCTTCCAGCACCAATCTTTGACATGCATTCAGTACTCTGTTTTGTTTGTGGCTCAGGTTGAAATTCAGAGACTTTAGTCTTTGTGCTTAATCCCCTAGCATAACCTTTCTTTCTTCGTCCTGACTCTGTCTTGGTACTTTTTTTAAAAAAGATTAGACTACTTAGTGTGGAAACGGGCCCTTCAGCCCAACAAGTCCACACTGACCCTCCAAAGCGCACCCACCCAGACCCATTCCCCTACGTTTACCCTTGCACCTAACACTGCGGGCAATTTAGCATGGCCAGTTCACGAAACTGGAGCACCCGGAGGAAACCCACGCAGACATGGGGAGAATGTGCAAACTCCACACAGTCAGTCGCCTGAGGCAGAGATTGAACCCGGGTCCCTGGTGCTGTGAGGCAGCAGTGCTAACCACTGTGCCACCCATGCCGCCCAAAATACTTGTGTGGATCACAACAATGGAATCCTTCTCTATTGCAAGTTCTTCTTCAGCCCTGAGATGTCCTCAATCCTGGAAAAGGATAGTCAGTTGAGACACTCCTTCTTTGCTGTAATGAATCATGCCTATCCTTCAACTATACTATACCTTAATATAACCACACTCCTTTCAACTTCCCTCCCCCAACTTGAATGACTGCCAGCATCATAGTGCCATAGTCAACCTGCTCAGCCTTCATGTGTTTTTCAATTCCCAGGAACCTCAAGCTTTAGAAATACTATTCAACAGTAATCTGTAGTTTGATTGAGCGGTTTAACTAGGCAATGAATTTAAAACAATATTTGTCTCCCCAATTTAACTACTGACCCCATATATAGAAAGGAAAATACCTGAAAACTCTCAAACTAACTTGTGTGCTCAGTTCACTTTCTGGGCTTGAATTTGCAAACCCCATTCCTAATTCCACCTTTTTCCTCCAAGACCACACTTTTATTAAGGTCAACACAGTGCTTTCTCGTCACTGCTGCAGGGTTTTATCTGTTTCCAAAAATTGCCCTTAGGCACCCTCCTATTCTTTACCTACACCTGCCCCTGACATCATCCAAAAACACAGCTTACAAGTACAGAACCTCACTGCCAGCCCTTTGACACCTCTCGATTGTTGCTAAATTGTCAGACTGCTTAGCTGACATTCAGTTGAACACACAATTCCTGCAGCTGACTATTGGGAAAACTGAAGTCATTGCTTTTACATTACATTTTTTTTTGCCTAACATTACAGTGTGGAAACAGGCCCTTCGGCCCAACAAGTTCACACCGACCCGCAACCCACCCATACCCCTACATTTACCCCTTACCTAACACTAACACTACGGGGAATTTAGCATGGCCAATTCACCTGACCTGCACACCTTTGGACTGTGGGAGGAAACCCACGCAGGCACAGGGAGAACGTGCAAACTCCACACAGTCGCCTGAGGCGGGAATTGAACCCGGGTCTCTGGCGCTGAGGCAGCAGTGCTAACCACTGTGCCACCGTGCCGAACTCTTCCAAACTCTGTTCTTAGTTGCCAATTCTTTCCTTATCCCTTCTGACAGTTTCACTGAACCAGTTGGTTTGCAGTATATTTGAATATGGTGAAATATTTGAATCTTTCCAAATACACATCTGCACTATTACAGCATACCATACTGCCCTGCCCCAGTTCAACTGCTGCTGAAACCCTTGTCTGTTCCTTTGTCCTTTCTTGCCTCAAACATTAATTGGGATAGTCATAGTGTAAAAGCATTAGAAGGGTCAGGTTTCTTAATGTCTTCAAGGAGAGCTTTTTATATCAACATGTAGAATGTCCTACAAAGGAGGGTGCAGTATGAAACTAATTCTGGGGAAAGAAGCTGGACAGATGTTTGAGTTGGCAGTGGGGACGTATTTTACTGATAAGCTTAAAACTTTCAGTATTGTGGTTGCTATGGAAAAGGATGGAATCTACAATGGAAGATTTTGGATTGGGGGAGATAGATTTTGTTAACATAAGGCAGGAACTGGTCGAATTAGTTTTTTTTCCCCAGGAATTCTCTCTGCTTTCCTAGTTGCTTTAAGTTCACTGTATTCCACTAGGACCTCGGTTGATTTATTTCCTTTGTATCTATTCCTTTTTGTCCAGACCTGAATATTCCTAGATATCCAGGGTTATTTGGGTTGTTGCTGCCACGTTTCATTCTAAAAAGTGAACGTGTTGGGTCTGTACTCTTCCCAGTTTTATTTTGAATGGCTCCCACAGGTCTGCTGTGGGTAGACTTACCCAGGTGGATTTGTGACAATTGATGACTGTTTCATGGTCACCATTACTGGAGACTAGTTTACAATTCCAGAATCAATTGAATATAAATTCCACCAGCTGCCATGGTGGGATTTGATCTCCAATTCTGAGCCTGGGCCTCTGGATTACTAGCCATGATAATACCACTTTCCTTGTGTACAGGGATTGTCACCAAATTTAAAAGAGTACATAATGGGTAGTGTCATTTCATTACCTGTCACGTGCTCACTTCAGGTAAGTCAAAGCTTTTCTGTCCTCCTGAAAGGTTCAGATGAAATGAGAAATAATGTCTTACAAACACAAATACTATCCCCTTCACGGAGTTACACTGCATTAAATCAAGCTGGAAGTGTGTGTTTGGCAATAACAAAATTCTCTTTCTTATTTCTTCAGCTAAGTTTGATAATAATTTCTCTTTCTTCACAGTTGCACATTCAGCCCACATGTGCAACCAGTGGCCTTGGTCTCTATGAAGGACTGGATTGGTTGTGCCAGAAGCTGTGTAATAACTAGAGGACCCAGGTTCATCATCTATCCTTTCTACATCAGTGTGTCAACTGCTAGGACTTGAACTCGAGGACTTTTAACAATGGCTTCCCAACTCTTTTGTGTTCTCCTTTTTATTTTGCTTTATCTCATGCTTGTCAACATGGTGCATTTTAAAATTAAAATCAATTTGGTTAAGCGTGATCTCTTCATTCAATGGTTGGATGCCCCTTGCCAAGGCCAGTTCAAGGACTTTATAGCACTCTGTAGTCACTCACTAGATGCTTATTCACAAGCATCAAAAGTTCTGAGAACTCTGCATGCAGCTCCCAACTTAAGACAATTTGAATTTCAGAAGTTACTAACAACTGGATGAACCATCTCGTTTGTTTGTTTGATCTGCTGATTGTGGACCATTTGAAATGGTTGTTCAACATGCTGTGCCAGTTTCTTTAGTATTCCACAGCCATCGTGAGGATTCAAAGGAAGGAAGAGGTTTTTGCAGATGTGATGCTAAATTGGATATAGGAATTGTAATTAATGACCATGATTATTTTCATAAATGTAGTTTAAAAACGAGAGAATGTGAGTGCCAATTATGAGACTCGAGCAAATCTTCATTTTTCAGAGTGACGCTCTTTGAGTAAACTGTGGCCTACTTACAAGCCAACTTTTTCTATTTACCTTTACTCATCTTGCACAAAGGAGCTTTATACCTTTTAAGCAACCACTTACTCTTCCCTCAGCCTTTTGGTGATTGGTTTAGGTTTCATCCTCAGCATATGAGGGACAGGATTCCTGCATTGGTGTTTCTCCCATCATTGCCAAAGGGCCACTCCAGTGAGGTCTGATTTGAAGTCACTGGTGTGCAGATCCAGATAGGAAATGCCTTTTGAAAGAATTATGTTACTTTAGATGACAATTTATATATTTTACTTTGTAGCAGTTTTTTTTCTCTGTTTAGGAATAAACTATTAGGTTACGAAGGGCACTGGTTTGCTGTTTTAATAACTCAAGGGTAAATCAATTTCCACAACTGTACAAAAAAATTTAGTTGTCTTGACTGTTTAAAAATACAACCAAATCTTAGTGTATGCATGGAGTATTTACCTTGTATTGTATTTGTGCTAATGTTATGATGGGGAATCCTTGATTTCCTGTTACTGTAATGGTCTTTTGGGGTATGTAAACACCTGCAAATGAATATTGCGTTCTAAGTGGAGATGGTGATCCTGATAACTGGATAAACAGTAAATCAGTGAGCTGAAGCAAACCATATTGAACGTAACCAAAGGCTTCTTTCTGGAAAATATTGACTCAATCTTAATAAAGGCCTTTTCAGAAATATTCCTGGTCTGTGCTTTGTTCCTTACATCAACAATCCAATTTAAATCATGAATGTTAGTGTCTTAAGTAAATGAATGGGCAATGCAGCAGTTCAACATGGTAGCATTGTAACTATTACAATTCCTGTAGAGATTACAATTAAAGATCCTAACATGCTTATTGGAAATGTTAGCTTCCCTAAATTCTGAAACTAGTCTAAAATGGATGTTGGGATTAGTTTATTCCTTTAAGATTGCATTTGTTAGGAGTTAGCAAAGTAAATCTTTGCTTCAGAAAGGATAAGTCCTTCCCTGAATGTACATAAACACGTTTACATTCTCATGCCTCTCCTACCTCGGTGTGGACAAAGCCTCATGCACTTGTACAAAATCTTTAAAGTTCACAGGGTATAATGTTGGTTAAAACAGAACGACCAATTTCTAAACACTTCTGCAAACAGTGTTACATTTCAAAATTTGTTGATAGTGGTTGAGGAAAAATACTGAATGTAACAGCAAGACTTTATTTCAAAATAGTACTGTAGTACTTATGCACCTGGAGAAAGCAGAGGGCATTTCAGTTGAATGACAACTGTTAGTGCATACTTCTCTCATTGCAGTGGAGTGTCAAACTGAATTATGAAGAAGTTACTGCAAGGCTCTCTCTGCCCCAAGATCAAGGCCATTGCTTAAAAATGAATTATCTTTGTATCTTAACACTTGATCAACCTAACAGGAAAATTACCAGGACATTATCATGTAATCAAAGTGCTTCATAAAAGTCTTCATTTAAACTGGTGCAGTGAAACTTGAACAACTTTTTTCTCAGACAAGAATGCTAACTAACCCATGATCTTTCAGGTTCCAAAAGTAGTAATTTAATATTTTATTAAATTTCAGTTCTCTTTGTCTAAGCACAATACAGGATTCTGTATGGAGACCACAATGTTCAGACTAAGAAATCCCAAACTCTACATGGTTATTTTATTTTACAATCTGAACTTATCCATCTTTATACAGGAATTGAGACTATGTACAAAGAATTCTCTTCATATTTAAAATAAAAGCATTTTCAAAGTTAAAAGCTTGGCAAAAGTAAAATGGACTTTGTGGGAAGAAAAAAAGTTGTCATTTTTCAAATGAAAGGCTTAATTTACTACAATTTCTGCAAACAAAACAAGAAATTGCTTTGCCTGCCCTACTTTATCTGTCAGATCCCTGAAATCATACTCGCCTTGGACAAGGACCCAGCAATGATCACTAGGATCACCAGTTGTGTACTCCGTTTTCTGCAGTTCTCTCAATGTTATCAGTAAACTCCATGGAAAGGGATCTACCGGCAGAATTTTTCTGACTCATGAAAAGGGAAGGAAGTTACTTAGAACCACATTTGTTCAAATAATCCTCATCAGTTTTTCTGCCATTGGGGATGCTCCCAATTCAGATAATCTGGACTTGACTGAAGGCATGCATTTTGAGGAAATGTTGATTGATTGTACTTAAGGGAAACCAAGGTTGGAGGTTGCAAGAGGAAAATATGTTACAATATTGATAGCTCCTCGTTGTTACACAGTAGTGAACCTTGTAGCATATCATTGTTATTAGATTCATAATTGGCCTCAACAACCATTTTAGCATCTTCATCAGTCTGACATCATTCTACCATATACTGTACAGTAATCATGGAAACTAGATAGGTTCATGTAAATGCTGGGTATATTGTCCTTTCACACCAGGATTGGAGTCTTGCTCCTGCCTGGTCTCTCCCCTCAGCCTCCTATACAGATCTTAAACAAAATGGAAATCTTAAATCCAGTACCAGCTGGGCATTGTTCACAAATTTTTTTTACAATAACCAAGGTAGACTCAAAAAACTGACATTTGAAACAATAATGTGACACTAGGGCAGATTGAGTGTCATTGGAAATCTCAGCTGAAGTTGAAGCATGTCATTCAAAGACTGGAATAAGTACTATTTTACACACAGCCTGCATTGAACCGGACTGGGAATGTTTGTTGGGACAGTGTAGCAAGAGTTTTATTTCATACCTAACCTAACAATGGTCCTGGATAGGCTGGATGGTGGCACTGGAATAAAATGCATTCCCTCCCACTGAATCATAGAATCCCTCCAGTATGGAAGCAGGCCATTTGACCCATCAAGTCCACACTGACCCTCAGAAGAGCAAGCCAACGAGATGCAACCCCCTACCCAATCCCTGTAACCCTACAACCTTACTTGCGCATCCCTTGACACTACGGACAATTTAGCATGACCAATCCATCTAACCTGCACATCTTTGGACTGTGGAAGGAAACCACAGACATGGGGAGAGCGTGCAAACTCTACACAGACAGTTGCCCAAGGATGGAATCAAAGCCAGGTCCCTGGTGCTGTGAGACAGCAGTGCTAACCACAGTCACCGTGCCACCCACTGACAAACATTTAATGCAAAAAAATGCTTTACCAGTGGTATTTAGTGAGAAAAGTATTTACCACAAAATAGTGGAACTCAGAGTCTTTCTCCATTTTAGGTATCCACTGTACTGACCTATAGGCACCCACACAGGCTGTTAAGCAAGGACTGGTTTGAAAGGGTCAGAGCAACTCGAGGCTATCATTTAATGAAGGTGTTGGGTATAGGGGTAGATTTGGAAGTCTGGTGAATTCCAGCAAAAAAGTAAATGCTTGGAAATACACTTCAGCTCTGAATGTACTCCCCTTAGCAGCTTTATATGTGGTGATTCTGTTCTATCGCTGGACAAATGCTTAGTTTATTTAAGCAACACAAATCATAAACAGTTCAAATAGCAAATTGCTCTGCAATAAGATTGAGCAAATCCACCTGCCTTCATTCCACATCCCAGTCTCTTCAATACCGTGGGGCAGCCACTTTCTTTGGTTGACAACTATCACGTAGGATAACGTACATCCCCAGCAAGAATGTGGATCAGAGGAGTAAATGCTGAGTTGTAGCTAGAACTTGATTTTGAGAGATCTGGGAGCCAAGAATGGTGCATATTTGCCTCACGTGCAGCAGATTCATTAGGTCATTTCACAAAGGAGCAGCAAGCACACGAGCACAGAAAATAGCACAAAAGATTGGTAGACCCACAGTTACTAAAAGCTGGTACAGTCTACATGAAACATCCAGTGCAGTAGCAGTGAGTGAAAGAAGGCCGAAGAAAAGCATCCTCTTGAGCACAATCTGCTGAGGCCTATTTACATCGAGCAAAGTGGCACTTTCATGCAATCCAGCCAGAAGAGATTTTTCATTCTCACTTTGCTCAGCTCTTTTAAGCTATTGAATTCATTCAAAAACAAAATAAAAAAAACATTTCTTTTTTGATCAGAAAATGTCCTTGTCTACATGCTCCACATCAGAAAGATTAAACATTCAGCTGAGGTTTAAAGGCAATGCATTTCTGCAATGAGATCAGCAAAAATACATCCCAAACATGACAAGATCTGAAATAATGAGGTCCCTCAATACCACCTGACTTTCTCCTCATGGCTAGTTTGGATACTTAGACACGTTTAAGGATAAATCTTAGCAGCAAACAGCCGGAAAATGAGTATATGCAACAGAATTTGATCAGGGATCTGACAACACAGGGACTAAAGGCAACAATGCAAAATTCAGGATACTGTAAAACAGGACAGTGAAACAGAAAAAGTACGAGCTGCACAATTTACAGCAAGTGTTCAAGACAATCGAAGGCCAAGGGCGATTTTGACAGACAGTGAACAAATGACAACAAGATAAAGCATGAGCTGGTGAAATAGATTCTAGCAATATTTTTAAATTGGCAACCACAATATTAACACTAAACAACAGGATAAGATGTCGTCATTGTTTGCAACCAGAAACCATACACTGAGTTAACCCAACATATCTGAATCCGATCTTGACCCCTCAGTCCGAGTCACATGAGCAAATGCCCAACAATTTGAATTCATCCATAAACATGGACTTTTGCACTTGGGACAGATTTGTTCTGAGAGACATAGGATTTTGTATGCCAAACATGTGACTAAGTTCTACGTATTGTAGTGTGGGATGGAGATGATTATCTCTCGAACATCCTCCCCTCCCTCTAAACTTGGACCTCTGGAATTAGTGCAAGTCTCTTAGCCGTGTTGCTCTCGCACTCTTCAGCTGTCCAAGACTGAGCAGACATGCTTATGAAGTCCTAACTTCAGTGTTTTGGTGATGGATATAATATAGAGACACCCCTCAGTGCACCACTGGCTCAAGTACATTGCTTTTGTTCAAATAGATAACAAATACATGTGGATACACAACAATTTGTAAATATCATCTGACTTGTACACCAATATCTAGGAAGCTGTTGCATAAATAGAACAAGGATTAAACTATGTACAGCTGTACAGCACTAACAGCAGAATCAAAGAAACAACACTGTTAAAATAACCTCTCAGCTGTGTTGTTTCTGTGCAGCTGCCCATGAGGGCTGGAGGACACCACCCCTACTCCTGCTCAGTTACTCCTCCTTGCCTTCCTTCTCAATGTGACCCAACGGAAGGTAAGTTGGGAGTCAGCAGTCTGGCGAAAGATATGGGTCAGACCAACCCCACTATACATATCCAGCACAGCTGTTTTTGTAAACACAGTGAGCATACACCACCTGCCAAGCCCTACCCCTTACTGCATAAGTTAACATAGAACTAAACACACAAACACATCCCTCATTGTCCTACTACTGCCCTTACAGTTTGAAGGGTTCTAGTCATTTTAAAAGAAATTAACACTCTCATTGAGAGCTGCTCAGTGAACAAACACACACAACTGTGTACCTTTAACCATCTCTTGTTCACAAGTGCAAAAGGCTGCCATTTTCCTTGACAAAATTGGCCACAGACTGTTACAGCAGCACTGACCTACTGAAATTAGACCTGAGCAAAAATTATTCCCCAGCAAAAAATTATTCCCATATCGACTTGTAAACAGCAGGCTGGCCTTACTTGTTAGCCTATTTTATCCTGTAAAGAAGTCCTTTCAAGGAGAGATCCTTTACACATTTCCTGTACAGCCATGTCTTGATTCCCACTGTGGGACTGCAGTTTCACTGCATCTACAACTTTCTTACTAATTTAGCTCGATTCTCTTGTTGCCCTCCACGGATTCTTTACTAACAAAGTTGCAGCATCACATGACAGGCCAGTGGTTACAAGACATCTCACAAGATCTATAACAAAGGCAGTGAAATTAAATGGTGGTTGATCCACATCCTTTTTCCAGGAATAGGCAATTAATCTGATAGATGTGACTCAAGCTGTGCTGGAACTTCTAAACTGTTTGAGCCAAAGGGATTTTTAGGCTTGAGTATTTCAGCAATGGGTTGTTGATCGAGAATATCAGCTCTTATCTCAGGAGTATGGCCACAGAAGATTCTATTCAAAATGGCAACAGAGTCCAACACACAAATTAGTTCAGAGATAAGAGCAGAGAAAATCTGGTGTGGGGGGGAAAGGCCCTGAGCAAGAAAAGGTTTAAAGGTTTAATTTTTCTTCATACTTATTCTAGTTTGTAATCTTCTCTTGTATTGGTGTGTGCAATATGCTCTCTCCCTCTCTCCAAACATGCTGATTCAAATGGAATATCCCCAACAAATACACACATCCATCAATGCTGGGTATGGGGTAGCAAGAGATCTAAACACAATCCTCCCTCATTGCCTCTGGACTCTGTAAATGGATGGCTGAGAAATTACAAGTTTCCATAATACTCTGGTTCTTGTATTTTTGATACAACAATTGTTGTTGTCCATAGTGACAGAGATCCAGACGATGAACTCCATACCCAGCTGTACACAGGCAATGGCTGCAATACATGGTGCTCACGCATCGGACAGACAGCTCTGTATTTTATCAATCCACTGCTGGGCACTCTGGCTGTCTTGGGCACAGAAATTGTAAACTCTTTTTGTTGTCTTCAGCTACGAAATAAAATAGTTTGCAAGTCAGTTTTAGTCTGCAAACAGCTTATTATTGAAAAATTTGGAACTCAGTGTTGCTGACAGAGACTCACATCAAAGAAGGCTTTTTCCTCGATGTTTTTGGGGGCTCCCATTACTGCTGCTCCCAGAGTAACAGATTCCACTTCAGTGAGGTCAACGATCCCCTTCACATCTGTGTCCGATTTACTTTCGTAATATCTCAACTGCAAAAGAAAGCAGAGGAATGTTTCAGTCAAGCAGTACAGCACTAAATCTTTTTCCTCTTTTCACATCATCATCTCTCCTCTACTGAATCTCAGGAGACACGCCAAACGAGTTGCAGTTAGTGCAGCTGATCCTCTCCAACCTTTCTGCTCCTCTGCTTATTTCACACCATTCCCATTTTCCCTCCAATCTAGGATCCACTCTGTCATCCCTGGCTCCACAGCCCAGCCCTGAGGTCTTGGCCTTGCATAACCCCATTCGAGGGCAGAGATTCCAAAAACAGAGACAGGTGCAGCACAGGAAAGTACTCTGTAGGCTGCAACTGGCAGCAACAGCTGAGGGCATAATCTCCTCAAGTCCCATTCTCAGGAAAAGTCACATTGGCAGCAGGTTAAAGAGAAAGGGGTTGAGTGTGATGTAAGATGTGTGATTTACCTATATTTTTAGCATAATTTATTTTAACGGTTGGATTTGAGCCACTGGCATGTGGATTTTAGTTTGCATGTGAAGAGGTTTAGTGATCAACTAAGTATTTCTGCAGCCCACAGAGATTTCTTTAAGGCAGTCTGAAAGAATAGTTCTTGGAGATTACTGGAAAATTGTTTGCAAGTAAGCCAAGTAAATCATGATACATTAGACTTTCCGCTTATAAGATTGATTTTTGTTTATTTTTGATTTGGGAAAAGTTTCTGAATGCCAAGTAGAGCAATTGCTAAAGTCTCTGAGTGTAAAATAGTTTTTCCCGATAAGATTAGAACTGTTTAAAACACAGTTACCTCAGAGTAAGGAGTTCAGTTCAGAAGTTACAGGCTAGAGATGTCTTTCATTACAATCCTGAAGGGTAGATTTGAAACTGAGGACATCGAAGATCAACTGTATGAAGACTTAAGGAAGAAGCTATTAGATTCTCCAGTCCAGGATTGAAGGCACAATTTGATAGAGAAGGGAGTTCTCGCTGGTGTGAGTACTGTAATTTTTTTTATTCACTCATGGGATGTGGGCTTTGCTAGCTGGCCAGTATTTATTGCCCATCCTTAGTTATCCTCCAGAAGGTGATGGTGAGCAGTCTTCTTGAGCCACTGCAATCTATACAGGTAGGCTCTCAATGCACTGAGGGATGGAACTCCAGGAATTTTGACCCAGTAATACTGAAGGAACAGCGATACGTTGCCAAGTCAGGATGGTGAGTGGCTTAGAGGGAAACTTGGAAGGTGGTGGGGTATTCCCATCTATCTGTTGCTCCTGTCCTTCGAAATGGAAGTGGTGTGGGTTTGGAAGGTGCTGTCTAAGGATTTTTGGTGAAATTTTGCAGTGCATCTTGTAGCTAGTACACACTGCTGAGACTGAGCATTGGTCGAGGGGGGATTGGATGCAATGCCAATGAAGTGGGATGCTTTTTCCTGGATGGTGTCAAGCTCCCTGACTATTATTAGAGTTGCCCCATCCAGGCATGTGGGGAGTATTCCATTACACTCCAGATTTATGCCTTGTGGATGGTAGACAAGTTTTGAAGGAGTCAGGTGGTGAATTATTCGCCACAGTATTCCTATCCTGCGACCTGCTCTTGTAGCCATTTATTTGGTGAGTCCAGTTGAGTTTCTCATCAATTGTAATCCCCAGGATGTTGACAGCAGGTGATTCAGTGATGGCAATCCCATTGAATGTTGAGGAGCAGTGGTTAGATTGTTTCTTACTGGGGACAGTCTGGCATTTGTGTGGTGTGACTATTACTTGCCACTTGTCAGCCCAAGCCTGGATACTGTCCAGACCTTGTTGCATTTGAACATAGACTGCTTCAGTATCTGAGGAGTTATGAATGGTGCTGAACATTGTGCAATCATCAGCAAAGACCCACCCATTTCTGACCTTATGAAGAAGGGAAGGTCATTTGATGAAGCAGCTGAAGATGGCTGGACCTAGAACACTACCATGAGGAACTGCTGCAGAGATATCCTGGAGTTGAGGTGACTGACCTACAACAGCCACCAACTTCCTGTGTGCCAGATATGACTCCCGCCAGCAGAGCATTTACCCCAATTCCCACCGATTGCAAGTATGCTGGAGCCTTGATGCCACACACTGTCAAATGTTGTTTTGATCTCAGGGGCTGGTGATCTCAGCTCACCTCACCTCTGGAATTCAGCTCTTTTGCCCATGTTTGAACCAAGATTGTTAAAAGATCAGGAGCTGAATGGCCTTGACGATAGTCAAACTGGGCGTCACTGGGCAGATGCTGCCCGATAGTACTGTTGATGCTACCTACCATAATTTTACTGATGATCAAGATTAATGAGATGGCAATTGGCTGGGTATTTGGGTCCTACTTTTTGTGAATCGGACATATCTGGACAATTTCCACATTGTCACGGTTCCAACTATACTGGAACAGCTTGGCTAGGGAAGTGGCAAGTTCTGGAGTACAGCTCTTCAGTACTATTGCCAGAATGCTGTCAGGGTCCATAGCCTTTGCAGCATCCAGTGCCTTCAACCGTTTTTTGATATCACAAGGAATGAATTGAATTGACTGAAGTCTGGCATCTGTGATGCTGGACAGTAAAAAAGCACTTTTGGGATTAATGGGATTGTATAAGCGGTGTTTGAAAATCTTTAAACTTGTGTTTAGATGTAAATAGTCTAGTTTATCCTATTTATTTGGATTTCGTTTGCATAATGCACTTCTGCTTTATTGGTAAAATCAAATCTGCAGCATGGTGTTTGTATTTCAGTGAAAGACAATCTTGTTACACATGTAAAAATGTTTATCAAGCCAGATGTCAATATTGGATCGGACTTGTCCAGTAATAACATCAATTAGGATCATCATACAACTCTCCTGGATAAGGTGGAGTGCAGAATAAAAATTAAAAGGGTGCAATTCTGTGATTAAGAAAATGGAATCCTACCAAACAGAGGAAGTTTTTCATCTTATCTCTTGCATTACCTTCATCAACCCTCCTTGTTATTTCCAAGAAATCAATTAGGTTAGTCAAACGTGATTTGCATTAAATAAAACCATGTCAACTGTCCCTTGTTAACAAATTAATTCTCACGTGAAGCATTAGTTATGAGAACAGACAGAGCAGACTGTGGCAGTGTTACCTGATGTTTGGTTTTATCGAGTACAAACCAACGTGGTTTCCAAGCTTTCAGAAAAGCACCTCTTTTATAAAGGGTTCCTTCATATGACCTGGAGACAGAATACATGCATGAGTCCAGAAAAGGACAGTGCAGAAATGGAATACTTTTTGATTTGATACAGCTAACTTTCCTCTTTCATGAGAGCATTTGGAAGTTTTCGTCCATCTACGCTGTTTTGTTATTGCTGTCTTGCTCTACAAACTAATTATACATCTTTTGAAAAAAAAACTGTACAGAGACCATATCATTACATACTTAAGGTCAGGCTCAAGTTATTGAGATCAGACAATGCATATGAACCGAAACAAATGCCTGATTTTGCCCCATCTGGATTACACTAGCCTATGATTTTCTTTTTATCCATGGAATGTGGCCATAGCAGACTGGGTCAGCATTTATTGCCTATTTTTAATTGCCTAAATTATAATCCATATGTTCACCATTAGGCCAGCTTTTAATTCCAGGTTTTTATTGAATCTGAAGTTCACCACCTCCCATGATGGGATTCCAACCTTATGTCATTGCCTTCTCATTAACAATACTTAACCCCTCAATGCTGTAATCTATTTACTGAAGAATATGTAGCGTATCCACCAACAGTCACTTGAGCAGGCCTATACCACTTGATCTCTCTTCAGAAGACAAACCCTTCACCTGTCGGATCAATCTAATGAATCTTCTTTGAACTGCCTCCAATGCAACAACATCCCTCCTCAAGGGGACCAAAATAGTATGCAATACTCCAGGTGCGGTCTCCCTAATGCCTTGTATTTTTGCAACAACACTTCCCTACATTTATACTCTATTACTTTAGCAAAAAGTGCCAAAATTCCATTTGTCTTCCCTATAACCTGATGTACCTGCATACTAGCTTTCTGTGATTCACGCAAGGGGACACACAAATTGCCTCCACACCAAAGCACTCTGAAGTTTCTCTCCATTTAGATAATAAGTTACTTTTCTATTCTTACAACAAAATGGATAACCTCTCACTTATTCACATTAAACTTCATCTGCCAAATATTGGCTCATGCACCTAACTGATCCACATCCATTTGTAAAGTTATTTGCTGCAACTCACTTTCCTGCCTAGTTTAGAATCATTTGCAAGTTTGGTTACAATACCTTCTATCCCTGCATCCGAGTCATTAATATAGATTGTCAATATTTGGAGTCGTGGACCGAACCCTGCAGCACCCCACTATTACAGCTTGCCAAGCAGAAAAAGACTCTTTTATCCTGACATACTACTTTCTGTTGGCCAGTCAATCCTCTATCCAAAATAATAAATTACCTCCAACTCTACGTGACCCCTGAGACCTATCTACCCACTGTACCAAACTGGCCAAGCTGTTTGGAGTTTTACACTGTTCTCTTCACAGTTTATAATTTACCCCCAAGTTTCATATTACGTGCAAACTTTCTATCACTCAGCCAATTTTGCATCACATTGCTCCTGACTCTCCATCATCTATGACTTTCCTCTGTTATGTGGCACTACATCAAACATCTTGTGGAAATCCAGGTATACCACATCAACAGCATTACCCTCATCGAATCTGTTATGTCTTCAAAAATAACCAGCACGTTAGTTAAACATAATGTCTCTGATTCAAAGCACTTTTCATCCCCCAAGCGAGTACTAATTCTATCCTGAACAATTGTTTCGAGAAGCGTTTTCACTACTGATTAATCTGTAATTGCTTGGGTCTCCTTACAGCTTTCTTGAACAAGTCCATAAAATTTACAATTCTCCAGTGCTCTGGCATCACCCTTCAGAAGAATGAAAGATTGATGCCCATGTCCCTGCAATTTCAACTCTCACTTCCTTCAAAATCCTTATTTGGAGATGCCGGTGTTGGACTGGGATGTACAAAGTTAAAAATCTCACACCACCAGGTTATAGTCCAACAGGTTTAATTGGAAGCACACTAGCTTTCAGAGTGCTGCTCCTTCATCAGGTAATGAAGGAGCGTCGCTCCGAAAGCTAGTGTGCTTCCAATTAAACCTGATGTTGTGTGATTTTTAACTTCAAAATCCTTGGATGCGTCCCATCAGTCCCAGGTTATTGTCAATTTTAAGCGCCAATAGTTTATCCAACATTTCTTCCTCACCAACTAAAATCCTTCTAATGCCAATTTCCTCTCGTGTCACAATGACTTGGGTAGCATTTTTCGCTTTGGTAAAGACCGATGCAAAGTATTAATTTAACACTTCCGTGCAAATTTCCTTTTTGCTCCCCAATCTCATCCTTTTTCCATTCTATTCCTATTAAAATGGCTATTGAAGATTTTGAGGCACCCTTTTATACTGATCTACAATTTGCTCCAGTGGAGCCACAACATGGCGCTGCTCAAACAAGTTAATATTGTTTAAGTGCAGTGAAAAACCCAAACAGTTTAGGAGTTAGACATGCTGAAAGAGACCCAGAAAAGACCTGTTTGTTATCTTACCTCCCAGTTAGTGTACATTCCTCACAGCTCTAATGTAGCATTAGTACCTACCTGTGTTCACTTTCTGATGTCTGAAACTGGCTGTACAAAGTGCTTGTGCTCTTTCGTCCCATAACACCACTGGAGGGAGTGGAGGTTGTGCTACTATCTG
The DNA here is from genome assembly GCF_037043375.1 of Chiloscyllium plagiosum. NCBI lineage: Eukaryota > Metazoa > Chordata > Chondrichthyes > Orectolobiformes > Hemiscylliidae > Chiloscyllium > Chiloscyllium plagiosum. The sequence continues at coordinate 25,448,523 of NW_028270161.1, read as the reverse complement.
TGTCCAGACTCAGATTCAGAGTGGATCCAACTACTGCCTCATGTAGATAAACACACTGAGACCTCTGATGGTGCGAAAGAGTTGAGGACATCAGCAAAGAACTTGAAGACAAATGCTGCACAAATAAGAAATAAAGAAATCAGAAGTAACGCAACCATAGAGTTCCTTCGCCTTGCACAGCATAGGGATCACCTCAAGCCCGTGCTGTGACTCTGAATTTTGAAATAATCAATTCTCTGGAACCCGTGCAGTGATCTAGGAGATCCACTGCAAAACTTCACCAAAACCTCAGACAGCATACCCCAAACCCATGACCACTTCCATCTAGAAGAACAAGGGCACACAAAATACACGGAAAAACCATCACTTGTAAGTTCCCCTCCAAGCCACTCACTGCCTTGACTTGAAAGTATATGACTTTTGTTGTCTACCACCTAACCAGCAGTGCAGGTGCACTGACACATAATGGACTGTGGTGGTTTAAAGTAGCAGCTCACTGCCAATGTTCAGTGGAAATAAGAGATGGACAATAAATGCTGACCCATGCGAAGACCACAACCCCTCAAATGAATTAAAAAAACAGTTCTTGCACCAGTTAAAAGGTTTAACCCTTCAATCCAGCTGCAGACTTTTGCCATTTTAAGATGTAAAGCGTGACTGAGTGGCAGTAATTTCATAGCTGAATCAGAGATTGCAGTAGCTCTCACTGGCATTGCACTTTCAGAGGGCAAGCAGTTTGTTGTTTTGTGAGGAGGGGCTGGTAGAAGAACCTTCAGAGGGCTGTAGCATCACAATGAATAGTCAGGCAGTGGTTCAGTGCATAGGTTTGCACTGTGCTGGCAAGTGGCCTCCTTGGAGCAAGTGCTGCAATGCTGGAGGTATTGCTTTTGAATTAAATGTTAAACTCAGATCCCACAGCATCAGTTTTAAGGTTACTTGGCTCATTGCTGTTTGTGAGAACTTACTGATCTCAAATTCGAAACTATTACAACATTAACTACATTTCAGCTGTAATTCACTGGTTTGAGAGCACTTTGGGATGTTCTGAGATCAATAAATATTTTGGACTAGTAAGTATTGTACTCTCTTCGATGCTGCCTACATGTGGGCAGTTACTCTCAACTTTACCATACTGTCTCAGTTTCTCATAATTAGCTCTGTTTATAGTTAAGATCCTACGTCTAAGCTCTCAAATCCAACATGAAATTATAATATAATACGATCAGTCTTCCCCAGAGGATCCTATACTATAAGGTTACTAATTAACCTTGGCTCATGGTTGAATAATATATCTAAAATAGCCTGCTCTCAACTAGTTCCATACTTTAATGTTCTGGTCATGAATCTGCTCTTCAGACACTCCAGTTTACCAGAGTCTGTGCAAGGTTGAAATATTTTATCCCCCATGGAAATGGGTTTTCTCTGATTGATTGGTTGCCCTGTATGGATTTTACCCTGTGATTTGGAGACGTTCAGGGCTGGATTCACCCATTCTAATGCATTACAACTGACCTCTAGTTTTTTTGTCTTTTAAGAGTCACAGCCTCAACAATATTCTGGTACAATTCAATCATTGCCAAATCACAGCCACTGTCAAGCAAGATTTTAGTAACTCACCGTCAACTTTCAGTCAACTATGGACAGGCAATAAAACACAGTTCACATCCTGTGAACATAGTGAAGCTTATGTGCTGACTTACCTTACCCTCCTGCTTGGTCTCTGCTTGCTGGGTTGTTTTGATCTTATCCCAAGTTTCCCTCCATTTGTCTGGCACCTGGCCCAGCTCAGCCTCCAGCAACTGCATCTCCTGTTGGATGAAAGGAGAGATGAGGAGATTCCGGGCTATCCTTTCCATGGTGAGATTTATGCTCTGATTCCAAAGTATTGCCCAATCTAATTCATGGCCTAATCCTCCCAAATGTTGGACACAGGAAGCTATCTAGAGATGCAGTTTACCAACAATCAAGCACAAGGAAAAGTGATCAGGTTCATGGCCCTTAAGCCCAGATTAATGTCAAACATAAAGACAGTTGATCAGATACATAGCCCACTGCAGGTCATTCCTCAGACATTGTTTACATTTGAGTTTAAGTTGAGACTTGGGCATGAACTCTACCTCCAACAATTTGCTGATAGCATCAGGCATCGTCTTGTTTTGGTTGTCATAGCATGGCCAGACAATCTTGCGCTGTGCTTGAGCAGACATGGTGTCTGCTCTTTCCCCATCATCCACTTGTTCTCGTCGATTGTATACCAGCTCCCAATCATATGGTGGCCCTTCAGAAATGGTCTCATCAGTGTAATAATCCCAGACCTTCAGGTTGGAAATGTTAGCATATGGCCTCAGAACCTAGAGTTGAAAAGGAGATGGGTTTAGAAACCATTGGTGCAATTAAACTAACAGTTCATGGAGTTACAGGTCAGAGGGACAAGAGCAAGTCATTCTGCTTTTTGAGTCTCTTTTACCATTTAATTATGGTGGAACCATGACCCAATGTCACATGCCCAATTTTTCCACAGATCTTTTAATGCCATCTGTTAACAAAAATCTATCAATCTTGATTTAAAATTAACTGATGGATCAATTGCTTTTTGAAGATGCAAGTTCCAAATTATTACCACCCTTCATGTTGAAAAATCATGTCTAACTTCACTCAAGGCCTGGCTCTGATTTTTAGATTATTTCTCTAGTCTGAGAACCTCAACCAACAGAGTTTCTCTAATCATTCTGTTTCCCTTAAACTTCATCAAAGCTTAAACTTTAATCAAATTACCCCTTTTAATCTCATAAGTTTAATTTAATGAACTGTTAACACATCTATAAGAGAATAACATAGTACTGAGGATGTGATCTAACAAAATATTCACATAGCTATAGCATGGTTTCTAATTTTTCCCTTCTACCTCTCGAGATAAATTATTTTTTGTACCTATCTGTAACACTTCAATCATCTACATTCATGGAAACGGTAATAAGATCAATGATGATTGGGGTAGTATAAACAAAAACCATTTGGAATCATGTGGTACAATGAAATCCACCATCTCTACAAAGCTTCTCCTCACCTCGACATCCTCAGGTGCATACAGATAGTTGAAGAAGATTGGAGTTTTCTTACTCAGTCGGTCAATATAGTCCCACACAGACCTGTGGTTGTGTTGGTTCTTCCTTTCGCCTTTCTCTTCATACATCAGTCCTGTTGAATACAAATCAAAACTCAAAAGTACCCTGTAAAGCTGCATGTGGACTAGCCATATGGTTGCCTACAGAATAAAGTGAGACTTGGTGGATCAAATTCTGTTCCTTCATCATGGAATGATGAGACACATTTAGCTAAATCTCACAATTCTACTGCTTGCCTCTGGGATCTGGATTCAAATCAGTTCCCTGAAAAGGGAGGGGAGGGTGGTGAAAGACTCCATGAGCCTGTTTTACTTGGGATTTTTTGCACCTCAGACTACGTTTGAGAAAGGGTGTGTTGAATTTGATAACTAAGATTGATAAATATTTGAATCGCATTCTACCAGCAAAGAAACCTTCTGTTTTCCCAATAGAACATTTGATATATACTGAACTCCTTCAGTATATCATCCTGCACTGAATTGGGGCAGGACACAAAGGAAATGTTTTTTTTGCCTGGTGGCAGGAATAGGATTTTAGCCGACTCACCACTGTGGACCAACACAGGTCTCTGGAAAACTAAGAAAATAAATCAAAGCAATTCCCTCATTGCTGTCACCAGGACACCCTTTCAGAAACACAAGCCTGACATGTGCCATATATCTTCAATAAACCCACACACATCCATTCTAGTAACCAACAAAACAAATAAGACAAGCAGCTGGTTGTGGTTTTTACCAAGTTCGATCCTTTCATGGTCAGAGTCCAGTAAGAATGTTCGGAAGCGGTTAGAGACATGATGATATGCCAGGAATTTCAGATAGTACAAACTAAACTCAAACTCCATTGGAAACTGCAAATGAATCTGAAAAGGAGAGGAAGGAACAGTTAAAGGAGAAAACAATTGGCAAAGACTGAGAAAACTACCATTTGTTCACTTGGTGACAACTATTTCCGACTGAATCAGGGCTCTATAATTCAGTGACTAACAACATGGCCATTAGGGAGACCCCACAGAGTAACCTCACAAAGAGAGTTGCTCGACTTTGCCTGTGGAGTCAGGGAGGTGAAGAGAAATAAAGGATGTGCAAGTGATCAAGCCTAATTGGAGACACTGATTAAATAATTTGGTAAAAATCTAAAAACCACACAACACCAGGTTATAGACTAACAGGTTTATTTGGAAGTACTAGCTTTTAGAGTGCTGCTCCTTCCTCAGGTAGCTGTGAAGCAGGATCAGAAGACACAGAATTTATAGCAAAAGATTACAGTGTCATGCAACTGAAACGATATGTTAAACAGACCTAGATTGCTGTAAAGTCTTCTACCTTTTAGAATGAGTTGCAGGTTTTGGTTCACTAATATGTAAATCCCAGAACTTCTTTCAAATCATGTTCTCAAGAAAACATAGGATTTTTAAAAAAAAATAATATCTTAGCTCAAACAATGCATTAAAGGTGGGAGGTTAGAGTCTGTATGCATCCCAGCTTTGAGTCATACTGGTTCTATTTGCAAAGTAGAAATTTTAAAAATGTTAGATGGATTGACTGCCTGCAGATATTGCGCTTTTTGAGCAAAATAGAATGTATCTGCAATTGTAATTCTGCAAATGCTGATGAAGGAGCAGCGCTCTGAAATCTAGTACTTCCAAATAAACCTGTTGGACTTTATCCTGGAATTGTGTGATTTTTAACTTTGCCCACCCCAGCACCTCCACATCTTGATAAAAACCAGCTGAGACATTAGAAAAGCGAGACAAGCACCTCAACCACATTAATTGTTATGCCTCACTGGAATAGTGCTCTGGAAATCCAACCCCGCTATTTCCGGAGTTATCACAAAAGTACACAGTATTTTCTGCCTTTATTACCTAGGTTGAAAGAAAACACGGACCAGGTATTTGTGCTTAACAATGACTGTACATTACAAATAAAAATATTCTAGTGACAGATAAACAATTATGAACCATTGTTCTACTAGTTAAAACTCTAACTCACTTGCAAAAGACCCCTCTACACACCCACAGAAGAAAAACCCGTTTTGGGAAGGACTGGGGAAACAATTTTGTGGGGCCAGTCCACAGATTACATTTTGCCGATTAGAACAACGCTTCTCTATTTTCCTTCTCGAAGTATTTTCACTTGCTTGCAGGAGGTACAGAGTGACAGGGTCACACTTATAAATTCAAAGTCATAGCTTACAGCAACTGATGAAGGGAATTAAATTGGCTTTCAAATTTGAGATGCTTTTTAGTATGGAGCAGAAATGGCTCCTTCCCTTCCAGAGGTAAGGCAATGTCTGACCCTAACATTCAGAATCCCAAACTGTTCAGTTAACTGGCAGCCAATCACATAGTTATTGGCAGTCAAGAGTGTAGTGCTGGAAAAGCACAGAGGGTCAGGCAGCATCCGAGGAGCAAGTGGATCGACGTTTCTGGCGTAACGTTGATTCTCCTGCTCCTCAGATGCTGCCTGACCTGCTGTGCTTTTCCAGCACTACACTCGCGATGCTGATCTCCAGCATCAGCAATCCTCAATTTGTCCACATAGTTATTGGCAGACAAGAAGCCTTTGTCATTGATTACTTGATGGACTAGTGATCAGTTATCAGCTACTTGTTACCAGCAAACAGTTTTTAAAAATTCAGTTGAGAGATGTGGTTGTTGCTGGCTGACCAGTATTTATTGCCTGTCCCTAGATTACTTGAGAGGATCGTGGCAAGCTGTTATTAGGGAAGGAATTCCAGGACACTGACCCAGCAACAGTGAAGGAATGACGATATAAATTCAAAGTCAGGATGGTGAGTAGATTAGATTAGATTACTTACAGTGTGGAAACAGGCCCTTCGGCCCAACAAGTCCACACTGACCCGCCGAAGCGCAACCCACCCAGACCCATTCCCCTACATTTACCCCTTCACCTAACACTACGGGCAATTTAGCATGGCCAATTCACCTAACCTGCACATTTTTGGTCTGTGGGAGGAAACCGGAGCACCCGGAGGAAACCCACGCAGACACAGGGAGAATGTGCAAACTCCACACAGTCAGTCACCTGAGGCGGGAATTGAACCCGGGTCTCTGGCGCTGTGAGGCAGCAGTGCTAACCACTGTGCCACCGTGCCACCCACTTGTAGAGAACTTGCAGGTAATGGTATTCCCATGTACCTGCTGCCCTAGTCCTTCTAGATGGAAGTGGTCATGCATTTGGAAGGTGCTGTCTGACAATCTTTGGTGAATATATCTTGCAGTTAGTACACACTGCTGCTCCTGAGCGTCAGTAGTGGAGGGAGTGGAGGGAGTGGATCCTTATGGATGTAGTGCAAATTAAGCTTTGCCCTGGATGGTGTCAAGCTTCCTGAATGTTGTTGGAGCTGCACCCATTTAGGCAAGTGAAGAGTGTTCCATCACACTCCTGACTTGTGCCTTGTTGACAGTGGAGAGGCTTTGGGAAGTTAGTTGCCACAGTACTATTAGTGTCTGGCCTGTTCTTGTGACCACTGTGTGCATGTGACAAGTCCAGTTAAGTTTCTTGTCAATGGTAACCCCAAGAATGTTGATAGCGGGGGATTCAGTGATGGTAACACCACTGAATGTCAAGGAGCAGGCACTTGCCACCTGTCAACCCAAAGCCTGGATATTGTCCAGATCTTGTTGCATTTGGACATGGACTGCTTCAGTATCTGAGTCATAGTGAATGGTGCTGAACGTTATGCAATCATCAGCAAACATCCCTACTTCTGATCTTATGATGGAGGGTAGGTCATTGATGAAGCAACTGATTATGACTGGGCCTAGGACACCACCCTGAGGAACACCTGCAGAGATGTCTTGGTGTTGAGATGACTGACGTCCAACAACTACAATCATTTTCCAAATGTGCCAGGTACGACTCCAATCAGTGGAGAGTTTGCCCGATACCCATTGATTCTAGTTTTGCTCGGGCTCCTTGAGGCATTTTCTCAAATATGGCCCTGATATCAAGAGCAATCACTCTCATCTCATCTCTGGGATCAGTTCTTTTGTCCATGTTTGAACCAAGGCTGTAATGATGTCCTGGCAGAACCCAAACTGGGCATCACTGAGCAGGTGCTACTTGATAGTACTGTTGATGACATCTTCCATCATTTGACTGATGACCGAGAGTAGACTGATGGGGCAGTAACTGGCCGGATTGGATTTGTCCTGCTTTTTACATACGGGGCATACCTTGGGAAATGTTCCACATTGTCCGGTAGACCTCACTTTCTCCTTGTAACTGTACTGGAACAACTCAGCTAGGGGAGCTGTAGGTTTGAAGCACAAGTCTTCAGTACTATTGCTGGAGTTGCTGCAGGACCCATAGACTTTGCAGCACCCAGTGTCTCTAACTGACCTTGCAGGGTTGACTGGGCTGTTTCTGCCATTGTGTTTTCCGAGGCCAAGGTCCCTGGCAGGTGAACTGTCTGGTTTCATTTCTTCAAGACTTTGTAGGTATTGGTACAATTGAATGGCTTGCTAGGCCATTTCAGAGGACAAGTGAGAGTCAACCACATTGCTGAGGTTTCTGGAGTCACATGTAGGCCAGACCAGATGAGGATGGTAGATTTCCTTCCTTCCTCTGCTTTTCGCAGCAGAGAGCGGCGGGAGCTGGGCGGAAGTTCAGGCGGAGCGCAAAGCCGGTCGGGAAGGTAAGCGATTGCTATTAGAGTGGGTGTGTTCTAAACCCCAGGTCCTACAAAGTAGGGTCTCCCTCCCTCCCTCCCTCCTCCTCTAACCTAAATTAAGAGTCCACAGTCTTGCCACAAAAAGAGGGTCTAAGGAAGTTTGGATCGAAGAGTGAGGCTTCAGCTCAGTAGACTTTGACAAGGAGGTTAAATGAAGTGATTATGCCACTGTTGAAGAGGGTGAAGACATGACTGCCCAGCTGGTTCAGTGCGTTACGCACTTGATGTGGGAGGTCAACGACTCTGGTGTGCCTGGCTCGTATATGTGTGGAAAGTGTGTGCACATTCAGCTATTGACCGAGCATATTGCAGCGCTGATGAAAGAACTTGAGGACCTTAGGCTCATCCGAGAAAACGAGATCTTTCTGGACAAGACCTTCAGCGAGGTTATTACACCAATCATACCAGAAGAGAGCAGACGATGAGGAAGGCAGAGAGGAGACAGGTGCAAGAGACCCCGGGAGAAGTACCTGTCAGGAACAAGTTGAAGCTTTTGGAAACAGTAGAGACTGATGACACTGCCAGTTCGCAAGGCGACCAGGTCTGTCAATCAAAAGTTGGTGAGAATGCACGAAGCATTAGACATAAGATGGATGAGCTTGAGGCTCTTTTGGAAATTGGCAGATACGATATTGTGGGGATAACTGAGATGTGGCTTCAAGTGGACAGGGCCTGGGAAATGAATATTCAAGGCTACATGTGCTATCGTAAGGACAGACTGACGGGCAGAGGGGGTGGGGTGGCCTTGTTGGTAAGGGAGGATATTCAGTCCCTTGCGCGCGGGGGCCTAGAGTCAGGGGATGTAGAGTCAGTGTGGATAGAGCTGCAAAATTCTAAGGGTAAAAAGAGCCTCTGGGGAGTCATCTACAGGCCCCCAAACAGTAGTCTGGATGTCGGATGTAAGTTGAATCAGGAGCTGAAATTGGCCTGTCGCAAAGATGTTACTACAGTTGTTATGGGGGATTTTAACATGCAGATAGACTGGGAGAATCAGGATGGTATTGGACCTCAAGAAAGAGACTTTGTGGAGTGCCTCAGAGATGGATTCTTAGAGCAGTTGGTGCTGGAGCCGACCAGGGAGAAGGCAATTCTGGATCTGGTATTGTGTAACAAACCAGAATTGGTCAGAGACCTCGAAGTGAAGGAGCCATTGGGAAGTAGTGACCATAATACATTAAGCTTCAATCTGCAATTTGAGAGGGAGAGGGTACAGTCGGAAATGACAGTACTTCTGTTGAATAAAGGGAAGTATGGAGTTATGAGGGAGGAGCTGGCCAAAGTTCAATGGTGCAATACCTTAGCAGGGATGACTGTGGAGGAACAATGGTGGATATTTCTGTGTATAATGCAGAAGTTGCAGGATCAGTTCATTCCTAAAAGGAAGAATGATCCCAGGAGGAGGCATGGACGGCCGTGGCTGACGAGGGAAGTTATGAAACATATAAAGTTAAAAGAGAAAAAGTATAACATAGCAAAGATAAGTGGGAAAACTGAGGACTGGGAAGCTTTTAAAGAGCAACAGAGGATTACAAAGAAGGAAATACGCAGAGGAAAAATGAGGTACGAAGGTAAACTGGCCAATAATATAAAGGAGGATAGTAAAAGCTTTTTTAGGTATGTGCAAGGCAAAAAAATGGTTAGGACTAAAATTGGGCCCTTGAAGACAGAAACAGGGGAATATATTACGGGGAACAAAGAAATGGCAGAGGAATTAAATGGGTACTTCAGATCTGTGTTCACTGGGGAAGACACAAGCAATCTCCCTGAGGTAACAGTGGCTGAAGGACCTGAACTTAAGGGAATTTATATTTGCCAGGATTTGGTGTTGGAGAGACTGTTAGGTCTGAAGGTTGATAAGTCTCCGGGGCCTGATGGTCTGCATCCCAGGGTACTAAAGGAGGTGGCTCGGGAAATCGTGGATGCGTTGGTGATTTTTTTCCAGAGTCCGATAGATTCGGGGTCGGTTCCTGAGGATTGGAGGGTGGCTAATGTTATACCACTTTTTAAGAAAGGTGGGAGAGAGAAAGCAGGAAATTATAGACCAGTTAGTCTGACCTCAGTGGTGGGAAAGATGCTGGAGTCTATTATAAAGGATGAAATTACGGCACATCTGGATAGTAGTAACAGGATAGGACAGAGTCAGCATGGATTTATGAAGGGGAAATCATGCTTGACTAATCTTCTTGAAGTTTTTGAGGATGTAACTCTGAAGATGGACGAGGGAGATCCAGTAGATGTAGTGTACCTGGACTTTCAGAAAGCTTTTGATAAAGTCCCACACAGGAGGTTAGTGAGTAAAATTAGGGCGCATGGTATTGGGAGCAAAGTACTAGATTGGATTGAAAATTGGTTGGCTGATAGGAAACAAAGGGTAGTGATAAACGGCTCCATTTCGGAATGGCAGGCAGTGACCAGTGGGGTACCGCAGGGATCCGTGCTGGGACTGCAGCTTTTTACAATATATGTAAATGATATAGAAGATGGTATCAGCAATAACATTAGCAAATTTGCTGATGATACAAAGCTGGGTGGCAGGGTGAAATGTGATGAGGATGTTAGGAGATTACAGGGTGACCTGGACAAGTTAGGTGAGTGGGCAGATGCATGGCAGATGCAGTTTAATGTGGATAAATGTATGGATATCCACTTTGGTGGCAAGAACAGGAAGGCAGATTACTACCTCAATGGAATCAATTTAGGTAAAGGGGCAGTACAGAGAGATCTGGGTGTTCTTGTACACCAATCAATGAAGGCAAGCATGCAGGTACAGCAGGTAGTGAAGAAGGCTAATAGCATGCTGGCCTTCATAACAAGAGGAATTGAGTATAGAAGCTGTACAGGGCCCTGGTGAGACCACACCTGGAGTACTGTGTACAGTTCTAGTCTCCAAATTTGAGGAAAGACATTCTGGCTATTGAGGGAGTGCAGCGTAGTTTCACAAGGTCAATTCCTGGAATGGTGGGATTACCTTACACTGAAAGACTGAAGCGACTGGGCTTGTATACCCTTGAGTTTAGAAGACTGAGAGGGGATCTGATTGAAATATATAAGATTACGAAAGGATTGGACACTCTGGCAGCAGGAAACGTGTTTCCGCTGATGGGTGAGTGCCGAACCAGAGGACACAGCTTAAAAATACGGGGTAGACCATTTAGGACAGAGCTCAGGAGAAACTTCTTCACCCAGAGAGTGGTGGCTGTGTGGAATGCTCTGCCCCAGAGGGCAGTGGAGGCCCAGTCTCTGGATTCATTTAAGAAAGAGTTGGATAGAGCTCTCAAAGATAGTGGAATCAAGGATTATGGAGATAAGGCAGGAAGAGGATACTGATTAGGATTGATCAGCCATGATCATATTGAATGGCGGTGCAGGCTCCAAGGGCTGAATGGCCTACTCCTGCACCTATTGTCTATTGTCTACTAGTGAACCATATGGGGTCTTCCAACAATTGACAATGGTTTTCTGGTCATCAATAGATTCTTAATTCCAGATTTTAATTTTAAATCAAAATCAAACTCCACCATCTGCTGTGGTGGGATTCAAACCCTAGTCTCTAGAACATTAACTGAGTTTCTGGATTAATAGTCTATATATACCACAGGGCCTTCCCTATTATCCAGAGAACCATGGCTCCAGCTTATCTGTAACTAGACCTTCACCTACCTGCTTGTACAAACATCATTTAAAATGAGTGCCAGGTAATGTGTTTTTCTTGAAAAGTACAGTAATCCTTCAAATCTTGGCTTTTAAGCCAGTCCTTTTCCTATTTCAGTCACAAGTCAAAAACACAGAAAAATAGCAAGATATTTTTTGCACAGTACTCAAAATACAGGGTCTTAAAGGAGGAGACGAGATTACATCTTTTCTTCTCAGAAGGTTGTTGATCTTTGGAATTCTCTCCTCAAGAGGATAACGGAGACTGGGTTATAGAATATATTTCAAATGGAAGTAGACAGATATTTGACCTACAACTAAGTCCAGCATCTGGGGAGGGGAGAGGCAAGGCAGTAAAAATGGAATTGAGGCCCTGTTCAGATCAGTTGAATGGTGGAGCAAGTTCATGAGACTGAAGGATCTACTTTTGTTCTTGTTATGTATGAGGTAACAAAAAAAAAAAATCGGTAAAGTTTGTGACTACAAGGATGTAGCAAACTTCCTTCAATGGGCTAGTTACAAAAATCAATGAAATTCAGTTCCAATTTTAGTCACTGATCCTCACTTTATATTAGTAACCACAAGCTAATGCTAAATTATTGAGTGTATCTACTTGATGGATTAGCTACATTGCAGTACAATCTAACTTCACAGTGGAGATGCTGAAGAGTTAGCTGCTACCTTACGATGCACGTACCTGATGCACACAGTCCAGAAATTGCAAGAAAACAGGGATGAAACCACTGCTCTGACTGGCCATTGTCTGCGCACCACGATGGCTGAAACGATGCCCAAATGATAGCCACTCCTTCTCCACTAGAAGGCGGAAGCCTTCCAATGTCCTGTAATGCTGGTCAGACAACAACTGGACCAAGGACACCACCTGGAGAGAATTCAAAGGTAATTCAGTAATCTGTTTCCAAAATAAGATGGCAAATTTGTACTGGGGGGGACTGCTAGTGGGAATTCTTAAGTCAACCCTCCCTTTTAAACATAACCTTTTCCCTTCTATCTCATTTGCTTAGCTAAACTCCCCTTAACTGTATCTTACTCTATTAGTCTCAACTGTTCTTTGTGCTAGAAGTCCCACATTCTAGCCAGTCTTAGAAAAGAAGTTTCACTTGAATTCCACATTGCAAAACTTAATGATAATCTTAGAATGCTTAACTTTGATTTTTCTCAAGTGGAAGCATCTTCTCCATATCTACCCAACAGACCAGTTCATCATTTTGAAGGCTTCTGTTAGGTTACCTGGAAAGAATAAGCTCCAACTTGTTTAATTCTTCTGAGGAAGATTAACTTCTCAGTTCTGATATCATCCTTGCAAACCTTATTTTGTACCTTTTCCAATGCCTCCATGTCCTTTCTAAAACAAACAGATCAGAACTGTTTGCAGCATTCTGATATGGTCCACACAAGTTAAGATTTTGTATATGTTTTCAATTTTTGCAGATTTTAATTAAATGAAAATAAAACCTCTTTTCAGCAACTTGTAATTGGACAGCATCTTTCACATCCATATAAGCAACCCAAAGCATTTAACAGCCAATTAAAAGCTCTTGAAATATGGTCACTGTTGTTATATGGGGGACATGGCAGTCAATTTGGACTCATTAAGCTCTTTCAAAACAGCTATGAGAGCATGATTGAGGGATAAATATCGATTAGGAAATACAAAATCTTCTTATAATACCACTGAGATTTTGTAGATCCACCCAAAAAACCATTCCATAAAATACAACTTGTCTGATAGTTACTGCCAGTAGCCAAACATTTACTATATTTGCTACAGATGCAGCATCAACCTTCAATCTCCCAGTATGTCTCTTCTCATAATTTACTGTCTTTCCTTATTCCATGTAAGGTGCCCCATCAACAAATAATGAAAGGATAATTCATGCTGGAACCAAGGAACAGCTCATGGAGAATGCCCAATATAAATGTTTTGTTGTAAGCGATTTGTGAAATGCCTTCCTTGTGATAACAGTGGCCTGATGGATAAATGTAAATCTCATAGATAGTGAGTTAGATTAATCAAGGAGGCCTGAATCCTCATTGCTGATCTGTGTCAGGGCAGCAGATAGACAAATATAGGGTACTGTGAACAGTAATAGTCAAAGTTTCTGTCTTTTGTGCTGGAAATACCTGCATTGGGGCAATCATACACCACCAATCATATGTGTGGGTATTCTAGAGCATCTAGTATTTCAGCATACCATCAAGATTGACACCTTAGGCAAAAGTAGTGAGAAAGCTCATGACCATGCACTCTAAATCCCAACAATCAACAACTCCAACAGGTAAGGAGAATTCAAAAGAAACACACATTCCTTTTGCTGGATGTAGGTTTGCTTGTTGGAGCTGGAAAGTTCATTTTTAGATGTTTCTTCACCATACTAGGTAACATCTTCAGTGGGTCTCCGGATGAAGCACTGGTGGTGTAGCCCGCATTCTATTTGTGTGTTTGGGTTTCCTAGGGTTGGTGATATCAAATCCTGTGGTGACTTCATTTCCTACAGTGACATTATTTCCAGTTCTTTTTCTCATGGGTTGGTAAATAAGATCGTCAATGTGTTTGTTGATAGAATCCTGGTTGGAATGCTATACTTCTAGGAATTCTCGTGCGTGACTTTTTTTGGCTTGTCCTAGGATGGATGTGTTGTCCCAGTCGAAGTGGTGTTCTTCCTCACCCATATCTAAGGATAGTGGTGAGAGTGAGTCATGTCTTTTTGTGGCTAGTTGATGCTCATGTATCCTGGTGGCTACTTTCCTGCCTGTTTGTCCAATGCAGTGCTTGTTACAGTTCTTGCAAGGTATTTTGTAACCTTGCAAAAATTTCTCAGTAGCATTGGAAACAACACTGAAAGACAACCAAATCACAGAAGGAACCCAGCAAACCATCAGACAGGCAGTCACACCAACATTAAGCAGGAAAACAGAAGGAAACACACTTAATACACAAGAAAGGAAAGCACTAGAAAGACTTTTAAAAAAAAGATAAAAACATTGTTATTCTACCTCCAGACAAAGGACGCTTGACAGTCATTTTAAATCAACGAGGTAAAAACAATGCAGATGCTGGAAACCAGATTCTGGATTAGTGGTGCTGGAAGAGCACAACAGTTCAGGCAGCATTCAAGGAGTAGCGAAATCGATGTTTCGGGCAAAAGCCCTTCATCAGGAATGATTTCATTATTTCAATGAGCCACCACACACTGCAGCACAAAGGAACTACGCAGAAAATCACTTACAGTGCATTCACAAAAAGAACAGGTACCCAATGAACACAAATTTCTCAGCAACAAACCCAAACAAGCAGAGAAAACACGTCCAGAAACCCTAGCCACTCTCCACTACATCAAAGGTATCTCAGAAATGACTGCCAGACTTCTCAGACCCCTCAGCATCATGATAGTCCACAAACCCACCAACACAGCAGTTAATGAACTTGAAAGAACCTATACAGACAACAAGCAAAACTAATGTCATTTACAAAATACCTTGCAAGAACTGTAACAAACACACTACATTAGACAAACAGGCAGAAAACTAACCATCAGGATACATGAACATCAACTTGCCACAAAAAGACATGATACACTCTCACTAGTATCCTTACAGATGGATGAGGAAGTCACTACTTTGACTGGGACAACACACCCATCCTAGGACAAGCCAAACAGAGACACATACGAGAATTCCTAGATGCATGGCATTCCAACTGGAATTCTATCAATAAGCACATTGACCCAGATCCCATTTACCACCACCTGAGAAGAACAGAAAATGACATCACCATAGGAAATGATGTCACCTCAGCAAAATGATGTCAACCCTAGGAAAGCCAAACATATAAATAGAAACCAGGCTACACCACCAGTGCTTCATCCAGAGGCTCACTGAAGATGTTACCTCGTATGGTGATGAAACTTCTGAAAATGAACCTTCCAGCGCAGCGAGCAAATCTACATCCAGAACCTCAATCTTCTCAAAACTCGATATTCCTTTTACTTACAAATGCAGAAAAATTACAACATGCAGAGGTAATCACTCAGTGAAGCCTTTTTTTTTATATTAAGTCTGCAGGACAAAGTTTGATAACTGACAGCAGGTACCTGAGTGGTTACATCCCAGCCATCCTCCAGACTGATCAGCACCGAGGATCCATTGTCCAATAACTCGACAATCAATACAGAGACCTGGAGCAACCGGTGCAGCTAGCAACAAGAAAATAGAGTGATGAGAGCAGGGTAAAAGGAGAATGAGAGGATGAAAGTGATAGGGGACAAGAGATCAGGCATAAGTTAGGAAAGGGCAGGTGAGAGGATGCAGTCAGGTTAGGAGGGAGTGCCCTGAAATACCTGAGAGAGCCATTCAGATTCCTCCAACAAACGGTAGTAGGACTGATTAGGATCAACGGGTGCAGAACTTGGCAAGCAAGCCTTCATTAACTTCTTAAAGCTGGTCTTTACATGTCGGATATCAGTTATCTCAATGGGGACAAGTTCCCACTGTTGTAATGGATCTTGTTTTGCTCCCTGTTCAAAGGATTTTAAAAATATTTTTAATCAACTTGTCCAGGCATGTTATGATGCAATTGTGCCCACATCCACCAATTCCTCAGGAAGTTCATTCTACATGCAAACCAACAGGTGTACAAACTTTGCCCCTCAGATCTTTTCTCCATCTTTTCCTCTCACCTTAAAAATATGCCGAGTCTTGAAATCTCGCATCTTTTGGAAAAGACACCAACCATTAACCCGATCTCTACCACACATAATTTTATAAACTTCTGTCAGGTCACCTCTCGACCTCCTATGCTCCAGTGAAAATGTCCCAGTCCATCCAGCCTTTCTTTATAACTCAAACCTTCCACACCCAGACAACATCCTGGTAAATCTCTTCTGAGCCCTCGCCAGTTTAATAATATGCTTTCTAATAACTGAACAACCAGAACTGGACACAGAGGCCTCACCAATGCCCTATATGACCTCAACATAATTTCTAAACTCAAAGGACTGAGGAATAAAGACAATACCTCGCATCTATCCAAATCGAACCCCATCTACCATTTTTAAATCCATTGGCCATTTCATCAAGATCTCTTCGTAATCTTAGAAAACTTCTTCACCGTCTACTATGCCATCAGTCTTGGTGTTGCCCACGGACTTCCTAACCATGCCTTCTATATTCTCATCCAAATCATTTACAAAAATGACAAATAAAAGAGGATCCAGATCCGATCCCTTTTGAACACCACTGGTGACAGGCCTCCAGTCCAAGAAACAAACCTCCTCCATCACACTATCTCCAGCCATTAAGCCAATTATGTATCCAATTAGCAAGCTCATCCTGAATCCCATGTGACCCAACTTCATTAATTCGTCTACCATGCAGAACTTTGTTGAAGGCTTTACTGAAGACCAAGTAAATTCTGGGACAAACCAGATATTCAGGGATTTGGACCTTAAAGAACTTGTACTCAGCAGAGAGGACCCAGTTTTCTCCCCCTGTCACACGCTCATTAATAGCCATTTGACAGCTCTATTTCTCTTTCATTGCAATTAGCAACCCTTTTTGTCTTTTGCACTGGACTTCCACACTGTCCGTTCCTCACCACTCCTTTGAGCTCCTTTCAATTCTGAAGAAATCATGTTTGTCTTTGTTTTTAAAAATCTACTTCTTCAGAGGGGCTATTAACAACTCTGTGGCAAGTAGGTCTTGAACCCAGGCCTCCTGGCCCACAGTTAGGGACATTAACATTATATTTCTCCCTCCACAGTGCCAGACCTGCCGAGGGTTCACATTTTCTGTGTTTGTTCAGCATCCACAGTATTTAGCTTTTCATATTACACACCTTTAGCTGGGACTTTTCTCCAATAATGTACAAGCCTGCGCGTGACTGGCGCAAGTAATGAGACTCTGATGGGCCCCCATTAGCCTGTGGAGACAACGTTTCTTTGCCTGCAAGCCGGACTCCTACATCTAAATTTAGGGAATAAGCACTGAGTCGTCCACTGCCTCGAATGCTTCCCCATTTTCCTAGAAGAGAAAGAAATAAAACTATTATCTTTCAGTTATCACTTCTCAAATTACCATAAATGAAGAATGCAGTGAAATCGTCAGAATCATTCACTCCAGTTCTCTGTCTCAGTGCGGTGCAGGGCTATGGATCTGGACCCAGACACTATGGAGCAGACAGGTGGTGAGAATGAGAGATGTAACTGCAGATTACACAATGTTGGAGTGGGACTTTTGTGGAGCACTTAAAGCTCAACAATGAATCACCAAGGTTCCAAAATGCTGTTCCAATCATGAGAATTCATACAACTATGAATGCTTTGTTAATGTCTCCACTTTTCTGAATTAGAATTATTTATATTCTCTTGGAGGACAAAATTAAGAAACGCTTTAAAAATAGGAAAACAATTCTTAACGTTTTATTTCAGACAAAGTTTGAAAGTTAACACTAGAGTTAATGGGATAAGCCTTAAGGAAATATCACCTTCATACTTTCAACAATTTCTTCTCCATTAAACCCAGAAAAGATCTGAGGCAAGCAGAGGCAACAAAACCTGACTCAGCTGCTAATGCTGAAGTAGGTTAAGCAGGAACAATGGCTGTGAAGGTCAAGCCACTGACAGAAGACAATGACAGAAGACAAAGACAGATGATTTCTTCATTAGTAAGGGAATCAAGAGTTTATATGGAGAAGGCAGGAAAACGGAGTTGAAAAACAAATGGCAAAGCTGATAGGGCTAAATGGCCTAATTCTGCTCCAATATCTTATGGTCTCAGATCTCCTGGCATGCTCTCTTCCTTTCAGACAAGGGCAATGAGATTGTGAATTTGTGTCATGACTGTTTAGGATCTTATGTATTAAGTAGTATTTTGATGTGCACTTGCTATCCTTAGGCATACAAGGCTATGAGACAAATTCTGAAAAATGGGATTAGAATATTAGGTGTGTTTTTTTTGACTGGCACAGTCACAATGGGCCAAAGGGCCTTTTCTGTGCCATATATCCATATGACCATTTTGTTAAATAATCAAATCACCTCTAGCTCTACCAAACTCCAACAAAAACAAGCTCTGCCTGTCCATTGTTTCCTCATAAGAAAACCTGCTCATTCCAGTTATCAACCTAGTAAACCTTTCAACCACCTCCAATCATTTACATCTTTCTTCAAATAAGGGGTCCAAAACTACACAGTATTGAGATATGGTCTCACCAATACCTGTACAACTGAAGCATAACCTCCTTATTTTTATGCCCAATTCTTCTCATAACATAGGATAATATTCAATTTGTTTGTTTCATTAAGTACTTTTTATGTCTCGTGTTCCAGATCACACTGCACCTCGAAATTCTGAAGTTATTCACCTCATATATAATACTTTAGTTTATTCTTCCCAGCAAAGTTAACATCACATTTTCCTAAATTGTACTCCATTTGTCAGATATTTGCCTGCCTACTCAACCTAGATCAGTCTGCATTCGTGCTATGCCATTCTCACAACATACTTTCCTACCTAACTTGGGTATTACCAGCCTTTAATCCCTTCATCTAAGTCAAGTGATATACATTCTTAAAATTTGATGTGCCAACACAGATCCCACCCTCATCATATTCTGTCAATCTGAAAAAAAGCCATTCATCTAGACTCTGACTGCCAGAAATAAATCTTCTATCCACACGAGTACGTTTCCCCCTAGACCATGATCTCCTACATTGCATAATAACCTTTCTGGAACATTGTCAAATTTCTCCTGGAAATGAAAGGACAACACCTCACAGGGTTCCCCTTTATCCACAGCACATTATTCATTGAATTCCAATAATTTGGTTGAATAGAATTTCCCTTTCACAAATCCATGCTGACTCTTCCCAATTACCTTGGGATTTTCCAATTGTCCAGTTATAACGTCCTTAACCCCCTTCCCTCAGACTAACAGTCCACTGTTTCCTGTTATCTGTCTCCCTCCCTTATTCAATGGGGATGCTATATTACCTACTTTCCATATAACATTAGAATGTAATATAAAGGATGTGATAAATTAATATTTAGGAAACAATAGCAAATTTTGGTAGAGTCAAAAGAAATCATGTTTGACAAACTTGGAAATTTTTTTTTAAGGATGCTGCTTGTAGCATATCAAAAGAGAACTAGTGGATGCGGTTTATTTGGATCTTCCGAAGTCATCTGCTCAAGCCCCAAATAGAACATAATAAATAAAATTAAATTGTGGGATTGGGAAATGTACTGTGGATTTAGAATTGCTTAATGGACAGAAAGTTGCAAACAGTTAAAAGATCATTCTTAAGATGGCAGATTGTTACAAGTGGGGTGCCAGAAGGGTGAGTACAAGATTCACAACTGCTCAGAACCTATGCAAACGATTTGTACGTGGGCACCAATTGTAAGATTTCCAAATTTACTGATGTCACAAAACTGGCTGGGAATGCAAGTTAGCTTCAAAAGAACTTGGACAACTAAGTGACTCAGCATGTACATGACAGATGGAATATTGTGTGAATAAGTATCAAGTTATTCACTTCAGTAGGAAAAAAAAAGGGAAAATACTTCTTGAACAGTGAGGGGCTGGGAAGTGCAGGTGTCCAAATCGATCTGGACGTCCTTGTCAGTGTGTCACGACAAACATATCGCTGTAGTAAGCAATTAAGGCAGCAAACGGCACACTTATATTCATTTCAAAGGGATTCGAGTACATAAGTAAAGATGTCACAGTTGTATAGAGTCTTGATGAAGCTAGAATCTAGAATACAGTAGCGCCTTGACTTACGAACTTAATTCGTTCCGGGACCCGGTTCGCGAACCGAAAAGTTCGCGAACTGAATCAATTTTTCCCATTGTTCGGATAGGGTTCACAGCGCACGCGCCAAAGACGAACTGCTCGTACCTTCATTCGTATTTTGAATTTTGTACGTATGTTGAAGCAAATTTTTATGCACAATGCTGTTCGTAAACCGATTTGTTCGTGAACGGGGTCGTTCGTATGTCGAGGCGCTACTGTATTGTGAAAAGATTTGGTCTTCTTTTCTGGGGAAGATTATAATTGCTACAGCAGGATTTCAACAAGGGCTCAAAATATTAATCCCCAAGATAGTTTTATGTGGAGAGATTGAGGAAATTGAATCTCTTTACTAAAATTTCAAAGATTGAGAGGAGATCGCATTTAAACTTCAAACCTATACAGAACATACAGGATGGATGCAAATATGATGTTCTCTTACTCATGATGCGAGAACCAGGGTACACAATTTCAGAGGAAGTAGTAGGTCATTGAAGACTGAGATGAAGATACAACATCTCTCTCTTTGACATTTAACGTCTTCAACACCATGTCCCACTATCAACATCCTGGCAGTGAGCACTAATTAAAATTGGACTATCTGTATAAATACTGCAGCTACAACAGCAGTTCAGTGACTCATCTCCTTACTCCCCACTGCCTGTCCACCATCTCCAAGGCACAAGACAGGAGTGTGTTGCAGCTCCATCAAATCTCAAGAGCAAAATCAATTGCAAGTTTCTCTCCAAGCCACACATCAGCTAGCTTGGAATTATATAAACATTCATTGGCATAGTTCAAAATTCTTAATGCTTAGCAGCACTGTAGGTGTACAAATCCCCCACATCGCGCCATGAATTGCAGCAGTTGAACAAGACTGCTCATTGTAGGGATAAGCAACAAATACTGATCTAACCAGTGGTGCCCATATTTCATGAATGAATAATGGGCTTCTGTTTTTCAAAGTTGTATCAGTGTTCATTCACTTTCTTAATCTATGTTCTACACTCCATACTTTCATTTTTATTTATAAGTTCAGTGATACCTCTTCTGACTCTACAATTAGCGGTGTAATCTGCACTTCTCAAGTTATTGATCTTCAATCTGTTCTAGATTTTCTGAATCTCTAAAGACAGCTTAATTACATGGGTTGAATAGTTTCTGGGAATCATCACATTGCTGACACACTCTTAATTGGGAATCTGACGAGTTGCTATTAAGTCCCATCGCTACTAACTGATTTTCAATATAAATTCTAAATTAACTTAGGTTACCAAATCCATAAAAACAAATACTCAGGTAGATCTATTCATGAATTAAGAATAGTGAAGGCACAGTAAAGTTGCACAGAACCTTGGATGAACCATACTTAGATCTGGAGAGCAGTTCTGGTCTCCATAACCATATGTGGTGAGTGCTCAGAAAAAAAATGTTGATAAGAGAATTGAGAGGCCATATTATACCTCAATCGGGAAAGATAGAAAATGTCGGAGAGTCGTTTTATGAAGATGACTAAAGAGTGTCCTGACTACAGTTTTTAAGATTATGGAAAGATTGGGTGGGGATAGATGTAGAAATGACACTTTCACATGAAGACACAACAAGAAATCATAAAATAAAATCAAAATGGCCCAGGAATCCAACAGAAAATTCAGGTGAAATATCTTTAACAGAGAGTAGTTAGAATACAAAGCTAATTATCACAAGGAGTAATTGAGATAACAGCACTGATGCATTTATGGGAAACCTGATAAATGCAGATAAGGAACAGTGAAAGGAGGAAAAACGAATAAAGGCTTGAAACATTTGGACCAAACAATCAGTTTGTGTCATAAATATTGTTTAACTGAGCAAACAGTCTGCCAGTGAAGCAGATTTCGAGGGCAGGGCAATAACTGTACAAATATACACAAATCTCATTGATGACACTAAGATGAAAACTCAATACATTAATACGTTATTTTCCAATATTTTTCATAATGAAATACAATAAATTACAACATTAACATTAGCAGCAAGGAACTTACAGCATTCCTGAAGTACAGACTGAGGAATTGGGGTATAAATCATGCATCTCTATCACCTCCACTGGCAAGAAGGTGGAATTACAGTAATAAATTTATGCAGGCAATTTTCAATATAAATCAATTGATAAGAGGGAATGTTAACATGGGGAAGAAAAGGCTGGTCATGAGTTGGTGTTTACCGATACAAGCTTTAATATATTATTCATATTACAAGGACAGTTGAACACAAATACGGAAAACTTATCCTAGCGGTGGTCATTGAGAGATTAATGTTCACATCAGTTCACTCACTCAGTAAAAGCTGAAAGGTATAACTAAGTTAGTTAGTCAAAAATCTCACAACACCAGGTTACAGTCCAACAGTTTATTCGAAACTATGTTTTTACAGGCACCTACCTGAGGAAGGAGCAGGGAGGGGTTCCGAAAACTTGTGATTTCAAATAAACCTATTGGACTATAAATCGGTGTCGTGTGATTTTTGACTTTGTCCAGACCAGTCCATCACCAGCATCTTCACATCATAAGTTAGTTAGGTGAGTGGAATAGAAGATAAGGTTGGTACAGCAAATGGTCTCAGTTAATACAGGCGGTAACAGGTTAATATCTGTGTTATTCTTGGTGTTAGCTTTCTAAAACACAAGCTTCAAAATGGTTACTTTCCTTGTGCTTAAACACACAATACCTTGAGGGCTTTCTCTCCCCTTCGCTATGGCCCTCGGATTTGCCAGAGTGATAACCCTGCCACTGTGACCTAACATTGAGAAGGCACAGCACAAGAAAAAAAATTTGATAACTTCTTCCAGGAATATGAGAGCACAAGATGACAATAACACATGTGAGAATGCACAACAGTCATTAGGCATCAACCAGTTTAGCTAAAAACATATCACACAGTGTGGAGCTCTGAAAGAAAGTTTATCAACCTGAAATGTTAACACACTCTTTATCAGTGCTTAGATTGCAAAGCATGTACAGCACCTCCCAAGCTTTGCCTTTGTATTACAGTTACTGGACAGCCATATCTCTCTCCATTTAAACATTTGTTACAATAACTTAGTGACATCAACAAAACTCATTACAAGCAGATAGTGGGCACAGAATAAATCCATCACTGTCAGTAGTGGTACAGTGAAATGCACTACAGTCTGGCAATGGGCACGATGAAAACTAGTACAATCTGGTACTGTTCACACAAATGCACTACAGTCAAGTACTAGGCACACTGAAATCCACTTTAGTATGGTGCAGGGTACATTGAAATGCACTGCAGTGTAAAGACTATGTATATCATTTTCTATATTACTACTCATGGTCTGAAATGGGAAAAGACTGTTAAAAACTAAAAGATTACGGAGAGGATTATTACACTTTTTAAAACAAGTTACCTGACATTCATTGTAAACAACATTTGTAATGTTGTTTATTAAAACAATGTTGGAGATTACTACAGATGAAATGGAGCCATTTGTACTGGTCTGTGCATGAAGGTAGATTCAGCTGACAACACCTAGTTAATTAGTCTGTGGATTACAGATTGGTTATTGATGGCAAAAACCACCTGCCTACCAACAATTAGTGATCAGCTCCCATGTAGCTGAACAACTTGTGGATGTGAATACTTAGTAAGATATCATCAGACTTGCAAGAGGGAAGCAACTCCCGTTTCCTCTGCAGTAAAAGCCACCTCAAGCCCAAACAAAGACAGTTTACATCCCATCATTACTTGCTGTAAGCTATTGCTCTTAACTAGGAAGTCAGAGACTGTGCAAGTGTGAACCTGTAACCTGTGTCTCCTGCAAGCAAGTACCTGGCATAGGAAGATCCAGAAGCCCACCCTGACAAGCCAAAACGATCATCTCAGTGAACTCTATGAACATTGGTCACTGAATTGATTTTCCAGTCTTCTCTCTGTCCATAACACCCATGCTGCTTTTTGATACTCTGTTTCTGCCTGTATCTGTATGTTAAGGGAGTTTGAAAAGGGTGGGAATGAGAGTTTTAACTAGTAGGGCTATATGTTGACAATTCATAATTGTATACTCATAGCTAGAAACTATTCATTTGCAATAAATAATCATTAATACAGAAGCTTGGTGTGTGCCATCAATCTGAGTTAAAAAAGATTCAAAGTGGGGAATTTTGCACACTTCTATAAAATCATTAAATGTTGTGATTACTCCAGGAACAGCAGGACTCAAATTCCAGTTCACTGCACCAGTAACAAATATTTAGGGCTCACTTATGTTATGAAGGTAGAGGTGTGCATTGTACCTTTAAGACAGAGGGGAAGCAGGTGAGGACTGACTGAAAGCAGAGTGTGCTGAACAATTTAAAAATGGAACATTTGGTTGACACAAATCGCTGATTCTGTGTTGCCATGGTACAAAAACAAATTCAAATTTGGCCAGTTTAAATTATGGCCCAGAAACAAAATCCAATTAAAATTGAATTTAGTCTTTTGATGATATCAAACCAATGAAACGATCTGATGTTTTGGGGTATAAAACTGAATATTTTGAATGGTTAGAGGGTTAACAGCGACCAAGCACCAACAAGTACAGACCTCTATCCAAACAGCTCTCTGAAAGGTACCTGTCTATAAGAAAAGTTGTGCACCAGAAGACCGAAGAAAAGACGACCCTTTTTTGTAAATCTTAATCGGGATTTTTTTTAAAAAATCAGACCAGAATTACAGAGTGAGAGGTAAAAGATAGGTTTAAGAGAAAGGAGTTGAAAATAGTTATCTAGTATTTTCTTTTGGACTTAAAGAATAAAACTTTTAATTTCTACTTTAAATAGTGAGATCGGAGATAGTGTTCTTTGCCTCTCGAAATTTAACAGATTACGGCGTGAGGTGAGCTTCTCTGTGTGTTGGGCTTAAATTAGCAGAGGGGTTTACCTCGTGTCATAACACTTGGGATTGCTTTTAAAAAAAAGAAATAAGGATTTGATATGGTATTGCATTAGCAACACACAAATAGCTGAAAAATACAAGGTTCATTGAAGAAATGGGATATAGATAGCAGAGTTGTCCCTAGCAATATTAAGGGAACTTTCAAAGCTCAGGTTGATTGTCTTGGTGGGTTAACTGGAGGTGGAATTGCCTGGCAAAAATAATTGAGGTGGTAGCTCAGTACTTGGGTTTAGCCTTAGCAGAAATACAAGAGAAATCAGGTACCCAGCAGACTGAATCCTTAGGATGGTCAAAGCAGCTTTATTCAGGGGAGAGAATGAAAAAACTAGAGATAACAGAAAGATAAGGAAAGAGAAGAGAAGGAGGACGGAAGTGGAGACATCCTCGCAGATCTGGGAATGAAGAATTGATGACTATTCATCAAATACCTTAAGGAGACAATTTGTGTAGCACATGAAATTCCCATGGACAAGAAGGAACACAGAAAATGTAGGCATCAATAAACAGGTATTTTGCATGGCCAAGACTTCATGAAAACATAGCGCAGTTCTGTAAACCAGCCTTGGTTGGAGGGAAACGTCAGAAGGTTATAAAATGACACCTTTGATATCCATGCCAGTTTTAGAAGAATCATTTAATTGAATATTAGTAGAGTGAGTAGGACCATTACCAAAAATGAAAGCAGAATAACAATATATCCTTACAATACGGATATGAAAATCAGTTTTCCAGAAGCTATTCTTTTGAGGATAATTACAACTAGGCTGCTAGTGGAAACGTTACTGTAGTTTTTTTTAGCTCAAAACCGTGTGGGCGGCACGGTGGCACAGTGGTTAGCACTGCTGCCTCACAGCGCCAGAGACCTGGGTTCAATTCCCGACACAGGCGACTGACTGTGTGGAGTTTGCACATTCTCCCCGTGTCTGCGTGGGTTTCCTCCGGGTGCTCCGGTTTCCTCCCACAATCCAAAAATGTGCGAGTCAGGTGAATTGGCCATGCTAAATTGCCCGTAGTGTTAGGTTAAAGGGGTAAATGTAAGGGTATGGGTGGGTTGCGCTTCGGCGGGTCGGTGTGGACTTGTTGGGCCGAAGGGCCTGTTTCCACACTGTAAGTAATCTAATCTAATCTAATCTAAACTACTAATTGAGATACAATCTAATCAGGATTCTAACTTGTTAGCTAAAGTTTTCTAAGAGATTAACAGATTGGGTAGAAAACAAATGTGTATCATGTACAAACAGAGGGAGCTTTGGTGAGATCCCATCAGACTCTCAAAACCATGATTAAGGTGTACTGTCATGAATGCTGACTGAGTTAGGGCAAAGAATGGGGTGTTTTACTATTTGCTACCAGAGATTCCTCAAATGAATCTTCTGGATTTAGTAAATTTTTTCATTTTGTTTAGAAAACAACTTATCTGATAAACATTCTTAGGAAAATGAATCAGTAATATCACAAACATTCTGAAAATGTGTTATCATAGGGAAGAGAATGAGGATGAACCGGTGTGTTTGGTAAGAAACCTGGAAAATGACATACAATAAGAGTGAGCTAGAAAGAGGTACACATTTCTCAAACCAACCCTCCTACAGTTTGATTGGCTAACAGCAATTTTGAGACTGGTAGACACTGTTCTTGAATTTAGAGAAAGGAGAATGAGAGAATCTTGTAAGACATTGTGGAAGTATACAGTAATTGTAGAGATATACTTGGATGCACAACGAGCCATGATATGGACTTGAAAGAGTCAGGATGTATAGAACAGCATCGTTGCTGGCTGAGCCGTGGAAAACAGGCTCAGGTTGAAACAGATTCAGAACATGGTGAACTTGATTGAACCAAGTTGAAGCAGCTGGAATTCACTGATAATGTTAGTTTCTAAACCGGAGTGATCAGATGGACTCTGTACAGGTTATTGAAACATAAAATGTCACACAGTTAGATTCCATGCTGGAAGCCTACATTAATAGAAACGACTGAGGCAGTGCCAATCCTAAGAGCGTTATTAAAGGTGCATTGACAAGAGCCAATAACATCAAGTGATAAAGAAAGATTCAAGTTTGTTACATCATTCAGTGATGCCATTCAGCTTAAAGAATGCCGTAGCCACAGAGGTTTATGAACCAAGTCATTTCTGATTTTCTAACTGCACAATGTATCTGAATGATATATAGTAGCACATGGGTACCTATTTAAGAAGTTATAGCAGTAGTATTAAATTTAGCCAAAAGTAAATTTGGATAAACAAGAGTAGCTGACTCAGGGCACTTTGTAGGAAAGGGACAAGTAGAAAAGGGAAGGCAATATCTCTAATAGAATTTCCTGTCATACAATCAGCTGCCTGGCACCCTGAAACCCACCATAGGCTGCTGGCCTGGCACCTTGAAAGCCATTACATTCTAGCACAAGGCATACCAAAACTTTCAAATGACTGGTCCAGGGCACATTTAACAAAACTGCAACCAATTTCAGGATACACAAATGGATACAGGGCACGCTGAAACCAATTACAATCAGAAACTGAGCACAGTGAAACCCACTACAGTCTGAGACCGAGCAGACTGAAGAATCACTGCAGTTTGGTCCAAAGCACGGTGAATCCTATTAGCCTGGTACCACGCACATTGAAAACTGACTACAGCGTGTTAGCAGAACACTGGCACTCAGATATACAAAATACAGTAACACACATTACCATCCAACACATACCATTCATATGCCCATCAATATTTCTCAAATCTATTAATGTGTTTGAAGAGGTACATAGTTACCCATCACAGTCCAGTATTGTATCACAGTGCATGGGTTCAATAAACCATTTCCCAGGGATTTAAAGGTATCACAATTATTCACTATCTATACAAGATAGCCCCAAAAGAATTGTTCTGATTGGTAAGATTTTAGCAAAAGTCTTAATCAGTTAACTTGTAAGCCTCATAGTAGAATGCCAGTGGTCAGAGAGCGTTAAGGAAAACCAGAGGAACATGCATTTGCCAAAGGGTGAAATTTATGTCACAAGAGAAATGTTCTGTACCATGGATTGGATTTTTTGTTTTTGGCTTTCATCACAATAAACAGAGCGACCTAGTATGAAGTTTTACACAAAATATGTGGATATCCTGATATAACTGTAAATTTTATGCAGCAACTTCATAAGGGAATGAACACCAGAGTCACAAAAGGAAGGACAAAGTGTCCAGCACATTCAGAGCAGAAATGACAGGAATTCAGAGTTCAGCTCATACTTAGAGACATGTAAAACTAATCAAAAGAGAGAAAAATAAAACTGGGATTATGGCCAGAAGAGTTTTATTTTTCATCACTGGTCAATGAAATTAAGCATTCTAATTCACCAAACAAATGCAAATTTCATTCTCCTCTCAGGCCTTTGGACATGAGTAGTAATGCTCAATGTTTGCATTGTAATCAAAATGCCTAAACCACCTAACATAGTACCATCATTGATATATTTGGTTTTTTACTTCTGAACCAGAGCTATGAAATGCAAAGAAGATACAGATGTCAGTGATATTGCAGGTCGCAAACTTAGACAAACTCCAATCGTCAAAGGATAGTCTTGTAACATAAGCCAGTATCAAAGTAAGCACTTTCTATAATTGCTACAGTGATAGTTAAGGCTCGACTTAAGGCAGGCACCAGTACAACATTGTTATAAAACATCCAATCTTTCTGCACTCAAGGTATGCTTGAAACAGGGACAAAGAATTTCAGTCGTGATGAAGGGCTTTTGCCCGAAACATCGATTTTCCTACTCCTCGGATGCTGCCTGACCTGCTGTGCTTTTCCAGCATCACTCTAATCTAGACTCTGATTTCCAGCATCTGCAGTCCTCACTTTTGCCTACAAAGAATTTCTGGACATGGTGGTTTCTACAGAGGCTGACGTCGACTTGTTGAACCAGGCACAGCCAATAGAAGAATTGGGGGATGGAATAAAGCAATCTTTCCATTCCCTTTCTTCTGGCATAGCACAGTAGGTGCAGTTACAATGAGCTTAAGGGTTTCCTTCTGTGTGTTAAATCACATGATTACATTCCATTATGTTCCCCAGTTAAAAATCCTTTTGTCCCATCACTCAGGTCTCCATTAGAGTCCCACGCTCTGTTGTGCAGTGGTCTGTCTGGCAAATGAACACAGGGCATCTGTTTGATTAGGCACAAAGCAGCACAAGTATAAGCACTGATAGTTCAGTCCAGCAGTTCCACTCACCCATTCTCCCACTGGAAAGAAATTTAAATAAAAGATATGGTTCAGAAATAATGAGTTTTGAAGGGAAAAGATCTTAAAGATAAATTACAAAGTTGCTCGTATTGATTGTATACATGCCATAGCAGTTCAGACTGATCCTCACCTCCACGACTGAAAGTGTTCGGTATTTCTTCCTTTCCACCCATCACCTGTTTCATCAGCACACCAATCTTTGGTTGCCTTTGCTTATCAGACGAGTCTACAGAATATAACAGGATACAGGTCATGCAAAGGTTCCCCGAATATAACAGACCATGGAACGTTATGACATTGGGAGAAGAATAGAAAGAAATTTCAAGATGCAACAGAGCTCAGAGCAGCGAACAGATAAAATGCAGATCAGCAGAGGGGGAGCTGGCTGACAACAGACCAGAAAAGATTAACCTACTTCCTAAGTGTCACCCTTCAAGCTGAGGAGCATGGAATGAACATATATTAAAATT
This sequence comes from Chiloscyllium plagiosum, assembly GCF_037043375.1. Taxonomy (NCBI): domain Eukaryota; kingdom Metazoa; phylum Chordata; class Chondrichthyes; order Orectolobiformes; family Hemiscylliidae; genus Chiloscyllium; species Chiloscyllium plagiosum. The sequence continues at coordinate 25,418,579 of NW_028270161.1, read as the reverse complement.
CCACTCCCTTCCTCTGATGGTACTCAATACTCCAATGGTAGCTTAACCAAGGGATTTATACAATTGCTGTTGTACTCTGCCTTTCGATGATACAACTAAAGCCTCAGTTTACTTTTTCAAGAGCAAAGTGTTTACTTTGAAATATTTAAAGAACAAGAGGTATGGCCACAAGGTGAGTAAGAGGATTCTTGGCCATGGTCAGGATCAAAGGGCACAAAGCACGCAATTCAAAAGCCTCACCAAAATTAGAAACAGTTTAATAAGGTAAAATTACCAGTGCTGCATTGGTACTCTAAAAGTGACTTGCTACTCACCACAGAACTGGGTATCTTTTAACTCAAGGCCCACCAGGTACAAATACACAGACTTCAGATCTTTCGATTACTTGGTAAGAAAAATCTCTCAAACACACAACAAACCTGAGCTGTTCATGTGAGACGTGAATCCGCCCAGAGTGTTGCGACCACCTGTGTCTGCATAATGTGGCATGGAGTTTATGACTGCCTGGAAATACTTTTCTTGTGCTAAACTGGAGGAGTCCGAATGAGAAGGATCTGAAACAGAAAAATATATTTCTTGGTAAACGTTCCTTAATTACAGATGAATAGCAGCAGTTAACAGATTTGAATCATAGCTGCATTACTCAAAAACCAACCAAAACAAATGACAAAATCACAAATCAAAACCATCAGACCACACCACCTCAACCCTAAACCACCTAATGTAGTAACATTCCATGATCAGTTATATTCAGGGAACCTTTGCTTGACCCATATCCTGTTATATTCTGTAGACTCGTCTGATAAGCAACGGCAACCAAAGATTGGTGTAATGTAACAGGTGATGGATGGATTGGTCCACTGTATCACCAATCTTAGCATCCATGATGTGGCTTTATATCATCCAGGACTAAACAGACTAAAGACTGGTATCTTATCCAATTTCCAAACACCTATTCCTTTCACTGCCACAATCGCACTTCCCACAATCTGCAATGCTAACCACCTCACACTTAACATACACATCTTCAATGCCTATATCTGCCTGTAATCTGTAATACTCAGATTCTAGTTTACAATATCCAGTTTCACTGAGCCACTTCAGATAATACCTGCAGTTTATAATATTCACACTCCCTATGTCCACACATTAACACACTTCACTCCCACTGTTTACAGCCATTTAGTGCGTGTCATAGAGTCATGTAAGTTTACAGCATGGAAACAGGCCCTTTGGCCCAACTTGTCTATGCTGCCCAGTTATCACAATTAAACTAGTCCCACTTGCATGCATTTGGTTTATATTCCTCCATACCCATCCCAAATATACACCTGTCTAAATGTTTACTCAAGGACAAAATTGTACTCGTTTCCACCATTACCTCTGGAAGCCTGTTCCAGAGGCATATCATCCATCTTCTGCATGAAACAACAAATCCTCTGGATCCTTTTGTATCTCTCCTCTCTCACCTTAAACCTACAATCTCTAGTTTCAGACTCCCCTACTATGGGGAAAAGTTGTTGGCTTATCTATGCCTCTCATAATTTTATAGACGTCCTGTAGTATAGAGAAACAAGTTCCACCCTGTCCAGTCTCTTTTTATAACTCAAACCTTTCAGTCCAGGTAGGCTCCTAGTAATTTTTTTCTGCACTCTTTCTATTTAATAATATGCTTTCTACAGTAGGATGACCAGAACTCTATGCAGTACTCCAAACGTCTTGTACAGCTGCAACAAACTGTCCCAATTCCTAAACTCAACTCTGACCAATTAAAGCAAGGATGCCGAAAGTCCTTGTCACCATCTGTGACTCCATCTTCAATGAGCTATGAACCTGTACCCCAGATCTTTTGTTGTATAACACACTCTAGGGGCCTACCATTGACTGTGCAAGTTCTGCTCTTATTTGACCTACCAAAATGAAACACCTCACATTTATCCGAATTAAACTCCATCTGCCATTACTCAGCTACCTGGCCCAACTGATCAAGATCTCACTATATTCCCAAATAACCTTCTTCACTGTCCATTATACCAGCAATCTGTGCATCCATGATGTGGCCCTTGTTTGAGTTGAACCAAGGTGGACAAGATCAGAAGTCAGACAACGCCAGGTTATAGTCCAACAGGTCTATTCAAAATCTGCTAATCTTGGTATCATCAGCAAACTTACTAACCATACTTCCTAAATTCTCATTAAAATAATTTCTATAAATGAAAAATAGCAGTGAACTCAGCACACATACCCGCACCACATCACTGGTCACAGGTCTCCAGTTTGAAAAACCACCCTCAACCACCACCCACTGTCTTCTACCTTCAAGCCAATTTTGCATCCAATTGGCTGGCTCTCCCTAGATCCCATGCTTGTAAAAGGACTCACTAAAGTCTGTGTAGACAATGTCTATCACACTGCCCTCATCTACTTTCTTGGTTACCCCTTCAGCTTGTATCGCTCCCACAAATAATACTAGCTCAAAACATCTAACACCAGGGTTTGTAATGCTGAATTCCCCCCCTCTCACTGATATACTGGTTAGTACCTGCAGCTGGAGCATTCTGGGACTTGAAAATGCCAACGACACTCTTCCCATGCAGCCCAGCTGATCGCAGGAGCACAGCCTTTGTGCGTGAGTTCCGCCAACAGACAACAGGGAAGCGGTTCTGTCTGTAACACCGTGAGATGCGCTGCATTAAACTGTCCTGTATGGTCTGGGGGATAATTAGGAGGCTGGGGTAACTGTAATGAGAAAATACGAAGCCAATGATAAAAGCATTCTGCTGGCACCTCAACAGCCTGTGCCTTGTCACACACATTAATGCTATTATTGAGACACTGCCTTCAGGTTCAGCAACTTCCCACTTCTTCATACTGGGCCACAGATTAACTTGTGCATACAACTCTGTTTATGAGTGAATGCTGTGTTAATTACAGATAACATAGTGACTAATATTATGATAGTAACAGAATCCACATGTATTGAGACCAAGAATAGAGGAGGATCAGTCACACAAATGGGATACTCAACTGAATGCCTAATAATGGAAGAAGAATATGTAGGCAATACCATAAAATGATAAAAGACAGAACAAACAAGGGACATTTCAAGTACGAGGTAAATTAGCAATAAGAATTAATAGGGAAAGAAAACAGGATGAGAGGACCAGAATAGAACAGTGTGGAAGCAGGCCATTTGGCCCATCAAGTCCACACTGACCCTCCGAAGAGCATGTCATCCAGACCAACACCCTCAACCCTTTCAACCTATCCATGCAACCCTGCAATTCCCATGATTAACTCACCTAGCCTGCACATCCCTGGACACCATGGGCATCCACCTAACCTGAACATTTGGACTGTGGGAGGAAGCTGGAGCACCCAGAGGAAACCCACGTGGAGAACGTGCAAACTCCACATAGATGCCAGAGGGTGGAATCTAAGCCAGGTCCTTGGTGCTGTGAGGCAGCAGTGCTAACCACTGAGCCACTATGCCATCCATGCCGACTAGGAAAGGTAAACTAGGAAAATATTTTAAACACAGATGGAAAAGCCATAGGAAATATTTAAAAAGGTATTGGAGTTCTAAAGATAGATGTATGAAGAGATTCAAGGGAAAATTGTGCGCACAAACTAGAACAGTAAATATATTCTACAGATACAAACAGAAGAAAACGCAAGACAAATATAAGAACACAAAGGGTTGCGCAAGAGAAACTGAGAATATTAACACAAGGATCAAATAATTACTGCACCACTATACTTATGTGGAAGGTAAGGTGGTAATAAGATTAGAAGAAATTACAAAAGGTATAACATTTAGGATTGGAGACAGAGATAACTGATAAGCTGATCAAAAATAGGGACCCTGATCTGAATGGATTGCATCACTGCATGTTGAGGGTTAGGAAAAAGACCCCAGATAAACAATGACATGTTTATAAAAATTCCTGGAAATTTAACAGCTTTAGGGGCAAGTAGACAGCCATTAAAATTTCTATATTTAAAATGTTAGTCCTCAAAAGGGACCCGAGTGTATCCAGGAAACTATAATCCAGTTAACTTCACTAGTAGGAAAGATAGGAGGACTTTAATAGACAAAAACGCAGAAAACAAAAATGCAAACGTACTAAGTACAAATTATAAAAGAATTTTTAGAACAAAGAGAAAACGGAGATAATGTAGCTGATTTAAGTTTACAATTTCAGAAGGCTTTCAATAAAAAGGTACTGCGTAGCAGTTCGCTATCTATAACAGCAAGCAGGTTAGGGTTTAAGTCACAGAATAGATAGCATGGTGATTGTAAAGCAGAAACAAAGAATTTGAAGTTAGCTACTCATTCCAACGGCATTATGATGTCACAATCCTGTGCTCAATGCTCTGACCAATGAAGGCAAGCATGTCAAATGCCTTCTTCACTCACCTGTCTACTTCTGATGCCACTTTCAAGGAACTATGTTCTTGCACCCCTAGCTCTCTGTGTTTGACAACACAAGAGTCCTATATCCACCAGTTTTGGTGTTATCTGCACACATATTAACCATATCCCTGATATTCTCATCCAAATAGTTGATATAAAATGACAAACAACTGTGGACTCAGCACCGATCTTTGCGCTGGTCACAGGCCTCTAGAGTGAAAAACAACCCTCTATGAACACCCTCTGTCACCTACCATCAAGCCAATTTTATACCCATTTGGCTAGCTCTGCCTGGATCCCATGCGATTTAAGCTTACTAACCAGTCTACCATGCGGAACCTGGTCAAAGGCTTTGCTAAGGCCCATGTAGACAACGTCTGACACTCTGCCTTCATTTTCCTTGATAGTCACTTCTTCAAAATACTCAATCAAATTTGAGAGACACAATTTCCCACACATAAAGCCATATTGACTATCCCTAATCAATCTTTGTCTTTCCAAATGTGTATCGATCCGGTCTCTCAGAATACCCTCCAACAACTTGCCCACTGATGTTAGGCTCACCAGTCTATAGTCCCCTGGCTTTTCTTTGCTGCTTTTCTTAAATAACGGCACAATATTTGCCACCTTCCAGTTTTCCAGCATCTCACCTGTGGCTATCAATGATACAAATATCTTCCCTAACTTCCCATAATATTCTGGGATACATTTGATTAGGTCACAGTGATTTTTCTAACTTTATGCATTTAAAGACCTCCAGCTCCTTCTCTTCTGCAACATGTATTTTTGTTCAAGACGTCACTATTTATTTCCCCAAGTTCCGAGCTTCCATGTCTTTCTCCACAATAAATATAATTGTGAAATATTCGTTTAGAATCTCACCCATTTCCAGTGGTTCCACATACAGACTGAAGAAGGGCATGTGCCCGAAACGTCGAATCTTCTGTTCCCTAGATGCTGCCTGACCTGCTGTGCTGTTCCAGCAATAAAGTTTCAGCTTTGATCTCCAGCGTCTGCAGACCTCACTTTCTCCACATACAGACTGCCTTGCTGATCTTTAAGGGGCCCTATTCTCTCCCTAGTTACTCTTTTCCCTTTAATTTAAAACTTGTAGAATCTTTGGATTCTTTTTAGCAAATGCTTTATTCACTACCCGGTCAACTCCACTTTGAGGAAACTATTCACTTGCACCCCTCAGGTCTTTGCTTGATCAGACCCTACCGTTACCATTGCTACCAAAATGCAACACCTCACATTTGTCTAACTTAAACTCCATCTATCATTCTTCAGCCCATCAGTCAATCTGATCAAGATCCTGTTATACTCCAAAATAATCTTATTTATTGTCCAACACGTGACCTATTTTTGTGTCGTCCTCAGACTTGATAACCGTGCCTTCTATATTCACATGCAAATTAAAAAGCAGTGGATATAGAACACATTCTTGTGGCACACCACTGTTCACAGATATCTTAGACCTCTGGATTACTCTTGCAGCAACATTACCACAAGCCACCAACAGTCCCATAAACTTGTGTCTTGCTCCACTGTGGCATTAAACATTGTACAAAAATACACAAGCAAGGAAATAATCCAAGAGCCATCCCTCCAGTGTCCCAATTCTCCCTGAACCCCTACACACACTCGTCTCAGAACTCTAAATAAATCTCAGCACTTTGCCTCAACTATGTTGGCATACTTTCCAGGAATTCAGGGAGTAAAAAACAATTCAAAGTGTTCTAGAAATAACTGGACTGAGAAATCAAGAAATACAGGTTGAAGTATGTCAAGAACCTGAAGACAGCTGCAAAATAGAATCAGAAAAATATGTTGAAAACAAAGTACAGAAGGGTTAACAAAAAGATAAAAACAAAAACAGTTGTCACACTGAAAAAGACAATGCAGTAGTGGTGCAAATAGTTAGATATTTCATCGATTTCTCAATCTATCAATATTCAACCATGCTGAAAAACAAACAAGGAGAAATGTCAGAAACTTAAGTACTATTTAGAAATGAATACAGTTTCAAATATTTTAAAATCACCAAGGGGTGTTGCTGAAGCTTCAGGTAGAATAGGTTCCTGGTTGTGACACATAGAACATAGAACAATACAGCACAGAACAGGCCCTTCAGCCCACAATGTTGTGCCGAACATTTGTCCTAGCTTAAGCACCTATCCATGTACCTATCCAATTGCCGCTTAAAGGTCACCAATGATTCTGATTCTGCCACTCCCACAGGCAGCGCATTCCATGCCCCCACAACTCTCTGGGTAAAGAACCTACCCCTGACATCCTCCCTACACCTTCCACACCTTCTATCACAGAATTTGGAAGAAATTAGCATAATAACTGAGTCTTGTATGGATGTTTCTCAGTCACTGGATTTGAGCCAATAAAGGACTGGCAAAAGCAAATGCAGTTTCATACCAAATGGATGTCAATCTTATTTCTTATGCTAGGATATGTTTTGGAGTATTTTGACATCAGATGAGGAAACATTGAAAAGCAACCATTAAACATTTCTGCATTGCACTGAAACTAGAACTACAGGGCCTAGGTAAAGGGTGACAGGGGAAAGATTTAAAAGGCACCGAAGGGACAACTTTTTTCATGCAAAGGGTGGTGTGTATATGGAATGAGCTGCCAGAAAAAGTGGAGGAGACTGGTATAATTTCAATATTCATAAGACATCTCGCTGGGTATATGAATAGGCAGGGTTTAGAGAGTTATGGGCCAAGTGCTGGCAAATGGGACTAGATTAGTTTAGGATATCTGGTCAGCATGGACTGGTTGGACCCAAAAGTCTATTTCTGTGTTGTACATCTCTATGACTCTATTATTCATTCAAGGCAACTTAGAAATTGATTCGTCAAAATTATAATTCCTGAAAATGTCCAAACCTATTTGGGATTTTATGAAAACTCACCTCCTGCAAACACTGTACATGCGATTTACCGTAGTTATTCGGAATGGCTCATTCTTCGACCTGGTCAGACTATTACTCAATGTGCCCAAGCCCAGGCGTTGGTAGTCACGGCAACAAGCTCGCTCTACCATGTGGCTCATGGTAGATTTATCTGATCTAATGGTGGTAGAAAGTGTCAGTGCACTCTGCTCCAGCTCCTCTGAAACTACAAGCAGAAACAGTGTCAGGAGTGTCTGAAATCAGTGAGGAAGCAGATAAGTAGCTTCAATACAGATACATGGAGCACTGTAGCACCAACATGTAGGGTACATGGTGCGTGCTACATGGTCTGGGTTGACCCAAAGAATGCAGCATCGTCAGGAGGTCAGTGCAGTACTCCCTCCATACTGCCCCTCCTCTGACGAGGGGGAGCAACCTGGTGATTGAGACTTCCAAACAGTACAACACTCAAGCAAGAGACCTTTCCAACAGTCTAAGCTTCCAGCAGCAGAGACTTCCCAATAGTTTAGTACTCCTCGTGTACTGCAAATCCAAAGCTGCAATGCTCTCTTAGCACTGCACCTCCAAACAAAGCAGCAATCTTGCAGTACAGCTCCCCTTGACTATGCAGTGCTCCCTTAATGTACCTCCCCTAACACTCTCAGTGAAGCCCCTTTAGCAGTGAAACACTTATTTGGCCTTTCCCACCTCTCTACCCCCATCACTGATTGTGCAACATTCTGTTCCTAAAAAGAGCAGTGCGTTATCAGCCTATGTCTTCAGCAGTTTACTCGTCCTCAAACAGTCCCTCCAACACCTTACCATCTTCTCAGTATTGCACAGTACAGAATGTAGGACTCATGCGATGAGAAGCATCTTCACTCTCCACCAAAACACTATACACATTTCCTAAAATCTGGACCCAGTACAAACTGACTACATACCAGAGATTTGGTCCAGGCTGTCACCATGTGGGGGAGTGGTTCGCTGGTCCCAGGTCGGAGGTGTATATTTCTTTCTGGTCACATACTGTCGTCCAATTGTTTTCTTTGCATTCTTCATTATATTTTTTGACATGGTTCTGAACAATCAGAAAAACTTTTAACTTACAAGGTTGGATTTCTCCTGATTTTTAGTATTCAATTAACTGAAAATATTCTACAAATAGCAACGGTCTGATTCAAACTTCGAGCTTGTCCGACAGTCTCTGACCTTGCATGCTGTACCTAGTCAACATTGCTAGACCCAAGACAATGTACGTGCCAGGAATTATAGAAAGAGATTAATTAACACATATAACTGCTTCAGAAACCAGAAAAAAAACCACCTTAAGTTTCAAAACATATCAAGCATGGGAAAGCGCACAGTCAGTTCTTGAACAGTACACAGGCCCTGCACCATGGAGTTTAAGCCCTTTCCTTTGGGCTCAAACATCATGGAATTCAGGAGCCCCTCCTGTAATGGCACTGAGAGGCGTATTTAAATGCTTTTAGCCAACTAAATGTACATGTATTGTCCCATGGATAAACTAAGAATGGGAATTGTAAACTAGAGATCTTTTAGAATCAAGTATCAAATAGGTCAGTGAGCACAGAGATATTGGGCCGAAGACAGTTTTTGGATGAACAAAGGTTGAGGAAGAATGGAAATCAGAGCATAAGAATAGTTGTTTGAAGATAATAAGGTGCTAGCAGATGAACTACGGAGCACACGAATGAGCCAAGTGCAAGAGGACAAAAAGTGGGTGGGGACATGACAGTCGAAGGAGAACAAGGAGTAGGAAGCAGCTTTTTGTGGAGGGCATGGTGGAAGGGGCCAACTGTGCTTGGTGATGTGGAAGAGGCAATGACAGAGACTGGCGGCAGGAGAAGGTAGATCAAAGGCATGACATCGGAGGTTTGAAGGAGTTTATTTAGGAGCCGATATAGACATTTTTGGGTAGATGCGGCTGTTACAGAAGTGTTACCAGTACAGGCTTTTTTTTTGGGTGGGTGTTACCAACACAGAGGTTTTGGGGATAAAGAATAATACATTAAATTACTGGACTCCAAATTTGAGTTGAATTACACACCCATGCTCAGCTGCAGGATAGAAGGTGCAGGTTTTTCTCTATCCATGCTAAATACCACTCATCCTCACATGCCACCACAGGCAGGAACCCTGTTAGCAGGGGCTTGCCTGTGTCACGGAATGCTGAGCAAATGATGAGCTCTTCAATCTTTAGATGTCAATAATGTGAAATAAGAGCTGGTTATGATTTGGCGGCAGATCATATCAAAGCACATAGCACTGTTACTGAAAGCTACCCTTGTAGAGTTGGGCTCAATTATTTATAAATGCCTTCTCAAGCTCACCTCAGCGATGGATTCTTCTCCTTCTGTTTCGGCTCTACAATTTGCTTGAGTGACTGACCCACAGTGAACGCAAAGGTGCTATGTACATATTGTGGGTACCTCAACTTATGGATGTGTTTCCGAAATAATTCCACCATTTCAGATGCCACCTCTTCATCAAAAGCAATCTTTATCAACTGTTGAGGCACGAAAAGCAACAGGTCTTGAAATGAGAAACACATCGAAGGCAAAGGACACCCCAGTAAAGATACCTCTCATACAAATTACCGTTATGGTTTGAAAACATGTACAGTGAAGTGGTAGGATGGAATCCATTTATTTTGCTGAGTAGGTAAATTGTCTTTTGCCCTGATTGCACCTCCAGCGAAACAATTATCTTTACAAAATACTGATTTTCTCTTAAACTGGTATCCTTGCTAATTGTCTTGACTGAAAGACAAAAAGACTAAAGGCTTTAACAAAGTGCGCATTTTCAGCAATACTAAGTTAAATTTATGTTTGTGATCTGTGTAGTAGTCAGGCTAGAAAAAGCCCGTGCATGCCTCTCATAACACCTCAGACCTCCTAATCTACGGATACAGACTCGAAAGTGTTATGCTGGAAAGGCACAGCAGGTCAGGCAGCACCTGAGGAGCAGTAGAATCAAGGTTTCGAAGATTCCTAATGAAGGACTTATGCCCGAAACATCAATTCTCCTCCTTTTCGGATGCTGCCTGATCTGCTGTGCTTTTCCAGCACGACATTCTTGATTCTGATCTCCAGCATCTGCAGTCCTCACTTTCTACCTATGGATACAGACCGTCAAGCAGATTCATCAGGTCAATAAGAGATCAGAGTGAGCATTGTTCAATGTTCCTCGAGTCTTACCTGAAAAGTGGAAGAACGCAATTGGAGTTTATCCTGGAAATCTTGGCCAGTGCGTGGTGGCAGGTTAATCTTCTTCTCTTTGGTGAAAGACGCAACAGGGAACGAACGAATCACAGTTTGTTCTCCAGCTAACAACATGAAAAGAAAAAAAAACCTCAAAAATCCAGGGCCTCCTCACACTAAGGAAAAAAACACAGGCACCTTTACATTAACCCAATGTCTTTGTTTAGATTCCAGCTTGTAACTCTCTCCCAGAGAGATTATTCTTTATTCTATATATAAAGGAGAGGTGGTGGTACAGTGGGAATGTCACTTAACAAGTAAAATCCAAGCTAATTTTCTAACGATATGGGATAAACCCTACCAAGGCAAATGGTGAAGTTAGGATTCAATAAAATCTGGAATTAAAATGATGACCACTTTCACTTTCAAAAGTCCCCATTTTCACCAAAGCCTTTTAGGGAAGGAAATCTGTCAACCTTACCAGGTTTGGCTCACATATGTCTCCAGGTCCACAGCAATGTGACTGACCCTTACCTGCCCTCTGGGCAATTAGGGATGACCAATAAATGCTGGCATAGCCAATGATGTCCACATCTCATGAACAAATTTTAAAAATGTCCCCCCCCACCCCCACCACCAAAATCTGAATTAAATTGCAGCCTGTAACCCACTCCTTAGTCTCTGTTATTTGACAAATAAATCTGCCCCATCTTTCCTAGAACTGCACTACTAGATTTCAATCAGTAGCTTACTCAATATCCATTATCTTGCATATGAATCACCCTAACCCCTAAATTAGAGCCTGGTCTATAATGTCTCACAATTGACTAGGTGTGACAGGCCTGTTTCGAATTTCTTACCTAGCGTTTCCTGGGGGACGCCTTTGAAGATGATGCGGTAGGTGGTCAGGAAAATGGCACCTTCTGCTGGAAGGATGGGAGGACCTCCCAGAGAACCACTTATTGATTCCTCTCGTCCATCTGGCATCAAGCATACTCGCAGTCCTTCCATTACCAGTTCCTCTCCAATCAGCAGTGTGGGGCGCAGAAGTTTAGGCTAAAGTCAGAACCAAATTATAGTGCACAAGGATTCATTAAAGACCAAATAAACTTAATTGGAGGCATACAAACAAGTTACTTCTACAGCTGTCAGATTGAGCCTTGACAATCAATCCCATATCATTTTCAGGCACGTCACCTACAGAAACATTCCAACCTTCTGTTAAATTCTGAAATGGAGGTGGAACAATTGGTTATGAACTCTCCTAAATATAGAACCTTGAATAATTGGTATAATTGTTGACAGTCAGACAGCTCACTGAGAATTGTGAACATACTCACCTTCTGAATAGGGGGCAGGCGCTTGCTTTCTCGATGAACAGCATCCAATGTCTCAATGTGCATCTGCACAATGTCTGTAAAAGGAGAAACATAAAAACACAGTGAAACAAAGATCAAAATAAACAACGAAACTCAGGCAGCATATACAATATGGCAGATATGGAGACCAATTCCACTCTGACAGCAAAAACAGAAATTGCTGGACAAACACAGGTTTGGGAGCATTTGTGGAGATAAAATTAACTTAACATTGATTCCAGTGACCAGTCTTCAGAATCCACTGATTGACAAGTCTAAAACAAGGATGCATGGATACCAGATTTAGGATGGACAGCAGGACACACTTGTATATTATGATCCTGGCTGATAATGCTGGACATGTCAGATTCCAGAGTGAAACCTAGCTTGATAGGCTATAAGTTTAATTTTAGCAATTTGGTTGCTGTGGTAGTCAATCATTGAACATATTTACATGAGGCTGCTCATGAGGCTGTCCTTTTAAAAGGACAGATTCCACAAAAGAAGCAAGACAAAACCCATTTACTTCTATTCTAGAAACAATTTAGTTGGACAGCTGGTTTGTTTTACAGATTGATGCCAACAGCGCAGGATCAATTCCTACGTTGGCTGAGGTTATCATGAAGAGGTTACCTCCTTCGCAACCTCTGTTCCCACTTGAGGTATGGTGACCCTCAAGTTAAATTACTACCAGTCATCTCTCTCAACAGCGCTCTTGGACTATGGTGTCTGTACTACTGAAATCTATCAACGCAATTACATTAAACCCTGCCAAGGGGAGTAAAGTATTGGTTCGGTTCAGAATAAATTCCCCTTTACCTAGTTCCATCACCACTGGATAGATGCACTTCACTGTCAGACAGGGCCAATGAAAGCTTTAGGGGCACAACTGCACAGCATTTATGACCCTGAACGCCTTTCACACTGAGATGGGAGAATAACCGAAGCTAGATCTCAGTTCACCTGGTAAATTGGCGTGAAGTGCTTTCAAGTGATCATTACTGACACCGCTCTCCGTACAAACTTTATCCACAAATCTGTTGATGAATCGAACCACTGAATTGGCCACATCAGATGTGTCTGCATCCTCAAATCCACTTTCAGTATCATAGCTTTCAGCCACACTGCCTGCAATACTGTAAAATGGAAAAGGTCAATCAGGGCACAGCATGAAGTTCCAGTATAGTATGATCAGAAATTACATTAGAGGAACAAATCACTAAATACAAGCTAATGTAATTCACAAAGGTAACAGACCACTTGGAAAATCTGCAGTATTGCAGATTAATTCTCCCTTTTAACAAGTGTTTCAATACAATTTCATATTGGGTTTTGATTTTCCACTCTATCTTCATTAGCTGGTAAACTCAATCTGCGAGTAACTGCAAACGAAAGCTGGAATTTCACTGACTGACTACTAGAACAGGCTCAAAATTTGCTGTCCGAGTGACAGCTAGTACAGACTGAAGGTGTTTCGCCTTCAGTGACCATTAACACAGGCTGAGAATTATTGTCTGAGCGGGACCGTTAACATAGACTAGTGCTTCGCTGTCTGGAAGTGACCTCTAACAGTAGAATTTCACCATGTCTGACAGTGCCCATGATCACAGACTGGGGTTTCACACCATCTGAGTGATCGTTGACACAGGCTGGAGTTTCACTGTCTAACAGCAACCATTAAGAAACAATGAAAAACTGAGTGATTTAGGTCCTGACCTGTTTGTTACAAAGCTGTTGCTCACACTCTCCAAGTCTCCAACAGCTGTACTGCGGAGCAAACGATTCTTGCTTGTATCAAGTGGCAAGAGCAGGTAAGTGAGGCGATTTCCATAATGAATGGCCTGACTGTACACTATGCTCTCCTCTTTATCAATCAGTTCTTGCTGCTTCTCTTTGCTTCGAGTTGGCCACATGCGTAATTGTTCTGCTGCTACTTCCAATGCTGAGCTCTGCTGCTTTTTGACATGGTCATAACCCTTTAAAACAAAACAATGGGCAGAATGCTTGCAGCACCAATTTGTGAAACTTTACAAGAAATGACATACCTCACAGTTAAGCAACTACATACCTACTTCCCTGCTGTTAACATCTTTCCTATTGTGTTTATAGTTCACTTATGATTCGGAGATGCCGATGTTGGACTGGGGTGTACAAAGTTAAAAATCACACAACACCAGGTTATAGTCCAACAGGTTTAATTGGAAGCACACTAGCTTTCGGAGCGACGCTCCTTCATCAGGTGATTATGTGATGATTGTGTGACGCACCTGATGAAGGAGCGTCGCTCCGAAAGCTAGTGTGCTTCCAATTAAACCTGTTGGACTATAACCTGGTGTTGTGTGATTTTTAACATAGTTCACTTAGATTGACTGCTCTATTCAGTGTGTTGAACACATGACTTGAAGTCAGTTGTTTTGCTTTTGTGTTAGTCATTCATGGGATGTGGGGTGTGCTGGTATGGCCAGCTTTGCTATTCTTCCCTAATTCACCTCGGGAAGGTGAAGGCAAGATACCTTCTTGAACCAAAGCAGACTATTTAGTGTAGGTGCATCCATAGTCCTGTTTTAGAAGGAATTCCAGGATTCTGATCCAAGAGTACAAGAATGTTTCCAAGTCAGGATTGTAATTGGTTTCAAGGGGAATTTGCAAGTGGCGTATTTTCACGTAATGGCTAGCCCTGCCCTTCTAGGTTATTGTGACCAAAGATTTTGAAGGTCTGTCTGAAAAGCCGCTGTGAATTTCTACAAAGGATTCTGCAGATTGCAATAGAGCATGTACTAAGTGTTGGTGTGGAGGGAATGAATGTTTATGGATGTGATACCAATCAAGCCGGCTGCTTTGCCCTGGATAGAGTCAAGCTACTTGCCCATTGTTAGAAATGCATTTAACCATGCAACTCCTGACTTGTTCCTTTGTATATGGTGGACAGGCCTTGGGGAATCAGGTGATGAGTTACACACTACAGAATTTCTAGCTTCAGACTTGCTCTTACAGCCATAGTATTTATGTGGTTAGTCCAGTTCAGTTTCTAGTCAACGATAAACCAGAGTATGTTGACAGCCAATGATTAAAACTAAATAAAGATGAGCTTTTGAAGAGGAATAGAGTACAAAACTAAGGGGATAATAGAACCTCTGTCAAAAACCTATTTAGGTCACATTTAGAATAGAGGGGCTGGTGATAAGAGGGAATGTTAACTTGTGATTCTCTGCCTGGCACTAAGGTCAGGCCAGGGCATTACTTACTGATTCCAAAGGATGGTCACCA
Source organism: Chiloscyllium plagiosum (assembly GCF_037043375.1). Taxonomy (NCBI): domain Eukaryota; kingdom Metazoa; phylum Chordata; class Chondrichthyes; order Orectolobiformes; family Hemiscylliidae; genus Chiloscyllium; species Chiloscyllium plagiosum. Next base: position 25,403,405 of record NW_028270161.1, on the reverse strand, counting down.
TCAACTTCCAAGTATAATGCTCGAATATGGTTCTGTACATCGCTGTAAAACATGGCCTCCCAGAATTGGAGATTGGTCCATACCAAGTGTTCTTGTACACAGCTGTATGCGAACTGTGTGACACCAGATCCCAACTTCTGCAAACATTGAGGTTATCTGTTTAAAGATAATGGCTAACTCCCAGGTATCTGTTAATATCAACACATGCCCTCAAATCTACAATCAATACCAAAAAACAACATGAATTTACAGGTTTAACAGAATAACCAAACGGCACCATACTTTGTTTCTAGAAATATAAACGAAACTGCAGATTACTGTCAGCAAATCAAAACAGATTTTTGCCCCATCTGGAATTTGCATACAATCTGCTACCACGAAAGTGTGCATCAATCTCCCGATATTGTCTTGTATACATGTTGTTTGCAAGTGCTGCTTTTGTTTGCAGGGTCTGTCTGCATTTCCATGTGTATAGATAAACACCTCTGGCCAGCTGTGTAGTGTCTGTGTGTCACCCTGTCTTAATTGTTTCAATTCAATGACTTTCCATTAACTGTTTCTCTCACCTACACTGCCAAACCTGCTAAATATTTCTAAAACTTTTATGTTTGAGATGCAGTTGTGAGTGGGCCTCCCTGAACTATCTGTTCTGAACACTTGTACAGGTCACCTTCAGCTATCCTGTGTTCATGTTACAGATGATCCCGTGCTGCTGTGTATTCTTTTGAATGCACTTACTCTGCAGAAGGCGGTAACTAGTGGAAGTAGAGCTGCAGCAACTATGTGCTCATCCATTGGTGTACAATCCTGTAAGAATAAAATTATTTCAGTGACTGTATTTTTGACACATGAACCCCATCTCATGAACCTCCCCAACATCTCTCTGTATGTCTGACCTTTCTCCTCCCTGCTACAGAGGGAATCAGGTCAGGTAGCGTTGGAGCAGCGCTATAGGGGGATGGGAGACACAGAAGGCAACAGAAAATGAGAGAGAGATAACATTAACTGGTGAGCTGAGAATTGGATCCGATCATGATTTTCAAATGCAACTTGAATAAATGCTATATATAAGCGTTAACATGACTATAAGACAAAAAATAGGAACAGTAGTGGGTCATTCAGCCCCTTAAGCATGCTCTGTCATTTCATAGGATCATGGCTGATCAACCTTTCTCAAATCCATTTTCCTGTTCTTTCCCCAGAACCCTCGATAGCCCTGGTAATCAAAAATCTATCTCAGCCTTAAATATATACAAGGACTCTGTCCCATAGCTCGCTGAGGCAAGATATTCCAAGGCACTCAACCTCGGGAAAAGAAATTCTTCCTCATCTTAGTCTTGATTTGGTGACCTTTGAGACTCAAAGCAGACTTCATGTGGAGAGGTTTTTAGAGGAATGAGGAGGGTCCAATAGGGGGAGGGGCTGGTGCTGTCAAACACAGAAACAAGGAGTGGAAAGGCAAGCAAAACCTAGAGAAGTGAAGAGAATCCATGGTCAGCTGGAAGAGCTGAAACCAGCCAGATATCCTTTTGGAAATAAGTTTGAATAGCATACCTGCAGAGCACAGTTCATCATCCGGACAACATAATCGAACTGTTGATGATCAAGGACAGCTCGATTTTGCAGAACATGTGAATTCAGCTCCTCAGTGAGGCACTGGCGAGCAGCACGTCCTTTCAGGGCTCTTAACACAGCAGGAAGCAACTGTGCGGGACAACAGATTTGTAAATATTCCAAAAAATATTTTTGACTAAACCTGAACATTAAGCAACTTTTCTCAGTTGTAGAGGCACAGTTGCCTCACCAAGGTTTTGCAGTATGAACTCTCCTCAAATAACCTCATTTTTCACCATCAAAACAGCAGTATTACCACTGCACAGGTCTGTCTGCACTCTCACATCAAACATGCTCTGCATGTGTTAGATACAGAATAAAATTTCCTCGATAGTCTTTTTAACATACTTCAACACAAATCTTACAGAACACCTTGTACTTCAGTATGTAATCTTCCCAACGATCTCATCAGCTCTTTTGCAGTCTGTGCGATTGAATGGCAGTGCTTGTTCATCAGTACCAATTTCATTAGCAACTAAGGATCATTAAAGTTCACAACACAGGTATTCAACAAGCTAACACACAATTAAATAACAAGCTTACCTTTTTGGCTTCTAACATTTTGTTTTCAAATATGTAGGTTATGCAATTCCTGACAACCTCTAACCTTCGAGCACTGTTGGCAAGAATGATACCATTTTGATCAATCGTCGTAGCTTTAAAAAAGAAAGATTATTTAAGGATTGTTCAGTCAAATGAGCTACTATCAATATTCACTCCATCTTTAGCACATAACAATCTTGTGCTCCTTGTGTTTAAATAAATACACATAACCAACTCCATCTGTCCAGCACAGAGTTGACCTTCATCGTAAACTCACCACTTGGAGGTCCCATTGGCACCATGCATTTCATCTCAGCTTTAACTGCAGGTGGGGCATTCTTCAGTTTGGCAGTGGCCTGGTCAATGATCCACTGCACAGTTCCCTCATCCAGGTGAGGGAAGGCACACTGTTGCACCCGTAAATGGGAGCCCTCCTTTGGTTTATGTATTTTGTGCATAGCAACTGCAGGATAAGGGTTCTCCTGTTAGAAGGGCAGAATTGAAATGATTACCTAAGAATATTTTAATTGACATCATTTACAGTTACTACTCTTGCCATCACTTACTGAATTGGAGAGGGGAGGAAGGGCCAGAATGGAGGGGTTGTGTAAGGAGTGGACCTAAAAAAGGTTTCAAAGAGCAAGTCAGCACCACCGTTCACTTGTGTCTTCAGCTGCTATTCAATCTCCTGCTTTGGATTGTCCCGTTTCCCCGCCCGATCCCACCCCATCAGCAGCCAATGCTCAGTTACAGAGCCCTACACAAAACACCAGTGTTGTGTTGGATTTTTTAAAAAATTAAAATGTGTTCCTCTCATGAAAACCTTGGAAACCCTGATTTAGAAATTCAAAATTCTTCAAGTGAAATTTTGTCAAGCTCTTCCTGCATCAATAGATAAATGGTTTCATGGCTGAAAACACATTTTATTTTCCTGTATTTTTGACTGTGGACTGAAATCGAAAAAGAATAATTTTAAAAATCAAGAATTGTTGAAAGACTACACTTTTGAAAAGCAAGAAATGTGACTCTGTAAATGCTGTTTACACTGCTGTGTTCAAGCAACTTGGGAAAAGTTTGCATATGAGCTAGAGCCAAGAAATGTGTACAAGAAGTGTGGCTGACATGCAGCTGATTGATATCTGGTTACTACTCCATGGACCAATGACAAAGGCCTTCTGCCTGCCAGCCAACAGTTTTGCGATAGGCTGTTCAGCTACACGTGAACCAACGGACATGAGCAAGATAGGTAGTCACCATTGGATCTCCACAAAGCCAGAAGCTGTTAGTTTTTACTGTCGTGAAAAACATCTTAAGACTGAAGAAAGCCAGCTTATTTTTTTCCTTGGCAGTTGCTGTAATCTGAGGCTCTTAACCAATAAGACAGAGACTTCATCTTAAGTGTGAAGCAGCCACCCTCACCTTCTGCAAACCAGTAAATCAAGGAGCAGCATATCCAAGCAAGCAAAAAGAATAACCTGTGAGACAGAGATAAATAAACTGCCTTTCTAGCCTTTCCCACCATCCACTTTTTTTGCTGAGGGAGAGAGAAAGGGACAGTTTATAAATGGGGTTAATTTTAGCTAGTAGTTCAACATCGATGGTCAATAATTGTTCATCTGTAGTTAGAATCTATTTATTTGTAATATGTGGTCATTGTTAAGAACTGAAACCTGGTCCTTGCTTTCTGTCAACCTGAGTCCAAAAGTCAGGTAAATTGTAGGAATTTCCATCCTTCTTTAAAAAATCTTTAACTTTTGCAACAATTTTGGAATAGCACAGCTTTAATTCCAGTGTGCTACCTAAATGTGGTGCAACATGGCTAAAAATATTAAGTCAACTCCCCCACCACAAAAAAATAAAGTTCCAATTTTAACGTAAAAAATCTACATCTATCAATTGCTGAAATCATCAAACTCCCGTCAGCATACCCTTGGGAGCATCGCCTGAGAGTGCAAGACATCAATATTGACAAGCTCTTATCAAAGCTATTCATTTAAATTAGGGACATACGTTCCGATGAAGCTGTTCTGAAATTTCTTTCACATGTTTCAGAACTTTCTGTGGGCTTCCCTCCTCCAATCGTATTCTCTCAATTTCATTTGCTACTAACTGTAAACAGAAATAGAAAGTATCATCACCGTTCATCAATCAGGTCCTAATCATATATTATGCAAGTACAGCACTGTAATCAGAAAGATGTACGACTGATGCAAGAGGTTGCAACTGACCCAAGTTGCCTATCAGGGAGTTCCTAATCTCCTCTCATACACCGACAAAAAATGAGGCAATGCTAAGCTACAGAGATATAGCAGCATAGCAGCAATGTTACTTTACTAGCAATCCAGAAGTTCAGACTAATCCTATGGCATACACGTTCAAATTCCATCATGGGAACTGGTGCAATTTAAATGTAATTAATAAATCTGGAATCAAAAACTAGTCTAATAGCGAACATGAAACCATTGTCAATTGTTGTTAAAAACTCATCAGTTCACAGAAGTATTTTGGACAAGGAAATTCACTGTTCTTACCCAGTCTGGCATATACATGACTCATGGCTCTCATAACTGTCCTCTGAAATGGTTTAACAAGCACACAGTTCAAGGTCAGTCAGAAATGAGCACAAATGCTGGTCTTGTCATCGAGGTTAACACCCCATGAAAGAATAAAGAAAAAAGAATTTCCATATGTTGATGTGGGTGACCTTAAGGCAGCGTTTTCATCTCATTTTATCTCAAGTGAGACTGGACTCTCTCACTCTAATGGGGTCTCAGGCAGGTACATGATCACATACTCCCAAGGAAAGGGCCAAGCTGCATCATTCTTCCACACACCTGACTCAGTCAAGCACAGTTATCTACCAAAGGGAGGGCCAGTTGGATCATCGTCCCATACCTTAGTCATCTGTTCTTAAAGTCAGCGGTTGAGACCAAGGTGCAGTTCACACAATAATCTGCTCTTAGCTTCAAGTACAGAAATGTACAGAATGGAAAGTGTTAATGAAATCAGGGCATTCCAACAACCTGTGGTCCTCCAGGTGCTCAACAATGAAGGTGTCAATGAGCATGTTTTACAATCCACATTCACAATCTTTACAATCCTGAGAATCACAGATCCTAAATTACAGAAGCCCAATGATTACTCACCAAATTAAGACCTGTAGAGAATTCTGGAACTGGGTACAGTTTGAAGATAATGGGTGCTCCATGCAAGATGGAGATGAGAAGGAATTACTTTTCTCAGCATTGTAAATCATTGTAATTTGCTAGCCCAGTGAGCAGTAAGACAGACAGATTTTAAACCCTCATAAAAAAGTCAAGAATTAGAAGGGACAGGCAGGAAAAGAAGTCAGGCAACAATCAGGAAAGCCATGAACAACAGACTAGGATGGGAGGGAGCAAAATACTTATTGCTGCTACTATTGCATATGATCCTACCTCATCAAACAAGTCACATGGTCGATATGGTGAGCCTCTTTCTGATACAAAACGTGCAAAGGCCATTCCTTCAAGAACTTTGGTCAGAAAGTCATCATCTAGTAACCCTCGCTGGGCCAAGAAGGCCACCTGTACCAGTAAAGAACAATTCATGAGTCACAATCTCACTAAACATTAACAGTGCCTCATATGTCACTTCCAAATGTACTGTCATTGACAATTCTTGAAAATATAGTAATTCCAAAATAATCACCATCATTACAAACTTCACGACCAATGACGTGCCATTCAATCAGACTCAGCAATATACAGCTGACACTGCGCAGTTGCTGCAACCAGCATGCTTCCTATACTGTGCAAACACCGCAGCAGTATGTTTCCTTAAGTGTGTGGTCAGCCTTGCTGGTCCACATGATTTGCCCCAAGCTGGCATACATTCTGCACTATGAGTGCGCCCAACTCCCTATACTATGCAATCATATCTATTGTCCATGTGGCCGTTGTGCACCTTGTACTGTGTTAAGCATTCCAACCAGTACACTTCCTTACTGCGTGATCATCCTTGTCTATTGGGTGTGCAGGCTGCACACTTGCGTTATTACTATTCTTGCTTGCACAAGCAAGACACTGAAAGGTATGGGATGTACAGTCTTATCTGCACATTCCATACTTTTCCACCATACACTGTTCTCTAGCCTCTGTATGTACCCATCATACCTTGTGAAAACGAATGACTGGCTCCGGATGGATGCGGATAATTTGCAGACACCACCGATAACCCTGAAACAGCTGTGCAAACAAGCGCAGAAAGACAGCACGGATCTCCTTATCCTGGCAAAGCACACAAAGTTAGCTGGAATTTTAACTACCAAGAACTAATTACATGCAAGAGATCTTTACAGCTTTACTACAGTTAAAATTATAGCGACAGACCTTAAAAGATTATAACAATGCTAATGTCAGGCAAGAGCTAACCAACCATTCGAAAAAACGCTGCACATTGAGAAAGGACCATGCGTGGAGAATGGAGATCCTCTGCCATAGATCAAGTAAACTCAAGAGAGAAAGAAAAATAGCTTGCATTTATATAGTAATTTTCAGGATGATAAGGAATCTCAAAATGCTTCACAGCCAATGAGCTGAGATTTGTTTCAAGTTGTGAAACTGTTATATTCTATTCTAAGGACTATAATAGCAATTTCTAGACAAAGACAGACTAAGTTTGCTTTTATTCTTTAGGTAGGCATAAACAGCAATAATACAACTGACTAATCATCACAATCAATTAATCTGTCAATTAACCTACAACAGACCTAGGTGAGAAACAAGGAAATCTTCAAGCAATGAAAAGCTTTCAGAAACATAGGTGATGGAGATGGGGAGAAGAGGGTGAAGTAAGGGGGGCAATTAAAGGGGGGAGGGGGGAAGAGTGAGGGTGATGGAAGGGGGGGAAAAGAGGGAGGACAATGGAAGGGGAGAAAGGGAGGATGATGGAAGGGGGGGCAAAGACAAAGGACAAAGATATGGAGGGGGAAAGAGCGAGGACGATGGATGGGAGGGAAGAGGGTAATGGGGGAGGAGTGATGCAATGGAAGGAGGAGGAGAGAGAGGGCAATGAAGGGGGAGAAGAGGGAGGTCAATGAAAGTGGGGGTGAAGAGGGAGGGTAATGGAAGGAGGGGCTGAGGGTGGGTGGGGAAGAGGGAGGGCGATGGAGGGTGTGTGTAAGGAGGTATTGTAAAGAGGAAGGGCAATGAAGGGTGGAGGAAGAGGAAGAGCGATGGAGGGATGGAGGTATTGTAAAGAGGAAGGGCAATGAAGGGTGGAGGAAGAGGAAGAGCGATGGAGGGATGGAGGTATTGTAAAGAGGAAGGGCAATGAAGGGTGGAGGAAGCAGGGGGGCGACGGACGCGGGGGGAAGGAGGGAGGGCGACGGACGCGGGGGAAGGAGGGAGGGCGACGGACGCGGGGGAAGGAGGGAGGGCGACGGACGCGGGGGAAGGAGGGAGAGCGACGGACGCGGGGGAAGGAGGGAGGGCGACGGACGCGGGGGAAGGAGGGAGGGCGACGGACGCGGGGGAAGGAGGGAGGGCGACGGACGCGGGGGAAGGAGGGAGGGCGACGGACGCGGGGGAAGGAGGGAGGGCGACGGACGCGGGGGAAGGAGGGAGGGCGACGGACGCGGGGGAAGGAGGGAGGGCGACGGACGCGGGGGAAGGAGGGAGGGCGACGGACGCGGGGGAAGGAGGGAGGGCGACGGACGCGGGGGAAGGAGGGAGGGCGACGGACGCGGGGGAAGGAGGGAGGGCGACGGACGCGGGGGAAGGAGGGAGGGCGACGGACGCGGGGGAAGGAGGGAGGGCGACGGACGCGGGGGAAGGAGGGAGGGCGACGGACGCGGGGGAAGGAGGGAGGGCGACGGACGCGGGGGAAGGAGGGAGGGCGACGGACGCGGGGGAAGGAGGGAGGGCGACGGACGCGGGGGAAGGAGGGAGGGCGACGGACGCGGGGGAAGGAGGGAGGGCGACGGACGCGGGGGAAGGAGGGAGGGCGACGGACGCGGGGGAAGGAGGGAGGGCGACGGACGCGGGGGAAGGTGGAAGGGTGACGGACGCGGGGGAACGAGGATGGCAAAAGTATTGCCCAGAATGTCCACATCTCATGAATGAATGACAAAAAAACTTTCACTCTTTCCTCACCATCCATTTTGACCTATAATGGCTCTCAATCTGGTGACACTTTGATTTAAAAACTCTCATCCTGTGATCAAGATACTTTGGACACTGATCCCTTATTGATGCAATCTTTTTCAGCCCCTCAAGTTTCTGAGATTTCCTACCCCATTAATATGACTTCCGGCAAATGTACAATTTTCATTGTCCCAGTAATCACAGTCTTGTCAGGAGTAATCTGGGCTATAATCTCTGAAATTCCCTCTTAAGTATGTCCATCGCACCCTCTCCCACTTCTTTAACACACTCGTTTAGGCCTACCTCCGAACAGATTTTCGCTATCTATTCAAATATCTCACTTGACATTTTGTTGCCATTGCTCCTGTGAAGCAAGTTAGGTCATAGGGCTATATTAAATGCAATTTACACGAGTTGCCGTTTGTAAATGGCAAAGCTTTAAAAGGAGAAAAACAAATTTAAGACATCAGTTAAGCAAATCTTTCAAATTTGTAAAAGTAGTTGATAAAGCCATAAAATAAAAGCATTGGGTTCCTATCTTTTACAAATAGAAGCAGAGGACAAAAGAGATAATACTTATCATTGGTGGACCCCAGTTAGAATAGTATGTACACTTCTGGTACTTTTAAGATACACACAAGGATGATATCAGGCATGAGGCGCTTTGGTTATGTGGAAAGAAAGATATTGGGATGCTTTGCTGTGTCTAAACCTTACTTATTGCAATGCAGGGGAATTTATCAGGGCTTTGATAACAGTAAACCAAAAATCATATTTTCTCCTGGCTAATCAGTAACTAAACTAGCACAAATTTCAAACTGGCAAACAAACAGTCTTGGGTAGACTTTTAGGCAGATCATTGTTGAAATATGATACGCTCAACTGAAAACTAGTTGCAGTAGAATCCCCTGCTTCAAAATGAATTGGATGAGTAGTTAAAAATGAGCTAAATCAGCAAGGTATGCAAAATGATAGTTAAATGGGATTGGATGGACAACTGCAATCCAGCACATGTATGATGTGCCTTTTCTATTGTAAAAGCCGCCAGTCCTCTGGAAACATCCTCCCTCATACATAGTTAAAAATCTCACAACACCAGGTTATAGTCCAACAGGTTTAATCGGAAGCACTGCTCCTTCATCAGGTGGTCGTGACCATTCCTGATGAAGGGCTTTTGCCCGAAACGTCAATTTTCCTGCTCCTCGGATGCTGCCTGACCTGCTGTGCTTTTCCAGCACCACTCTGATCTAAACTCTGGTTTCCAGCATCTGCAGTCTTCACTTTTGCCTTGTAAATATATGGGACGCGGAGGAGGTTTACTAGATTGACACCTGGAATGAGCTGGTTGTCTTATGAGGATAGGTTGGGGACAGAATGGACATTTTTTTAAACCTCTGGAGTGTAGGAGAGTGAAGGTGACATAATTTAAGTTTAAGATCTTGAATGATCTTGACAAGGTGGACTGTAAAGGATATTTCCTCCTGTGGGTCAAGGACTAGTGGTCACCCTTTCAGGTTAGAGATGAAAAGAATTTTTATCTCTCAGGGTGCTGAAACTTTGGAACACTGCCTCAGAAAATGGTGGAGGCAGAGCCATCGCATGTTTTTAAGACAAATTTGGACAGATTCTTTCCAGGCACAGGAATCAAGGATTTTCAGCGTTAGGTGGGAACAGAGAATTTGAAACAAAAAGATCTGCAATAATCTTATTGAATGGCAAAGCAGGCCTGAGGGGCCAAATGATCTACTTCTGTTCCTATTTCATATGTTTGTATAAGAAAGGGTAACCTCTCAGGTTTTACTGAAAAAAAAAGTTGTAAGGTACAGAAAATTTACCATCTTAGACTAATGACTCAACCTAAGTCTTCTTAAACCTAGCAATTCAACATTATTTATTAATATAATTTATTCAGGCAGCAGGAGCAGTCATTGCAGGTCAATATTTAGTCAGCAGACTAAGAGCTCATTCATAATTGTATATGGTTCTAATTAATTCAAGTTAAGGGTTACCCATGTTGCTGCTTATTTATTTGGTGAATTAATTTAATCACTCAGTCTAATTGTTGATAGAGTCACCGTTCTAACAGGAGAATAATGATTACTTGTTGTTTAACTGTACAGAAATGCTGTTTATTCAGGATAAGTAGTTTTCATTAAAAAGGAATCAAGGATGCTTTTGCAGCAAATTATGGGTTAATGACTGTGCAAACAGAGTTATAGAGTCTTTGTTTATCAATGATGTGTGTTAGGTAAAGGGGTAAATGTAGGGGTATGGGTGGGTTACGCTTCGGCGGGTCGGTGTGGACTTGTTGGGCCGAAGGGCCTGTTTCCACACTGTAAGTAATCTAATCTAATCTAATCTAAAAAAAATCTAGAAATGACTAAAAAGGATGTCATGTCATTTGTTAATTCCAAAGTCTTATCCATTACTATACCTGGTATTTCATTGAAGAGGCTAATGTAGAGGGAGGTGGAAAAGCATAATCTGCATATTCCAACTCTGGGTCTAAAACCTGTGAAAAAATTATGGAAAATAAGAATTTTAAAATGTGTAAAACTTTATTAGAAATCTCATGTGCCGCAAATCCTCCCAAAGCTTTTCATTATAAAGATCCACTGTCCATTGTGGGAGCGGTTGCTGACACAGTTAGAACAGATTTCTATTGTTACGACAGGGACAGTAAGCCAAACTAAATTAACTCTTTATCACTGGATTCACAACACAGTGAAGTTAAAATATTCAATGATCCTCAAAATTGCCCAACTGTTCCTAACCAGATTTTAAGAATAACAGATATCAGACACCAAGTATACAACTTAAACAGAAATGAACAATTTATTAATTCTGCAACTTTAGCAGTGCAAAACTAAACAAGGTAATTTAATTAAGGCATATGATTTTAACCCAACCTTTTGGTCATAACCCCCAGTCTCTCATTTTCTCTCTCTCACACACACACACACACACTTAAAACATAAATTAGAAAGAAAATAAAAGTTGTCATTTGCCAGTTTGAGCATGATGGCTCAGTGGTGAGCACTGCTGCCTCACAGCACCAGAGGCCCAGGTTCGATTCCAGACTCAGGGCATTCTCCTCGTGTCTGTGTGGGTTTCCTCCAGGTGGTCCGGTTTCCTCCCACAATCCAAAGATGTGCAGTTAGGTGAATTGGCACTGCTAAATTGCCCATAATGTGCAGGGATGTGTAGGTTAGGTGCATTAGTCAGGGGTAAATGCTGAGTAGTAAGAGAATAGGTCTGTGTGGGTTACTCTTCGGAGGTTCAGTGTGGATTTGTTGGGCCAAAGGGCCTGTTTCCACACTACAGGAATTCTAATTCTAATTAATAAATTTCAACAATGAGTATAGGTCTTTACAGAATTATTGAATGAGGCATTCTATTGGAGACACTTAATTCTGAAGTCACTGGAAAACGCAAATAGCTTTCAGCAGGCTCCAAGAAATGTTTACTTACTCCTTAATAACTGGGATTCTTTTCTCATAACATTCAACAATTCTTTAACTGAATATAAACTAGAGAGAGTAAAACTCAAACAAAGTTTGGATGTAAGTTTGCTCTCTGATCTAAAAGTTTCATTTTCAGATGTTTCATCACCATCCGAGGTAACATCATCAGTGAGTCTCTGGTGAAGTACTGGTGTTATAACCTGCTTTCTATGGTGTGTTTAGGTTTCCGTGGGTTGGCGATGTCATCCCTGTGGCAATGTCGGCTCCGGTTCTTTTTCTCAGAGGGTCCAAGTTTGCATTCACACTGCTATTGTCCATTATACCATGATCCATAACTTCATTCAAATCCAAGTATATCACATCAACAGTGTTGCTCTCATTAACCCTTTCTGCTACCTCTTCAAAAAAACTCAAGATAGCTAAACACAATTTCTGCTTTAGAAATCAGTGCTGATTCATCATAATTAACATGCCTTTTCCATATGACTATTAATTCTATCCTGGATGATTGGTGGGGCAACTTCTGGAAACAAACTATAATTAACTGGTATGTACTGGAAAAACCAACCCATTCAACCTTTCTTGAACAACGCCATAATGTCTGCAATTGTCTAGTCTTCTGCCTCATGCCCACTGCAGGAGCCTCAACAGCTGACAATGTTCAACAGGCATGAGGTACCTGCCACCTGTGGTGATGAGAAAAAGGACCGTTGGGAGGATAGGCGAGCGAACCATGGAGACCACTCAAGTCGGAGAACCAAAAAAAAAGTTGCAATGAATAATAATTAGGATTATACATAGCATCATTTGTAAGCAGTATTGAAAGTTCCCCATTGCATATTGTTCGCCTGGTGTCAAGGTAAGGGACATGCTGAACCAGCCTAAAAAGATAGTGGAGAGGGAGGAGAAGGATCCATTTGTTGATGGCTATATTGGGACCAACAACATAAGCAAGAGTAGGCAAGAGGTCATGTTCGGGGAGCTTCAGAAATTAGGAACGAATTTAAAGAACAGAAATTTAAGAGTTATAATCTCTGGATTATTACGCGAGCCACATGCAAATTGGCATATAGAGATGTAAAAGTGTGATTAAAGACGTGGTGCAGGAAAGAGATGTTGCCTTTCATAGGGCACTGGCACCAGTATTAGAACAGGAAAGAACTGTACTGTTGGGACACAGCTCTACCTAAACTGACCTGAGACCAATATCCTCACGGAAGACAGGGTGGTCACAAGGACTAAATTACAAAACTGGGAATGAGGGAATGCTTGGAGAAATCAATCCAGTTTTAAAATCAACTAACAGGAAAGAGTAAAGAAACTGTCAGGAATCCTACTTTAGATACAGCAGGTATCTGCAAAACTAGAAGATGCACATGATTAAACTGGAAGAGAAAAATAATGAACGTGTGAATAAAACATCAGTGCTGAAGAACAGGTACAGCATATGACCCAAATAACAGTTCTATGTACGAATGCAATGGAGCATAAGGAATAAATTAAATGAGCTGCAGACAGAAATTCAGACAGAAGATTATGATATTCTAGCCATTACCAAGATATGGCTGGAGGGTGGTCAGGATTAGTAACTCAATATGCCACGTTATAAGGTTTATAGGATGGGCAGGGAAAAATACAAAGACATGGATTAGCTGTATTGATTTGAAACAAAAGGTGAGGGGGGGGGGGATATAATGAGGGGAAATCATTCAGTGGAAACAGTATGGGGGGGAACTGAGGAACATAAAAGCATTAAAAAACTGTAATAGATGTTGTGCACAGATCCCGTGGTAGCAGCTGTGAAGTGCTAGAATGCATGAATGAAGAAATGAGCAAAGTGTGCAGCAAAGACAGAGTATTATCAACAGGGGATTTAACTTTTAACATAGATTAGGAAAGCAGATAAGCATCTAATCGAAAGACAGTGGATTTCTAGAGTGTGTCCAGGATAGTTTCCTCCAACAGTATATCCTAGATGCAACAAGGGGACAAGCAACAATGGATTTAGTAACAAATAACGAGTTGGATTTAGTTAGTCACCTAAATATGCATGAACATTTATCGAATAGTGATCATAATATGATAGAGATCAATCTAGCATTTCAAAATGAAAAGCATGAATCAGCTACTTGAGTTTCAGCTTTATGCAAGGCTGCCTTTAGCGAGATGAGACAGCTAAAGGGAAAATCTGTGAACAGGTAAAACAACTGAAGAACAGTGGAGATGTTAAAAAAATTTAACACAATACAAAACCAGTTTATACTCGTGAAGGAAAAGCTCCACTTCATAGAAAAACAGCCACGGACAACTAAAGAGCTAACAGACAACATACAACTAAACAAAAAGGCTTACAAAAATGCAAAAACCAACACAGATACTGCTGAATGGGAAAGATACAAAGACCAAGGGTCAAAGTAGCTTATAAGAGCTAATAAAAGGGATTATGCCAGGGACATGAAAATCAATAAGAAATTTTATCGTTACAAAAACAGAGTGAGAGTGGTGAGGAACAACAATGGCCCACTAAAGACTGAAAGTGGCAGCATTGTCAGTGGTTATGGGAAATGGCAGACATTTTGAATAATTAAAATAAAACAAAAAAATAATGGACGCTGCAGATCTGAAACAAAAACAGAAATTGCTGGGGAAATTCAGGTCTGGCAGCATCTGTGGGGAAAAAAGCAGAGTTAATATTTCAGGTCCGATGACTAATAAAGAGACACCAGACTCGACGTTAACTCTGCTTTCTTCCCACAGATGCTGCCAGACCTGATGAGTTTCAGGTTGATGTTGAGTAATTACTTTGCCTCAGTATTTACAGCAGCAAAAGATGATAGCTTGCTGGATGCCCCAAGGATATGAAGAATAGATTGGGAACATGCACAAAATAAAACTAACCTAATTAAAACATCAGTAATAAGGAAATTAATGAAATTAAATAGAGATAAACTCCCGGTACCTGACAATTTCCAACAGATGGTGTTAAAGGAAATAAGGGGACACATTATAGACAGCCTAACTATAAACATTCAGAGCTCCCCAGACACAAGAGTTGTCCCTTTGGATTGATAAATTGCATACCACTCTGTTTTTTAAGAAGAGCAAAAGAGGAAAATCAGGGAATTACAGACCCATGAGCCTAACATCTGTAGAGGGGAAATTGTTTGACTCTTATAATCAAGAATAGGGTAACTTAATTTTTCAATTAATCAGGGAAAGCCAGCATGGATTCATGATAGGTAGGTCATGCCTGACAAACCTCAATGAATTCTTTGACGAGATGACTACGGTAATGGATATGGAATGTCTTCCGAGAGTCCCTCTACAGTCCTGTATAAGCTACTGTTAACTAAGATGGAAACCCACAGAAATGAGGGCAAGATGCTGACATGGCTGGGGAATTGGTTGAGTGGCAAACTACAGAAAGTAGGAATAATGAATAGGCACTCGTGTATGAATAGGCACTCACATGAATGAACAAATGGACATGAATTAGCTTTATTGTGAAACTGGCAGGATGTGACCAGTGGTATAACATCAAAATCTGTATTGGGGCCTCAATTATTTACATTGTTTATTAATGCTTTGGATAATGGTGTGGAACATCATTTTTCCAAATATGATGACGACACAAGGTTAGGCTGGGCATTGTAGAAATGCAGATGATAGCATAAAATTACAAAAGGATGCTGATAGACTGAGTGAATGAGCAAAATTGTGGCAGATGGAGCTCAATGAAAGCAAGTGTGAGATTATCTATTTTGGACTGGGAAAGAATAGATGAGGGTACTTTCTTGATAGTTAAATACCTAGAGGATGTCCAAAGACACTTGAGGGTTCAGGTGCATTGATCTTAAAAATGCCATGAACAGATGCAGAAAATAGTGAGAAAATCTAATGGAATCCTAGCAAGAGAACTAGAGTCCAAAGATGCAGCAGTTATACAAAACCCTGATTAGACCCTACATGGAGTACTGTAAGCAGATCTGGGCACCACACCTCAGTAAGGATACATTGGCCCTGGAAGGAGGTACAATATAAATTTACAAGAATGATACCTGGGCTTCATGAACTCTTTTATGAAGAAAGTACATAAATTAGGCCTATCTTCTCTAGAATGTTAGTCGTTATGGAGTGATCTGATTGAAGTCTACAAGATATTAACAGGAAACAACAGGATAGATAATGATAAACTTTTTCCACTGTTTGAGGATACTCAAACTAGGGGACATAGTCTGAACATTAGGACCAGACTGTTCAGAAGAGATGTTAGGAAGCACTTCTATAACAAAAAGGATAGTAGATTTTTGGAATAGATTTCCACAAACAACAATAGATGCTGAATCAGTTGTTAACTTTAAATTTGAGATAGACATATTTTAGTTAAGTATTACAGGATATGGGCCAACGGCAAACATATAGATTTAGGCCACAGATCAGCCATGATCTCATTGAACAATGAAAGTGACTTGAGGGGCTGAATAGCTTACGCCTGTTCCTATGTTCCAAAGTTCAGAAAAGACAAAGGTTCCATTGCCCCCACAATTCCTACACTCACTTGGAGTCATAGAGATGTACAGCACGGAAGCAGACCCTTCGGTCCAACCCATCCATGCCAACCAAATATCCCAATCTAATCTAGTCCCATTTGACAGCACCCGGCCCATATCCCTCCAAACTCTTCCTATTCATAAACCCATCCAGATGCCTCTTAAATGTTGCAACTGTACAAGCCTCCACCACTTCCTCTGGCGGCTCATTCCATACACTCACCACCCTCTGTGTGAAAAAGTTGCCCTTTAGGTCTCTTTTATATCTTTCCCCTCTCACCCTAAACCTATGCCCTCTGGTTCTTAACTCCCCCACCACAGGGAAAAGACTTTGTCTATTTATCCTATCTCTGCCACTCATGATTTTATAAACCTCTATAAGGTCACCCCTCAGCCTCCAATGCTCCAGGTAAAACAGCCCCAGCCTATTCAGCCTCTTCTTATAGCTCAAATCCTCCAACCCTGGCAACATCCTTGAATCTTTTCTGAACCTTTCAAGTTTCACAATGTCCTTCTGATTGGATAGAGACCAGAATTGCACGCAATATCTCAAAATTGGCCTAACCAACATCCTGTACAGCCACAACATGACCTCCCAACTCCTATACTCAATGCTCTGACAAAAAGGAAAGCATACCAAATGCCTTCTTCACTATCCTATCTACCTATGACTCTACTTTCAAGGAGCTACGAACCTGCCCTCTAAGGTCTCTTTGTTCAACAACACTCCCTAGGCCCTTACCATTAAGTGTTTAAGTCCTGCTAAGATTTACTCTCCTAAAATGCAGCACCTCATATTATCTAAATTAAACTCCATCTGCCACTCCTCAGCCCATTGGCCCAGCTGATCAAGATCCCGTTGTAATCTGAGATAGCCTTGCTCACTGTCCACTACACCTCCAATTTAGGTGTCACCTGCAAACTACTAACTATACCTCCTATGTTCATATCCAAATCATTTATATAAATGACAAAAAGTAGTGGACTTATATAAATGACAAAAAGTTCTCACAATTGGCCCTTCAAGACTCAGTGGGTATAGTTGGGCCTGTCAGTTATGACCAGGAAGCACTTTACGATTTCTAGAACAATCTCACGGTCACACTACTGAAAGAAACAGCCTCAGGCTTTGGAGATATAACGGTCCTCATTGTGCCACTGATCCCTGTGGCACGCTACTGGTCACAGGCCTCCAGTCTGAAAAACAACCCTCAAGCACTACCTTCTGTCTTCAACCTTTGAGCCATTTCTGTATGCAAATGGCTACTTCTCCCTCATCCCATTGCCTTGTTAACCTTAAGGGCCAACAAATCATCCAAGATTTATTTCCTTAATAATTTTGAACCTTCTAGTGACAAGAGCTTCCTTCTCTGTCAGCATGGCACAAGTAGCAACGACTGTTTTGTAAAGATGGATGTAAAGTATTTATTTAACCCCTCAGGCAGCCTCTCTGGCTCCATGGATAAGTCCCCTTTTTGGCCTTTGACTGACCCTATTCCCTCTTTAACCATTCTTTTGCTATTTATGTGCCTATTGAAGACTTCTGAAATTTCTTTTACTGTAGCTGCTACTTTTGTCCCTCTCAGTCCCTCTTTGCTTCTTTTAATTGTCTTTTCACCTCCCCAAAACCTTCAGAATTCCTGTGGATTCTCATTTGTATTTTATGCCTTACACTTGGCAGAAGCACTAATTTTCCTTCAAATGTTCATTTCTACCTCCTCTTCATTCCGAAAGCTCTAATCTGCCCCATTTCGTTCACTCAGCTTGTCCTAACTTCCCCATTTGAGGCAAGAAAGCTTAATAGTACCTAAAACATTTGGCCTTTGAAGGCAGCCCATTGTTAAGTTAATGTTTTTCTCACCAATCTTATTCCAATAAATCCTGCCAACTCTGTTCTTGGACCATTAAAGGCCACTCTGTGCTAATAGTTTTCTCTTGATTAAAATTAAATGTTATTGTCACATGTACTTCTGTGCTTGAGTAGAGTGAAAAGTGTACAGTGTCACCATTCCCGGGACCATCTTGGGTACAAAGGTATCTAGGTGCAAAATCTTAGATATAAAGTAGAAAACTAAAGAAACAAAGTTAAAAATTAAACATTACAGCCCTTCTTAGTATTAAGTAGAAAAGTAAAGAAATAAAATTAAAGACAATTGTATTGTTAACAAGTGCTTAGCCATGCTGGGCTCGCAATCCTTACAAGGGCTCAATCTCCTCTGCTTGGGCCTGCACTCCAGTCAACTTTGAGCTGTCTGCTATCACCGCTAAGGCAGACGCTGGGAACCATCCCTGACCACCATGTTGGACTTGCTCTTCCTGCACTGAGCTTGATCTCCAACTGCCAAAATCCTGATCCATGCCCCTGCCACTGCTACATATCGAACAGTAACAAGCCATGATGCCGCCAACCGCCAAAGGCCCTGCTCCAGGGTGTCACTCTCCTGGCTCTTTCACGATTATCCTGTAGTTGATCATTTCCCTTTTTGAATACTTCACTAAGCCCTGATTTTAAATTATGTGACTGCTCCTTAGGACAATTAGCAAAACACCAATACAATGGGTCAGATTGCTGCCTTCTGCCCGTTCCCCATTTTATGGGCACTTTTTGCAAAACCTGCTATGGCATAAGAACTTTGGTTCATAGAATAGATAGAATTCCTACAATGTGGAAGCAGGCCATTTGGCCCTTCGAATGCATACCGACCCTCCGAAGAGCATCTTACCCAACCCACACCCCTATCTTATCCCTGTAACCCTGCACTTCCCATAGTCAATCCACCTAACCAGCGCATCTTTGGACTGTGGGAGGTAACCCACGCAGACACAGGGAGAATGCACAAACTCCACACAGACAGCCACCCCAGGGTGGAATCGAACCTGGGTCCCTAACAATGTGAGGCAGCAGTGCTAACCACTGAGCCATCATCCTGTCCTTTCGACAATTAGCTTTAAATCTGAAATCAGAGGCGTCCTCTGAAATATTGACCCTTCGGGTGATGGAACAAGTTCTCACAATTGGCCCTTCAAGACTCAGTGGGTACATTTGGGCCTGTCAGTTACGACCAGGAAGCACTTTATGATTTCTAGAACAATCTCACTGTCACACTACTGAAAGAAACAGCCTCAGGCTTTGGAGATATAGCGGTCTACACTACCTAAGAGCCCCTCAGTAATGCTCTACAATTCTATGTAAATGGGCATCCCTCATTCACTCCTTCTGAACACCTACTGCCTTCCCGGACCTACTTGCATGTTACTCTCCGAAACCATTCTGATACAATGATCATTGCCTTCTAAATGTTTACCCCATGATCTACTTGGCCCACCTCATTTCCAAGGACCAGACCCAACAATGCATCATCCTTCTTTTTGGACAGGACACATACTGCTGTAAGGAAACTCTTCGTAAGGCAATCTAAGAATACTTGCCCCTTATACTCCCAGTGTTCCAGTTTTTGGGTAACTGAAATCCTTCATTCTACTACTCTACAGTGCTGGTATTTTGCTGTAATTTCCCTGCAGATACTATTATTGACTCAACCAAAATAGGCAGCCAGCAATTCAGTAATTACTTCTTCTCAGCAACGCAGACGTTCACCTTTGATTTTCTCCGTTTCTTAATCTAAAATTGCACAATATCTCAACACAACTGAAGAAGATGCCCAATCATGTCCACAGGTTCTGTGCAACAATATTCCACATTACAGCATCCATCAGCAGTCTGATCCAATTAAACATTTCTTACCATGGAAAGTGTTGTTTGAGTTTGGAGGAGGTAAGGTTCTGGCAGGACCGAAATGTGGATGCACTCTGGAATCACAACTGTGCCGCCATCCAGATCAGCCACAATCACATCCAACTACAGGGGGAAGAAAAGCATTTTCAAAAAAAACACCTCAACAACATCTGTCTTCTCCTCTCTATACACACAAACATATGCCTCATCCCCAACTCTCTCACCACAGTCTCATCTACCATCCTACCCACATTAAGATTCACCCAGAGGTGCACATTTTGCACATAACCAGGCGCCCAAATGCTCCTCCAACTTTCCCTATCCTCCTTTACCTATACATCCTTACCCACTTCACTATTCTCTCCCAACCCCAAATTTTCTCTCTCAACTGCATGTCAGTATTAAAAATACATGAGTAGTACAATTGAAAATAATATTCACTAACTTTAGATTGCAAACAAATATTTCAGAGAGTGGCAGAACTCTCAGTGGACAAGGTATGACTAAATAGATGGCATTATAAAGTGCACTCACCAGGTCCTGCATATCTGCTCGGAAGGAGGAATGGATTCCAATGATGAAAGGCGTGGGACTGCTCAGCACTTCAAGAAGTTGAGCCGGTAAAATTGGGATATATGTAAAACTATCAGAACACAAGGCAAAGGTTCATTCATGACAATCCCAGAAGAAACAAACATTCCCACAAACCACCTCCACGACTGAGCCCATAATCCTAGTCAGCCTCGCACTTCCTGTGTTCTCACCACTCCACCCTCCCATTTCCTCCTTCCCAAACTCCACGAAACATTTCCTTTCCCCACCTCCCTCAGCAAAAACAAAAAAACTGACATGTTCTTTTGAACTTTATGGCCTTTAACACAGTATCAGAGAGATGCTTGTAAAGCATTTGCCACTATACAATATTCACATGAGTGGAAATTCAATTTTATCTGCTCAGACAGTTCAGCTATATCACGCAAACACCCACGAAACCTTCAATATACTAGTTTCTCTGAATGACAGTGTATTTGCACCCCAAATACAACTGCATCCTCTAAATGCATTGGTCTTCCCCTAGTTACCTATATTTTAGAGGGAACATGAGAGCAAGAAGAGCTCGACAGGCCTCTGTCAGTCTCTGGTAACTGGATGACAGGAACAAAATCTTGTGTTCGGTTAGGGCAGCACAGAAAAGCTCCAGTACATTGTTAATGCCTAGTAAAAGGTAACAAAGAATAAAGAAAACAAATTACAAGGTTGGAAACTATGAAAAGACAATTAATACATATGAGAATATACCTTACTCTCAACAGCTTAGAGCCGTTATAATATACATTGCTGTGAATATAGAGTACATGTCTGATTTTGTAAGAAAAGTTCCTATTTTGAACTTTGAGTATCTGATTGTATGTACTATATGGAGAAAGTGAGGTCTGCAGATGCTGGAGATCAGAGATGGAAATGTGTTGCTGGAAAAGCGCAGCAGGTCAGGCAGCATCTAGGGAACAGGAGAATCGACGTTTCGGGCATTAGCCCTTCTTCAGGAAGGGCTCATTCCTGAAGAAGGGCTAATGCCCGAAACGTCGATTCTCCTGTTCCCTAGATGCTGCCTGACCTGCTGCGCTTTTCCAGCAACACATTTCCATCTCTGTATGTACTATATATCAACAACGAAGAGCAGTCTCCCCCTGCCAAAGTTACTGCACCTATTGGAGGAACTGTAAAGGTAGAACAGCACCATTTTATAAATTTACTACAAAGCAACATCAAATGCAAATTCAGTAGTCTCCATGATGTTCAAGGCTAACCAGAAATACTCATTTATACTGTCTGCGAAACAAATCAAACAAACACAAACCAAGATATGGCGGCCTGAAAAATCAACATTTTTGAAATTCAGCTACCCTAACCATCAAACTTCCAATTCAGCCAAAACAAAGGGAACAAGTTAAATTTGCTCAAAAAGGAAACAGCATTCTAAGCTCCATCTGTACAATAAAGCTAAAATAAATGAGATATCTTAGCTCCAATACTTCTGAAGAAACATTTCTCATCACACTGTCATTACTATGTGGGCAAGCTAGGGGTAAGCAAAGCAAACATTAAAGGGACAGTGCAGTTTGGATCCAAATGTGGCAAAAACAATAAACAAACATTGTAGCGAACACCTGCTTTCACCACATCACAGACCTTCCTGTTTGTCCATCTTCCCCATTTACCTGAGCTCAATACTTATTTGTAAAATCTCTAAGTTCATGAAAAGTCAACTTACTTCCTCACCAAAGGGACTGCCTTCCTTAAGAGTTTCTAACACCCTGATTTGTTTGTCAGTGGTTATTCTGAATGGCTGCTTTTGGACAGGTAGTAAGTGTGCAAGGTTGTTCCCCATGGGTTGATATGAAAGCCACTTTTTTTGGGGGTACACTAGTGACCTGAACTTGAATGTAACACAAACAATAGAGCTAACATGAAAGGTGCAAATGTGATAAATATGATAATACCTGGCATTACTGGAAAAGTTAGGCTTGGTCTCCTTAGACCAGAGAAATCCGAAAAGATTTGGAGGAGATATTCAAGTATTCAGAGGTTTCAAGAGGATAAAGAAGAGAAAATGCTTCCAATGGAAGAATTGTATGGACACAGCAAAAGAACAAAAGACATGAAAATAAAATGCAGTAATTTAGAATGTACTGCCTTAAAGAATGGAGGAATGGATTCTATAATAACTTTCGAAAGGATACTGGATAAAGCAAGCTCTGGACCTTTTGAAGGAACAGGCAAAAGGGACTAATAGGGTGGATCATTTAAAGAACAAGCATAGGCACAAAGATCTGAATGATCCCTAAGATGCTGCATTAGAGAAAGAGGCAGACGCAGGCCAGATAAAATTAAGTGCATGGGAGCAAAGGAATGCATTATGAATGAAGAATGAGGAAAGACAATATAACCTACAGTTTTAAAGTGATGGGTAATCAGTGAGTGATTCACTTGCCCAGGCTTTTCCATCATCTAAAAGATACATTCCAGGATTATGATAGATCACTCCTCACTTGTCTGAATGGACACAGCTCCAACATTTTAGTTCTAAAAAAACCCAAGACAAAACATCTTCAATACCTCACCTTCTAACTTAATTATCCATTCCCTCCATAACTGGCAGGGCAGAGAAACCGAGGAAGAGGAGAGAAATATAGGGGTGGTGGCAGAGAAAGAGGTTGGAAAGGGAGAAGTGAATGCTTTCAGAGGTTCTGAGCTCCATTCCCAGGCAGAGACCCCCTTGATTGAAGGGCAAAAGAGAGGACCCCCAGTGAAGTGGCTGACAGTATCTAAACAGTTTCAATCCTGTGCAACTTGTCATCTGAGCAGTCAACACCAGTGACCTGATACCCCTTTGGATCATGTTGATATGACAGTATGATATGACTAAAGCATGAGTAGTACAATCAAAGCTGTAGAAATAACTGATTGGACCTTCTTTAACTCATTTAGTTGAAGCAAGTTGTGGAAATTAATGAGAGTATTGTGAATGCTGAAAATCTAAAATAAAAACAGAAAATATTGGAAATATTCAACAGACCTGGCGACATCTGTGGTGGGAGAAACTGAAGTTGTGCATCAAACTGAAGACTTGACAGAGCATTACCAACCTAAAACATTGACTTAGTTTCTTTCACCACAGCCGATGCCTAACCCAAATATTTCCAACAGTTTCTTTTTACACTATAGAAATTATACTATAGCACTATAGCAGTTGCAGCCAGCATCAATGGAATTTGAGAATATTAAAAACCCAGACAGCATCATGATCCTATTCAGCAGCCAGACTGATACAGCCTAATAATACACATAAAATTCAGATACATACCAAGCTGCTTGAGTAACAGTGCAACACTGCAGCCACTGACGGGCAGAGCATCACTAATAGGGGTCTGTATCACCTGACGATCTCCCGCTCCCAGTGAAATGGTTCTCTGAGAAGGTAAATAAGCAGGAATTGTAAGAGAATATTTGACAAACACTGAGCTGGTTTGATTCAACTAGATGTAGCAACAGATAGAACTTTCCTCATTGAATGGAACAGAACATCAAATTTAAGAGTTAGAGAGGCCATAAGAAATAGGAATAGGAGTATTTCATTCAGCCCTTCAAGCCTGCTCTATCATTCAAGAGGAACATGGCTGATCTGACATTCCTCACATTCACCTTCCTGTCCTTACCCCATAATCCTTGATTCTTCTACTGATCAACTTATTTATCTCATCCTTTAATACTGGGGAGGGGGTGTAAGTGAGAGAGTGCACGAGCAGAGGAGAGGAATGAGGAGGGGGCTCGAGAGAGAGAGAGAGAGAGAGAGAGCGCGAGCGCGAGCGCGAGCGCGATGGGGACATTCTGTTCTTGAGCCAGTTTCAGCAGTAAATAAGCTGATTGCTGATCTACATCCAAATTCCATTCACCTGCTTTGCCTCCACATTCCTTGACAATTTTGGCGAGCAAGAATCTTTCAAACTCTCAAAATTAACTTAGCTAACATTTTTACTACATTTTTCTAAAATTCTCCTATGTGGTTTGATTTTAAGGATATGTACTGTTCTCCTGGAGTCTTGCACCACCAGAAAAGGTTTGTGTCTAACATATCAGTTCATATCGATATACAGGCTTGTGAAGCACTGATGTTAGTGACCCACTTTCTATTTATGTGTTTAGGTTTCCTTGGGTTGGTGATGTCAGTTCCTGTGACGATGTCAGTTCCTATTCTTTTTCTCAGAGGGTGGTAAACAGAGTCCAAGTCGATGTGTTTGTTGTTAGAGTTCTGACTGGAATGACAAGCATTTAGGTATTCTCATGCGAGTCTATGTTTGGCTTGTCCTAGGATGGATGTGTAGTCCCAGTCGAAGTGCTGTCCTTTCTCATCTGTATGTAAGGATACTTGTGGTGAGTTGATGTTCATGTATTCTGATGGCTAGTTTTCTGCCTGTTTGTCCAATGTAGTGTTTGTTACAGTTCTTGCATGGTATTTTGAAAATGACATTAGTTTTGCTTGTTGTCTGTATGGGGTTTTTCAAGTTCATTGGCTGCTGTTTTAGTGTGTTGGTGGGTTTGTGGGCTACCATGATGCCAAGAGGTCTGAGTAGTATGGCAGTCATTTCCGAGATGTCTTTGATGCAGGGGTGAGTGGCTGGGGTTTTGTCTGCTTGTTTAGGTTTGTTGCTGAGAAACTGGCAGACTGTGTTCATTGGGTAATTGTTCTTTTTGAATACACTGTACAATTGTCTGTCAAACAAGGAGAAAAACGCATCCAGAAACCCTAGCCACACTCCCCTACATCAAAGATGCCAGACTACTCAGAGCCCTTGGCATCATGATAGCACACAAATCCACCAACACACTAAAACAGCAGCTAATGAACTTAGAAGACCCTATACAGACAACAAGCAAAACTAATGTCATTTACAAAATACCTTGTAAGAACTGTAACAAACACTACATTGGACAAACAGGCAGAAAATTAGCCACCAGGATATGTGAACATCAACTAGCCAAAAAAAAACATGACCCACTCTCACAAGTATCCTTACATACAGATGAGGAAGGACACCACTTCAAACTGGGACAACAGATCTGTGCTAGGACAAGCCGAACAAAGACTCGCACAAGAATTCCTAGAAGCATGGCACTCCAATCAGAACTCTAACAACAAACACACTGACTTAGACCCCGTTTCCCACCCTCTGAGAAAAAGAACAGGAACTGACATCACCAACCCAAGGAAACCTAAACACAAATAGACAGCAGGTCACTAACATCAATGCTTCAGTGGAGGCTCACTGATGAGATATCTTGTATGGTGACGAAACGTCTGAAAATAAACCTTTCATCTCAGCGAGCAAACGTACATCCAGAATTTACCAAATTAAAAGAATAGCGGTTAGTGTGGTTATTAAATTGGCTAAGTGATGAAAAGTAGATCATAGTGATGGAGGATTGTTTCTCAGACTGAAGGGAAGTATATAGTGGTATTCCCCACAGTGGGTATTATAACCATTGCTGTTTGTGATATACATTTATGACCAGGACCACACAGGGTAATGTTTTTAAAACTTGCAAATCAGAGAGGCTCTAACGCAAAATACAACGCAGGAGAAAGTAACAAATCTCTAGAGTATTTAAGATTGGTGAATTGGACATATGGCAAATTAAATTTAATACAGAAGTGTGGGGTGTCATATACTTAATAGGAAGAATATAAACTAATGGTATAATTTCAAAGGGTAATGCAGAATCAGAGGAAGACATGGATGATGGCTTATTGCAATAACTTCATCCCATCTCTCCACTTTGCCCATCAACCAGAAAGCTCCTCGTGCTCAATCTTATGTCCAGCTCTTTTTAAAATACCTTATGATATCAACTTCATCCATCTTTTCAGGTACAAAATTTCAGATCTCAACAATATTCAGTGACAATTCTTTTGCCATATCAGCCCTATTGACCTTTTGTTAATAATGTTAATTTCAAACTATGATCTCTGTATATTGATCCATTCATGAAGGGAACAAATTTTCTCTGTACCTTTTGTCAAAATGTCTCATCATCTTAAAAACCTCTAAGTCAACTCAACGTGTTCTGTTATAGCAGCTTCCAACTTCTCATAACTGATTCTCTCTTCTAGTCCAGTGATATTCTGGCAAACGTCCTCTGTATCCTAAGGCCTCTACATTTTCCTGAAGTACTCTGCCCAGTATTGTCCACAACACTATTTTTCTTTCAATTGTTCATGGGGTGCGAGCATTGCTGACTAGGCCAGCAGTTATTGCCCATCACTGATTGCCCTGAAGGTAGTTGAGCTCAACCATATTACCATGGATCTGAAGTCACATATTAGCCAGGCAAGAATAGCACATTTCCATGCTTAAAAGGCATTGGTGAACTACACAAGGCTCAACCAGCGATTTGTAAACTTCTGGCACTTTCTCAAAATTTTAATTGTTTGAGAGACATAACTGAACTTTTGCAAATCCATTTTGAGGTTTCTTAATCAACAAAATTCGTTAAGTGCCCAGTCACTCTGCTCTTACAGATTCCATTAATATTCCACAATAGTTCTAACAAAGAAGTTTACAACTTCCTGATTTCTCCCCTCATAATTTTTTTTAAATATCAGAGCTATCTTTTCAGTTTTCCAACCTGGAGGGATAATTTCTGAAGAGAAAGAAATTTGGAACCTTAGGAGTCAAAAGTCTGCAATTTTGTCGCCTTTCTTTAAAGTCCTGAGATAGTAACCATCAAATCTCAGGGGGATTGGTCAATTCCTTATTTTCATTTGCAATTTTATACATCTGTTTTTAAAGATCCACATTAACCTTGACACCACTTTATTGTCTATTATAATCACTATACATGCAACACATTTTCACAATTTATTCTTTTTTTGCAAAACATATCACTTTTTTGTCACCTTGTTCATATTTTCCTGCCTGACAGTTACCTAAAACTATACAATCTTTTCTACATTTAATTTTAGGTTTCATCTGATGACTTTCTTTCTAACCTTGACCACTCTATTTGGTAAAGAACTCTTTCTCCCAAAGGTTACATATGATCGATTGGAAGGCAGCAATGAGTCAGAAAACTTGGGGAAAAAAAAATTAGTTACAAAGAGTACAATTCCAGAGGTTTTTTTTGGGAAGATGGATGGGGAAGCTGCTCTTTTTCCAAGAGATTAACAGGATTAATGCAAAGGAAAATCTGGACAGCATGCTGGAAAAGAATCTAAGGTGGTGATATTCCTCTCATATCATATTTAGTTCTTTTGCAGATCATTTTATATCGATGCCCTCTTGCTCTTGATCCTTTTACAACCAAAAAAAGCCTCTCCCTAAATACTCTGTCCAGCTCACTCATGGCTGTTTTGCTGAGTGTTGGGTCAGAGATTAAGAAACTGTTTTGGACTACACAGGAATGTAGAGCTGAAGGCACTGTCAGATCAGCCACAATCATATAGAATGGCTGAAAATTTGAAAAGCCCAATGCCTACTCGTAGTATGTCTGCATGAGTACTTACAGTAGTTTTCGTTTTAATTCTGTTTCCATCATCTGCAGAACTTTGCTTTTTCAATCAAGTGGAATCTGAATGACTCAGCAGATATTTGCCTGAAAATAATTTGCTTCGCACATAAGTACTTTGCCTTATTTGGAAATTTGAAACAGTGAAACTTTGCTTGCAAATGTAATTGATCTGATCACAGAATTGCTACAGCACATCTGATGTCACCTAATAATATCTCATTTCTTTCTAAATGCCACAAATCACATTTCCAGGCCGTGCTTTCCACACCCTAAGTACTTGATGTGTGAAAAAGTTTTCCCTCACATCACCTTTACTTCATTTGTACATCACTTTACATCTATATTCTCTCGCACTATTTTTCTTTTCCAAGTAGGAACATCATCTCTCTACGCCGCTACCCAGCCCACTCATGATTTTAAAAAAAACTATCTTCTCTCAGCCTTCTCTCCAGGAAAACAGTCCCAACTTCTTCAATCTATCCTCATAGCTGAAGTTTCTCCTTCCTGGAATCATTCTTGTAAATCAGTATTGCCACCTATCTGCGCACTCCACCAACTTGTCAATGCTCTTCTGAAATTCCAAAGCCATAGAATGATAGAATCCCTACAGTGTGGAAACAGGCCATTTGGCCCAAGAAGTCCACAACAACCCTCCGAAGAGTATCCTAACCAGACCCATTCCCCTACCTGTCTCCCCTGACTAATGCATCTAACCAACACATCCCTGAACACTATAGGCAATTTCGGATGGCCAATTCACCTAACCTGCACATCTTTGGACTGTGCGAGGAAACGACAGCATCCGGAGGAAACAGGGAGAACGTGCAAACTCCACACAGACAGGCGCCCAAGGCTGGAACTGAACCTGGGTCCCTTGCGCTGTGAGATAGCAGTGCTAACCACTGAGCCACCATCTGTAATCAACTATCATCAAAGTCAGGGGATCAACCCTGATGCAATGAAAAGTGCAGGAGGGCATACCAGGACCAGCACCAGGCATACCTCAAAATGAGGTGTCAGCCTGAAGCTACCGAACAGGACTACCTGCATGCCAATGAGGTGATAGACAGATCTAAGCACTCCCACAACCAAAGGATCAGATCACAGCTCTGCAGTCCTGCCACATCCAGTTGTGAATGGTGTGGACAATTAAACAATTCATTAGAGGAGGCGACTCCACAAATATCTCAATCCTCAGTGATGGATGAGCCCAGCATGTCAGTACAAGAGATAAGGCCAATTCGAATCACTCCACATGATATCAAGAAATGGTTAGAGATATTGGATACTGCAAAAGCCACGGGCCTTGACAACATTCCAACAATAATATGGAAGACTTGTGCACAAGAATCTGCCACTCCCCTAGCCAAGCTGTTATAACATTGGCATCCACCCAGTGTGGAAAATTGCCCAACTATGTCCCGCACATAAAAAGCAGGATAAATCCAACTCAGTCAATTATCACTCCATTAGTCTACTCTCGATCATCAGTAGAGTGATGGAATGAATCCTCAATAGTGTTAACAAGCAGCACCTGCTCTGTAATAACATACTCAATGAAGCTCAGTTTGGATTCTGCCCAGGCCACTCAGCTCACGACATCTTGCTCTTCTTTGACGCAGGTTTTTTATCACTACATTATCACATTTTTACATAGCAATCGTGTCATCTGCAAACTTGCTGATCATACCAACAGTGCCCTCTTCCAGATCATTTATGCATATCACAAACAACAGTGGCCCAAGCTCTGATCCCTGTGGAACACCACTGGTCACCTTTCTCCATTTCGAGAAACTCTCTTCAACTACCACTCTCTGTCTCCTGTTGCTCAACCAGTTCTTTATGGTTGAACACTCTGCACAGCATGTGACTTCACTTTCTTTATTAGTTTACTGTGGGGAACCTTATCAAATGCCTTACTAAAGTCTATGTGTATGACATCAACAGCCCTTCCTTCATCTATCAACTTGGTCACTTCCTCAAAGAACTCTATTAAGTTGGTATGGCACGATCTCCCCCACACAAAACCATGTTGCCTATCACTGATAAGCCCATTCTTTTCTAACTATAAATAGATCCTATCCCTCAGTACCTTCTC
Organism: Chiloscyllium plagiosum; assembly: GCF_037043375.1. NCBI lineage: Eukaryota > Metazoa > Chordata > Chondrichthyes > Orectolobiformes > Hemiscylliidae > Chiloscyllium > Chiloscyllium plagiosum. Next base: position 25,373,208 of record NW_028270161.1, on the reverse strand, counting down.
CAGCAACTTTCCCACCACTGACATCAGGCTCACTGGTCTGTAGTTACCCAGAATATCCCTATTACCCTTCTTGTACAGGGGTACATTAGCAACCTTCCAGTCCTCCGGCACCTCACCTGTGTTTAAGGATGCCATAAAGATATCCGTCAGGACCCCAGCTATTTCCTCTCTCGCCTCCCTCAGCAACCTGGAATAGATCCCATCTGGTCCTGGGGATGTGTCCACCTTAATAACCTTGAGCATACCCAACACATCATCTCTACTTATGATCCAGACTAATCAAACTTCTATCTCAACATTCATTATGTTCCTCTCCTCAGTGAACACTGATGCAAAGTAATCATTCAGAACGTCACCCATTCTCTCAGGTTCGACACACAGCTTTCCTTCATTATCCTTTAGTGGACAAATCCTTTCTCTAGTTACCTACTTGCTTCTTATATAAGAATAAAATGCTTTGGGATTCTCCTTAATTCTGCTCGCCAAAGCTATTTCATGACCCCTTTTAGCCCGCTTGATTCCTCGTTTAAGATTGGTCCTATCTTTACTGGACAAATTATAAAAAAGATTTACAAGGATGCCATCAGAACTGAGAGATTACAACCATCAGGAAACAATGAGTACAATGGCATCTTTTTTTACTTAGAAGTTACTTAAGACGCAACCCAATCAGTCTACTTAAAACTTTGAATCATTTGCAACGGGTAGGTGCAGAGAGGACCTTTCTACGTAAGGATATCCAAAACAAAAGGCCATAAATACAAGACATTTACTAATAAATACATTAGAGAAACAGAAAGGTTTATTCTCATATGGAATGTGCAAATGCAATTAACTTTGATCTGTTCAGAAAGACACGAAATGAATACATGAGAGAAAAGGGAGCAGAAAAATCTATTGAAGACTGAGATGAAGTAGATAAACATAGGAGGCTCAGCTGCAACATTAACACTAGCTTGGGCCGGTTGGACTAGATCAATTGTTTCTGTGCTATTTTCTTCAGAATTCTATGAAAATACTTCCCGATATCATGCAAATATTCCTGGGCTTCCAATTTGACACAATATTCTAAATTCTGAGATGACCATGAAATGTGACAGCACTGCAGTAACCCTTGTGATCCCTGACAGCAATCAAGCTTGAGGTGGTTTATGGAGTCAGAAATAATAAAAATTTGCATTTACAATCAGCTATAGGAGTGAATGAAGGTTCTACCAGACTGATTCCTGAGATGGCAGGACCAATGTATGAAGAGACACTCTAGGTTAGGACTATATTCACTGAAGTTTTGAAAGTAAGGGTGTATCTCATAGAAACCTATGAAGTTCTAACTGAACCACACAGCATAATGCAGGAAGAATGTTCCAGATAACCAGGGAGTCCAGTACCCAGGAGCCATAGTCTAAAGATACAGGGTAGGCCATTTAAGACTGAAATGAGGAGAAATTTCTTCACCCAATGATGAGCTTGTACAATTCTCTACCACAGAAAGGAGTTATGGCCAAAATGTTAAATGTTTTCCAGGAGTCAGATATAGTTATAAAGACTAAAGGGATTTAAAGATATGGAGAAAAAGCAGGAATTGAGTTGCATGGTCAGCTGTAATATTATTAATGGCAGAGCAGGCTCATATTGCTCCTACTTCCTTTGCTTCTATTTCTGACACATTATCCAGAGCTCAGGCAACCTCCCTCCACACAGCAATGTAGATTTTTAACAATGATAATTGAAACAGAAACAGGTTCATACCCTTCCTCCCTTAATGTCTAGGGTAGCAACAAAGATAGATACACAGTAGATAAGAATATTTCATACTTCCAGTGCAGCATTAACTAAGGTCACACAGGGCACGTGCCTGCCCAGTTGACAGTGTGATCACAGTTCATCCTTTATCCTTTGATCACATTTTGCTCATCTGTTTTCTCCTGCTTCTTTCTGCTCAGTTTTTTTCTCATTCCTCTCAGCTTCTTTTGCTTTCCAATCCCTGTTCTCCCTTCTAATTTAAAAGGCTTTGATTTTCTCTCCCCCTTCCCTATCAACGCAATCTCTCACGCACTTGCACAATTATTTTGAAGGTGCTCTCATCCCTCATTATCTGGACAGATATTAAAGGATATGGAAAATGATAGGGAGAATAGCAAATAACTGGAGGTTGGGGGAGGTGGAACAGTTTTTAGCTGAAACACATCTTCAGCTCACAAACAAATAATGACAGAGTATTCTAAGGCTGCAGAGCATTTTTGTTGCCTGGCAGATATCGTAAAATAACTACCTAGAAAACTTTCACCTCCTAATCCACTCTTGGAATAGTGCACAGCCTTCACATTACAATACTGATGCTGTGAGCTACTGGCAGCTGCACTTGCACATGTTCCATACACTGACCTGTGCTTCTTATAAAGGAAGAAAATTCAAATATTCGAGGGAATCGACAACTGCACACATATATGTACTCTGAGTTTTAATCCAAATCAATAGTTTCTTCTCCCCTTCACTCAAGTCTCTCGCCAAAGGGAGTTATGAATGGAAAGTGAGAGTAATACATTGCTCTCAGACTGACCTGAGATCCTCCTGTGATTGGGACGATGCAAGTTAGCAGATTTCCAATCACTGTCTCCAATGGAAAATTGAGGCTATCAATATAAATCGTGTAGATTAATCCCAGACAATTCTGCACAAGAGAAAAAATAAGACATCCCAAGAGATTAAAGGTCAGGGATCACAGTACTTTCACACACCATATCATGCAGTGGTAAATAAAGGCAATCACTATGACAGCTTGACAGCTACATAATATTAAGTACTAAACCTCTTGGCCTTCTCTCACCACCTCCCTGATCCCAGGCCAGGACACAGACATATAGACACTGGAAGCTGTAACAGGCACAGTCACAGGTAAAAGTCTTTCAAATGGCCCAAATCACAAACAGATTTAATATAAACAGCACTCAAAACGCAATGCTATGTCTGGGTATGGAGAATAGAGCTTGTTTCCATCCCAAATACAGTTCATGTGTGTTGAAACCTTCATTAATGACTGTTTCACCTCTAGGTTTGTCTATTCTGATGCTCTCCTGGTTGATCTCATTTTCCATCTTTCATAAACTACAAGGACAACTGAAATTCTGTATCCTAATTTGAAGTTTGGTTGGTCCACCTGTCACATTTGCTGACCTGAATCCAAATACTTCATTGCTTTTTCATGTTTTAGGAATGCCCTCCCATTTCTCTAGCTTTCTCTTGGAAAAGGTCCATAACCTTTGCATTCTTCCAATTCTGACCTAACCGTGCATTCCCTTTACATTGCCACACTTGGAGCAGCCATGCTACAGCTATTCAAGTCCAATGCTCTGGAATTCTCCATCCGTAGTCACATTTTTCACCTCTCGCCTTAAGTTCAACTTAATTTTTTGTCACACCATGCCAAAAAAATATAATTGGAGGTCAGGTATTTATGATGATACTTCTATGAAGTGCACTTGAATGTTTGCTAAATTTAATGTGCATTGTCAGCAATGTTGTGCTTATTACAAGAATAACAAATCGATCAGTCATTCAGTGTTCATCTGTTCCTGATATTTTTTCATTCATCAAAACAACTGCCAAATTTGCTCCACATTATGTTTACTGCATTTAAGAAATTTGTATTGCCCTTGAAACAATAAAATGTATCAGAATTTTCATAAAAATGCAACTTCCCGCCTCTTCCACTAGGCTCTTACCCTGAACACCTCGGTGTGATCCAACTGAGACACCAGAACCAGACTCTTCGGAGCAAATAACTGCGGGGCCTGAGCAAATTTAGAGTCATCATCAATGCCATTAGTATGGTTCTTCTGGGGCTACAGAAACAATTCAAGCATAGATTAGCACAAAATACAAAGCTTGCAAAAGGGTTTGCATAGCTTACAAAGAACAGGTATCTGGCAATTTGAGGAGTTTGTATAGATTATATTGGTAACTGACAGTGAGTTGCAATATGGAATCTAACCCTGTAGCTGTAAACAGATCTACCGGAACTTAATGAAGGAGTTTGGAGTTTTATTTACAAAATAACAGAAAACTAGAAGTGAGTTACTGGCTGGAATCTAATCTAACATATTTGATAAAACTGTTACAGATGAAGTAACCCAGAAGCCTGACTGTAAAACTGGATGGGAAATTTATCCATGTGTACCAACAAAGTCGCTAGGTCCACGTCTTGCCATACAGGTTGGCAAGAGAAGCATTACATTTCGAAAGCTGTTTGGATACAGGAAAGCAGTAATAAAAAGAAAACTGTAGGATTCTTGGCTATGAACCTTTCAAAGTGCTCTACAATAACACAGCTTTCCAAGTTGAATAAACAATTTGCACCGTTTCTGTGCATAGAGCAAGAATGATCACTTTGAAAGTCTACTTCCAGATTCCTACACTCAGTCAAACCTTAGCAGCATTCAGCACTTGCAGAAGAAACTACAGCAGTTGTAGAATGAGAACAGGGAACAAAAGAAACAGACAACATGCAAGGATTCTGCACTTTTAAGTGGTATCTTTACCTGAGAACTCTCAACTGCTTCCCAAAAGGTGAAGCATGCACAATAATGCCTCTCTGAGTTGATATCAGTTAAAACTGCCACAAAGAAGTTTGGAGACTTCCTTTCAAGAACCAAATGCCATCCACTCGGTTGACAGAACTGTAAGGAGGGAGAAAGAATATAGAATAATTGAGCAAGAGAAAATGTTAAATTAGGTTCTCTATACCAAAAATTACCAAATGGTCAAACACTGATCTGAAAGCCTAGATATCAGATGTTGCAGAATGACAGATATTCACCCATCTGGAAACTCAAGACTGGGCCAAAAGGAGTAGCTATTGCACAATTTGGGTAACAAGCTAAAATTACAGAGGAAGAAAACAAAACTTGGACACGAGAGTGAAGTGCACAGAACAGATGTCTAAGAGAGAGAGAGACTGCAAGTCAGAAGGGTATGACAAGAATAGGAATACAAAAATAATGGAGTGCAGAAAGGCAGCAGAATGTGTGCACAAGGAGAGCGAGGGCCATACAAAGAAAGGAACAGAGAGTGAAAAGAAAGGGATGGAGCGGGCTGCTGAAGACCGTAAGGTCATCTGAAACAAAGAGGCAGCTTGCACGTAGATTTGCACAGAAACCTTCAGTACGGTGTATGCCTTCCGGCCTTGGTCCCTCCATTGTCTGATAAAGATAAGTTTAAATTGACATCCAGTTTGTAGAGAGAATAGTATGTTTAAAATCAGTATTGGATATTAGGGAAAACAGAGCTAGCCAATACTATCAAATGTTATCAAGCAGCACTTAGTTAGCAATACGCTGCTCATGAACACTCAGTTTAGAATCCATCAGAACCACCTGATCTCAGGCTTGGTTCTTGATTAACTAAAAAAAGTTAAAGATCATACCAAATTTATAAAGTGCCAATTGTTCTTTTGTTCTGCCTTCCAAAATGAACAAATGCACATATTTCTATCATCTTAAACGGTTGCAAGTCCTTGGGGTGTAGGGACACCCAAGGTGTTATGGACTTTCAGAATTTTGACCTAGCAATAGTTGGAAAATAGCAAAATATTTCCAAGGCACATACAAGGTGAATAGCGGGGTGGGGGAGTCCAAAACTAGAGGGCATAGGTTTCAGGTGAGACGGGAAAGGTTTAAAAGGGACCAAACGTTTTCACACAGAGGGTGGTGCATGCATGGAATAAGCTGCCAGAGGAAGTGGTGGAGATTGGTACAAATACAACATTTAGAAGACATCTGGATGGGTATATGAATAGGAAGGGTTTAGAGGAACATGGGCCTAGTTTTAGCAAATGGGATTAGATTAGGTTAGGATATCTGGTCAGCATGGACAAACTGGACTGAAGGGTCTGTTTCCATGCTGTACATCTCTATGACTCTAAGTCAGAATGGGTGAGACATGAAGGGAAACTTACAGATGGTGATATTCTCATACAACAGCTGATTTTGTCCTTCCAGGTAGTGAAGTTCACAGATTTGGAAGGTGCTGCTGAAGGAGACTTACTGAGTCACCACACTGCATCATGCAAATTGTACATACTGTTGCTACTGTGTACCAATGGTGAAGGAAATGAATGCTATAAGTGACGGGATGGGGTACCAATCAAGCAAGATACTTTGGACTTGAGCTATCCTCATTGAGGCAAGTGGAAAGTATTGTATTACACTCCTGACTGGTGTCTTTTAAATGCTGGACAGACTCTGTGAAGACAGGAGGTATGTTACTTGCCAGAGAATTTTGAACCTTTACGTGGCTGATCTAGTTCAGCTACTGGCCAATGACAACCCGTAGGATCTTAGCAGTGGCTCTGTTAACAGCGGCACTGTTAACAGCAAAGTTAATATTATTGGGTAGATGCCAGTGTTGTAGCTGTACTGCAACAATTTGGCTTGGAATACAAATATTTAAGGAAGAGGAAAATAGATTTTTAATAAGCGGTTGAATGTTTGGATATTTGCTTGCATAACCAAAGAAACCGTATAGGCCACTTGTCCCTTCAGGCCTGCTCCACCATTTAGTAAGATCATGTCTGATGTGATTTTAACATGAACTCTACATTCCTGCATATCCCCAGTAATCTTTCATCCCCTTGACAATCAAGAATTTATCTGGCTCTGCCTTACAAATATTTAAAGATCTTGCATCCAATAGACTTTTGAACGAGGGACTTCTAAAGAATTCTTCAGAAAATAGTGCTTCCTCATTTGTTTTAAATTGGTGCACCTTATCTTTAAACTATTGCCCCTAGTACTAGATTCTCCCATAAGTGGAAGCATCCTTTCAACATCCACCCACTCAAGCCCCCTCAGAGTTTTATATATTTCTAAACTTCAGAGGATACAGGCCCACCAGTCTAGGCTTTCCTCATAAGGAAACCCATGCATTTCAAGTATTAGTCAAACTCTGGATGCAAGTTTGCTTGCTGAGCTGGAAGGTTCGTTTTCAGACGTTTCATCACCATACTAGGTAACATCATCAGTGAGCTTCTGGAGGAAGCACTGGAGGTATAGTCTGCTTTCATTTGTGTTTGAGTTTCCTTGGGTTGTGATGTCATTTCCAGTGGTGACATCATTTCCTGTTCTTTTTCTCAGGGGTGGTAAATGGGAACCAAGTCAATGTGTTTGTTGATAGAGTTCTATTTAGAATGCCATACTTCTAGGAATACTCACGTGTCTCTGTTTGGTGTGTCGTAGGATGAGTGTGTTGTCCCAGCCGAAGTGGTATCCTTCCTTATCCGTATGTAAAGATACTAGAGAGTGTGGGTCTTGTCTTTTTGTGGCTAGGTGATGTTAATGTATCTTGGTGGCTGGTTTTCTGCCTGTTTGTCCAATGTAGTGTTTGTTACAGTTCTTGCAAGGTATTTTGTAAAGGACATTAGTTTTGCTTGTTGTCTGTATAGGGTCTTTTAGGTTCATTAGCTGCTGTTTTAGTGTGTTAGTGGGTTTGTGGGCTATCATGACACCAAGAGGTCTGAGTAGTCTGGCTGTCATTTCTGAGCTGTATTTGATGTAGGGAGAGTGGCTAGGGTTTCTGGACGTGTTTTGTCTGCTTGCTTTGGCTTGTTGCTGAGAAGTCGGCAGACTGTGTTCATCGGGTATCCAACTTGGTGGCTCATTGAAAATGTTCTGATGCAGCTTTGTTTGTGGATGTTGGGCTGATTGCGTCTGTAGCTCAGTATTTGGTCTGTCTGTGTTGTTTTCCTGTAGATGCTGGTTTGAAGTACCCCATTGGCTGTTTGCTCTACTGCGACATCTAGGAATGGCAGTTTGTTGTTGTTTTCCTCCTCTTTAATTAATTTTATACCAGTAAGGGTATTATTGATGGTCTTGAAGGTTTCTTCTAATTTGTTTCATTTAGTAATGACAAAGGTGTCATCCATGTAGCGGACCCTAAGTTTGGGTTGGATGGTTGGCAGAGCTGTTTGAGTCTCTGCATTACTGCCTCTGCTAAGAACCTTGATCTCAGAGATCCCATAGGTGTTCTGCTGGTTTGTCTGTAGGTTTTGTTATTGAAGGTGAAGTGGGTGGTAAGGCATAGGTCCACTAGCTTGATGATATTATACTTGCTGGTGAAGTTGGTGTATGTGTCTTTGGTTCTTCTAATAGTTTAGTCAATGTTTCCTTGGCCAGGTTGATGTTGATGGATGTGAACAGGGCTGTTACGTAAAAGGAGACCATTATTTCATCCTCTTCTATGTTGGTATCTTTGATGGTCTTAAGGAATTCTTTGGTGAAGTGGATGGAGTGGCACGAGTCTTCTAAGTGTTTTAGTCTTTGGTGTAGCTCCTTGGTCAATCTGTAAGTTGGTGTTCCAGGTAGCAAGACCATGGGTCTGAGGGGGGCTTCTGGTTTGTGAATTTTGGCTAATCGGTAGAAGTGTGGTGTGTTGGATCTGTCTAGTTTCATTTTCTGGAAGTTGGTCTTATTTATTTCTCCAGATTTCTGAAGTTTTTTTGCGTAGGGCTGTGATTCAGTTCTCTAGTTGTGGAGTCGGGTCTATCGCCACTTGTTGGTAAGTGTTGCTATCTGCAAGTAGTGCACTCATTTTCTCAATGTAGTCTCTGATTTAAAATGACTGTCAAGCGTCCGTTGTCTGCAGGTAGAATAACAATGTTTTTATCTTTTTTAGTCTTTCTACTGCTTTCCTTTCTTGTATATTGCATGGGTTTCCTTCCTTTTTTTCTGCTTAATGTTGGTGCAACTGCCTTTCTGATGGTTTGCTGGGTTTCTTCTGAGAGTTGGTTGTTTCTCAGTGTTGTTTCTAATGCTGCTAAGAAATCTTTCTTGTCCGCATCCTGAAAAATGTAATGTAATCCTCTAACTAAGACGGCTTTTTCAGTGTTTGTTAAGGGTCAGTTAGATAAGCTTTTTTTTTTAATCCACGCTTCTGTGTTATTATTTTGTGTAAGTTTGTCTCGTTTTTCCATTTTCTGTGTTTGTCGCTATCTACTAGATATGGCTTGTTGTACAGTGTCTGTCCATTCATAGTCTATTTTATTAGTGAGTAAAGATTTTTCGCGCAAAATTTCCCAGTTGTATTTATGAAGTCTGTTGAGGCCATCATTATTCATTTCTCCAAGCAGTCTATGGCTGTTTTGCTCTGCTATTCTTTTGGCTAGTGGGGTGTTAAGAAGAGGTTTGTGTTTAAGACATTCAGGTAGTACTTGATTCCTGAGGCATTTGTGCAGAAAGTACAGCTGTTCGCGGGTGGCGCTCAGTCAGACGGCATTGGTTTCCCATTTTTGGGCCAGTTTTTGCATATTGCACCCATAAGGTGTTTGCGAGTTTTGATAAGATTTGTAGCTCAGGTTGAGGTTCTGGATGTAGGTTTGCTCGCTGAGTTAGAAGGTTCATTTTCAGACGTTTCGTCACCATACTAGGTAAGGAAGCTGCATCGGAACATTATTTCAACAAGCCACCACACACTGCAGCACAGAGGAACGATGAAGAGCAGAGGAAAATTACTTATACAGTGTATTCAAAAAGAATGGGCATCCAATGAACACAGTCCACTGATTTCTCAGCAACAAACCCAAAAAGCAGACAAAACACGTCAAGAAACCCAGCCACTCTCCCTATATCAAAGGCATCACGGAAATGACTGCCAGACTTCTCAGACCTCTCATGGTAGCCTACAACCCACCAATGCACTAAAACAGCAGCTAATGAACTTGAACAACAAACAAAACTAATGATATTTACAAAATACCTTGCAAGAACTGTAATAAACACTACATTGGACGAACAGGCAGAAAACTAGCCACCAAGATACATGACCCACTCTCACTAGTGACCAATACTTACAAATGCACCACTGTACAACTGGGCAGCACGGTAGCTCAGTGGTTAGCACTGTTGCCTCACAACGCCAGGGACCTGGGTTCAATTCCTGCCTTGGGTAACTGTCTGTGTGGAGCTTGCACATTCGCCCCGTGTCTGCGTGGGTTTCCTCCGGGTACTCTGTTTTCCTCCCACAGTCCAAAGAAATGCAGGTTAGATGAATTGCCCATGCTAAATTGCCCATTGTGTTAAGTGCATTAGTTAGGGGTAAATACGGGGTAGGGGAATGCGTGTGGGTGGGTTGCTCTTCAGAGGGTCGGTGTGGACTTGTTGTGCCAAAGGGCCTGTTTCTATACTGTAGTGAATCTAATCTAATCAAACTGAAGCATAACCTCCATATTTCTTTATTCAATTCACCTCACAATAAACCACAACATTCTATTAGGCTTCTGATTACTTTGTGTATGTGCATACTAAACTGGAGAGATTCATGCACTGGTACATCCAGAATTCTCTGCATCCTGGAGCACTGCAACCCCTCACCATTTGGATAACATGTTTTTTTTATTCTGTCAAACTGGACAATTTCATAGATTTTGTATTCCATTTGCCAAATTTTTGACCAGTCAGTTAACCTATGTCCCATTGTAGGCTCCTTATGTCCTCTTCACAACTGACTTTCCTACCTATCTTTGCACTATCATATACAGCTACTATATCTTTGATCCCTTCATCCAAATTATTTATATAACCTGTAAAGAGTTGAGGCCCCAGCACCAACCCCTGCAGTACAGCACGGATGACATCCTGTCAGCCTGAAAAGACTCACTTATTCCTACTATCAGCTTCATGTTAGCCAGCCAACTTCCATCCATGCTAATATATTACCACCTACACCATAAGCTTTTCCTTTCTACAATCAGGGGCGTGTAGAATCATGGAATGATGAATTCCAACAATATGGAAATAGGCCATTCAGCCCATTGGGCCTGCACTGACTGTCAGAAGAGCATCTCACTCAGACCAAGACCAAGACCCAGCCCCAGTTCCCCACCCTATCGTCGTAACCCAGCATATTACTACGGCTAATGCACCTATGCTGCATATCGCTGGACACAGCTGGCAACTTAGCATGGTCAATCCACCTAACCTGGATTGTGGGAACCAGAGCACTCTGGAAAATACATGCAGACACAGGAAGAACATGCAAAATCCATACGGACAGTCACCCAAGGCTGAAATCAAACTCAGGTCCCTGGCGCTCTGAGGCTACAGTGCTAACCACTGAGCCACCAAGCCACCTTTCGCTGTATTTACAGCAGGCTACAATAAAAAGTTAGCCAACAAGAATAGTCAACAGCCAAAGTTGTTAATTCATACTTGCAAATGATCTGTATATATTCAACTAAACTTTTATTCCAAGTCTTATTTTTGACTGTAGGTATTAATACTTGTCCCACTACCTTAAAAATAGCCACTGTTCCATACTGAAAGAAATCTGAAGTAATTAAAAGAGATAATTATGTGATAGCTATTGACCCATTATTCTATCATAGTTTTCTTTAACAACAGCCAACTGTCAGCATCAATAGCTTGATAACTACATGCTCCATTTGAATCACAAGGAGCTTTGAACATCGAGAAATATGTCACGGTATGCAATGTCTGGTCTGGACATATATACAGTTAAGTAGTAAAGGAAGATTAATTAGAGTCAACTGTAGGGGATACATTCTAACAATTATTTCTAAAGGCAAATAAATCATTTGTACTAGCAACTTGCTGCCCTACCTTAATAATATAAAAATAATACAGTTATTTCAACTTCTGGGCCTCTCATAAATCATCTTTCCTGACTGGTTGGAAGCAGAAGAAAACAATGTGGCCTTAAGGCAGTCACTGGTACCAGGTTAGTGGCATGATTGATGACAGGGACCATTTCACACAACAGTTTTGTATTCTTGCTCTCGTCCACAAGTTTAAAAAATGCATTTCTCTGGGATTCTCTCGGTTCACCTCACTTCCTGCTTTATACACCTTTTGCATGAAAGGCAAATTAGATCAGCAATGGTCTTCAGGAAAGGGCCAATCAGCTCAAAGGGCCAATCAGCCCACTCTTGCTTCTAACTTGTATGTTTGTGTCTAAGATATAAAGAATTGAGTCTGTATGTTTCATAGGTGATAGTTTTTAAAGGATTGATGCTGGAGACTACATTCAGCTCCAACAAATCTGATAATAAGGACTTAAGTGGTTAAAGTCATAACAGCCTAGGATTTCAAAGAGCCCGAATGTTACTCTACATCACCCAATAATCTTTGTAACAATAGAAATCTTACTAATCTAACTTGTACCTGATTACTATCACACAATGAACTGCACATTATTTAAGATAAAAGCTTCTTGTTCGATTATATTACACCAAGTAAGCCCTGTAGAGAGTCAGAAAAAGGAAGATGATCGCAGCAATCTATTCAACCACATGTTGGTTATGGTTAGCATCAATGAACAATAAATAGGAGGTCCTAGCATTAATCTTGGCAACACTCTGTTAGTAACAGCTTGCCAAACTAAAAATGAGTATCCCCCAGTCAAGAAAGTACCTGCTTTTTGAGCTTTATCATCACTAGAATCAGTTCCCAAAGATTCTTGTATGTACAGTTCCTGTTGCTTAATATTCTTCTTATTATGGAACAAGCACATCTATTTCAGCCTAACCAATCTTTTGTAATAACACAATGGTTTTCATTCTGTGAACTTCACTACCTGCACAATAGTGTTTAATTAAATTTATTGCATTATTCAATCTCCATCTCTTCAATATGTTTGGATTGTCATCTTTTGTCTGGATTTTTTCCCCAACATGTACTTTAGACCTCTCCATTTGGAATAGATTATTTGCAAGGATCCACAAACAGGAATGAGTTGAAAAAGACAATGTATTTGAGGGTTTGATTGAGAAATAATGTTCTAAAGACAGTGGAAAGAAATTCAGAAACGTGACAGAATATGAGGCAATTCAGCACACAGTGCCTGTGCTGACTCTCGACAAAAGTAACTCCCTGTAGCTTTTCAAATAACATCATAGGTTTCTCAAAGTCCTGTAAAATCACCTGCATGCATAAAACAGTGCATCAATTTTTTAATCACATGAAAACTACAGCACCTCCTTGAATATTGCTGTACAGAGTTAATTCCACCTCAGGTATAAAGAACTAGCCTGCTTTGGTTAGTAAGCGTTCAATGATACCTGTCCAAAGAGCACTTGGGTTTCAAAATTGGACATTCAGTGTATGAAAAGGATCTAAATAGGAAAAAACATATTCACTGTCTATTAAAAAAGCTTCTCCATTTATTAAAACTTTCTTCATTGAAAGCAGTTAAAAACAATGCATGCAGTCCTCTGATCTGAATTATTGCCTGTGGGGAGATATCCAAGTGCACAGTGTTACAGGCTGGGAGGGAAATTTGCAGGCGATCACTGCATTTGTTCTCACCTCATTGTCGGCTAACCTTGGCTGGGCAACACAAAGAGAAATGGGACAGTGTTTCCAGTACCTTATTTTATTTCAAATTTCCAGTATTTATAGTATTTTGGTTTTACAAAAGGGGGGCAATTGGTAGAAAAAAAGCAAGGAAGAATTGACGATGTGTGGCATTTTAAACAATAAAGTCAAAACAGTAAGTGTTTGCTACAACTAACCAATTGAATCCCCTGTGGAAAGGGATTGTCCTCCCATTCTTTTTCTGGAAAGCGCTGGATAATCCGGCCCTGACCATCACCACTTCCTATGAAAGAACCAAAATTTCAAGTTAAAATGAAACCATGATACGTTAGACCAAACCAGATTAAAATTAAACAGCATACAGTACAATGCATCAAACCAGAGTCGTGTGAGATTCAGAGAATCAGAGACAGTGAGATTCAGTGGGATCCATTTTTATAAATATGTTGTCTTCTGTCAGATCCTAGGGCACATTGCAACTCTTAAGTTTTTGCCTTGCATCTTTGAATCACTATGGCCTGCTTTTGATCAGTTGTAGTTTCCTCCTGGAAACACTCATCAGCTAGGTTATTTTAGACTAGCTTATCATAATAGAACACCTACATCAGAGATTGACTTGTAGCAACATCATAAGGAGCTCCTTCCTACACATCAGAACACAGTATAACCTACCAGTAAACTACTTACCTATAACATCTGACAAGACATGATACTTAAATTATGAGCAAATCAGAACGTCTTCCAGAAGCCTACTCAAAATTCACAATCAGAGGGTGCAAAATCAATCTAGTCAGAACATCCAGAGGTTCACAAGTAAGAGTTCCTAATCCATATCAGAAATTAAGGATACATTTAGAAGGCAGGACACCATTCACAACAGTGTATTCTGAAGTATATTTCTGTTCTCCATGCTCTAACACAAATTTAAGTTAAAAGAATAAGACAATGGCATTTCAGATATTTCCTGTAAAGTTCCAACAGGAAGCAGCCAGAATAGAGATGAATTCCATCTGCTACTCAGGTAAGTTTGGCAGAATTTCTTGGAGGCAGGTGCTGTTCCTGCCCATCACATTTTCCTTGGGTTTGCTCCATACAACCATTATAAATGTTATACTTTGAGCTACAATAAGAACAGGAAATGCTGGAAATACTCAGTAGGTTAGGATGTAACTTTGCAGAAAGAGAATTAACCTTTCAGGTCAATGTTCTTGCAACAGACCTGGGAAAAGTTAGAGATTTAGTAAATGTTGAGCAATGGATGGGGAGGAAAAGGACATAGAAAGGTCTGTAGAAGTTTGGGAACAGAAGTGATTGAATTACAGAAGAGTTAGTTGTTTAAGGCTAAAGGAGTAATGGTGGAGAAAAGTAAAGAATCAAAACATGTGCCAACATAGCAGATGAGCTGCTGCCCAAAAGCAAACATGAGAAGAAATGTGCACAGAAACAAAACACAAAATGGGAAACAGGCTTTATCAGTTTCTATTTTACCATCACGGGGACACAGATTCAGGAGTTGATCACTAAGGATTAAAGTAGCTTAAAAAAACTTCAGAAAAACTACCAAAATAATCCACTCTCCAAAATAATCAGTTTGGTGGTTATGACAGAAAAGGTCACTCACTTAATTCAGAAAGCTCATGAGCACAGATTGGGAAGTTTCAAGCTGTTGTCAATAAACTATTTCAGAACCCAGCACAAGGTGGCTTATTGTATTGGATGGCATGGGAGAATTAGTTTGATTTTATAGTCCTGAGTGTTGGTTAAGCGATGATATGGAGGTGCTGGTGTTGGGCTGAGGTGGACAAAGTTAAAAGTCAGGAAAAAGTGAGGACTGCAGATGCTGGAGATCAGAGTCGAGGGTGTAGTTCTGGAAAAGCACAGCAGGTCAGGCAGTATCCGAGGAGCAGGAGAATCGACATTTCGGGCATCAGGAAGGGCTTATGCCCAAAACGTCAATTCACCTGCTCCTCGGATGCTGCCTGACCTGCTTTGCTTTTCCAGCGTCACACTCTCAACAAAGTTAAAAACCACACAACACCAGTTTATAGTCCAACATGTTTTTTTGGAAGTACTAGCTTTCAGAGTGATGCGCCTTCATAAGGTTAGTAGCAGAATCATAAGACACAATTTACAGCAAAAGATCACAGCGTCATGCAATTAAACGACATATTGAACAAACCTAGACTAACCTCATACCTTGTCTGAGCTGAGATGTCACTTTCTTTTAAAAGTGAAGTTATCTCAAGAATGTGACTTAAAAGTAGTTCTGGGATTTACATACCTATGAACTGAAACCTGTAACCCTTTCTAAAAGATGAAAGACTTAACAGCAATCTAGGTTTGTTCAATGTATCATTTTAATTGCATGACCCTGATCTTTTACTATAAGTTCTGCATCTTATGATCCTGCCCCACTACTAACCTGATGTAGGAGCAGCACTCTGAAAGCTAGTACATCCAAATAAACCTATTGAACTATAACCTGGTGTTGTGAGATTTTTAACCTTGATTAAGTGAGTAATTCCCAAACGAGGAACCAAACGTTTAAATAAGGAAGTAAACACTCCACAGAACCAGGTTCAAAAGCAGAGATATCTTTACAGTCAGAAACAGTTAATGCCTTAGTTGGCAATGGGTATGCCACTAGACTGGCATATCAGAGGTCCCAAATGGATTTGTGGAGAAATAACAGGAAGCCTTCTGATTGCCCTGAAAAGCCAACCAGTTCATGACTGTCCTTCAGTAAAGGAGTGTGGCACACAATTACCCCATTTAAACTTCGTGCCACTGGACAAGCTAAGCACAAGACAATGCAATCCACATGAAAACAAATGAAATGTTTGTTGCTACGCCCATCATATCAGCCTGTTCCTGCCTCACTGAGCTCATTTCCACCTACCTTGACTCCATGCTCTTTCTCCTTGTTCAGACCCTGCCCACCAATATCCACAATTCCTCTATAAAAGCAAATTACTGCGGATGCTGGAATCTGAAACCAAAAGCGATCACTCAGTCGGCATTTTGTCTCTCCGATATAGAGGAGACCACATTGGGAGCAACGAATGCAATAGACCAAATTGAAAGAGGTACAAGTGAAACGCTGCTTAATCTGAAATAAGTGTCTGGGGCCTTGGATGGTGAGCATGGAAGAGGTAAAGGGGCAGGTGGGTGCTTTACCTCTGGGCCGACTGGGTGATCGCTTTGCTGAGCACCTCCCGTGGCTTGCCACTTCAACACACAATCCTGCTCCCATGCCCACCTGTCTGCCCTTGGCCTGCTGTAATGTTCCAGTGAAGCTCAACGCAAACTGGAGGAACAGCATCTCATCTTCCAATTAGGCACGTTACAGCCTGCTGGTCTCAACACTGAATTCAACAACTTCAGATAATTTTTTTTCATTTTTAAATTTTTTTTAAATAAGAGGTACTGTTGTGTACCTCTTATTTCTTGATTGTCTCTTTCTTTCTCTCGCTCCCCACTCTCTCATCACCTTTTTCTCTCCTCTTCCCCCTTTGCTACCCTTCTCCCGTTTTCCATTTTGCCTCTGCTTCACCCTCCCCCCGCCCATCCCCCACCCCCCACCCCCCACCCTTCCTCCACATATTTTGTCATACAGCACTGGCTTCAGCCTTGGTCATTCACAGCTCCTAATCTCCCTATAATCTCTCTATGCACTGTCATTATCACCTCTTTATTGCTACCTTTGCTTCTGGAGCCATAACTGACCTTCTCTCAGTCTCGTATAAATACCTCCCTATTTCTCCCCTTTTTTTAAGCTTTGACAAAGGGTCAGACACTCAAAACATCAGCGCTTTTCTCTCCTTACAGATGCTGCCAGACCTGCTGAAATTTTCCAGCGTTTTCTCTTTTGGTTCCACAATTCCTCTGATGCCCTCCACTACATAGACAATTTCCAGTTCCCTGGCTAGAAATGCCTCTTCTTCGCCCTGGAAGTTCAATCCCTCTGTACATCCATTCCCCACCAAAATGGTCTGAGAGCTCTTGGGTTCTTCCTCAACCAGAGGCCTGAACAATCCACATCCACCACCACTCTCCTCCACTTGGATGAACTTGTTCTCTCACTGAATAAATTCTCCTTTAATTCATCTCGCTTCAACTAAGTCAAAGAAGGAGCTATGTGCACCCGCACGGGCCCCAGTTATGCCTGCCTCTTTATGGGATATGTGGAACAATCCTTATTCTAATCCTACACAAGCCTCCTCCCATAACTCTTTGATCGGTACATCAACAAATGTTTTCGAGCTACTTCATGCTCCCGCCTGGACCTTGAAAACTTTGTTTGTTTTGCATCCAATTTCCACCCCACTATAACATTCACATGGTCCATCTCCGATACTTCCCTTCCTTTCCTTGACCTCTTCATCTCCATTTTGAAGAATAAATTGTCCACTGCCATCCACAACAAAGCCATTGACCCCCATAGCTCCCTGCACTACAGCTCTTCATAACCCACATCCTTCAAGGATTCCATCCCATTCTCCCAGTTCCTTCGCCCACCTTGTATCTGTTTGGATGATACCACCTTCCAAAACAGCACTGCTGATATGGCTTCCTTCTTCCATAACTGTGGTTTCCCACCCACTGTGCTTGACAGCGCCTTCAATTGCATCTGACCTATCACCCATGCCTCTGACCTTGGTCCTTCCAATCACTTTCAACAGTGTGATTGGGCCCCCTTTGTCCTCACCTTTCGTCCCACTAGCCTCCGCATTCAAAGGATCATCCTCTGCCATTTCAGACAACTCCAGCTACCACCTTGCCTCACTCCCCAGTCTGCACTTCGCAGAGACCTTTTCCTCCAGGACACTAGTCCATTCCTCAACCACCAACACCAAAAGCCCTCCTTCCCGCAGCACTTTCCCATGTAAGTGCAGAAGGTGCTACACCTGCCCTTTCACCTCCTCCCTGCTCATCATCCAAGGGCACAAACAGTCTTTTCAAGTGAAGCAGCATTTCACCACCTCCAAACTGGTGTATTGTATTCGCTGCACCTAATGAGGCATACTACACATGCTGAAACCACAAAGAGACCGGGAGACCACTTTGCAGAAGAGCTCCGGTCTGTACACAAGCAGGAACCAACTTTCCCATAGCCAGCCACTTTAACAGCATCCTGGTAGTATGCCCACTTGTCTGTCCTCAGCACACTGCACTGTTCCAGCGAATCACAGTGCAAACAGGAGGAAAAGTCTTGGCATAAGTGCAGTCAAAGGTAGATAGGATAGTGAAGGAGGCATTTGGTATGCTTGCCTTTATTGGTCACTGCTTGATATAGGAGTTAGGAGGTCATGTTGCAGCTGTACAGGACACTTGTCAGACCGCTGTTGGCGTACTGCATGCAATTCTGGTCTCCTTGCTGTAGGAAGGATGTTGTGAAACTTCAAAGGGTTCAGAAAAGATTTACAAGAATGTTGCCAGGGTTGGAGAGTTTAAGCTTTTGGGAGAGGCTGAATAGACTGGGGCACCTTCTAAGACTGAGGGGTGACCTTATAGAGATTTATAAAATCATGATGAAGGGCATGCATAGGGTAAATAGACAAGATGTTTTCCCCGGGGTGGGGGAGCCCAAAACTAGTGGGCATAGGTTTAACATGCAAGGAAAAAGATTTAAACGTGTCCTAAGGAGCAACTTTTTCCCACACAGAGGGTACTGAGTGTATGGAATAAGCTGCCAGAAGTGCTGGAGGCTGATACAATTACAACATTTAAAAGGTATCTGGATAGGTATATGAATAGGCAGGGTTAAGAGGGCTATGGGCCAAGTGCTGGCTAACGGGACTAGATTCGGTTGGGATGTCTGGGCGGCATGGATGAATTGGACCAAAGGGTCTGCTTCCATGCTGTACATCTCCATAACTCTGTAAAATCTTATTTTCAGACGAGCCACTTTACAACCTTCTGGACTTAATACAGAATTCAACATCTTTAGATTGTGAACCCACTCCCACTCCTTCCCTTTCTTTTAACTTTACTTGTTACATTCTGTCACCGTTTCCTCCCTCCCCTCCCCGACTCGAGTGGAACTGTCTGCCCAGACACATCACTATTCTGCCATTCTCACATTCCTGTATACTTAATCTGCACTATCAGCACCCTTTCTCCACCACTCCACTATTGCGTAAATGCTGTCCACTCCACACTTCACATCCACGCTGACAAAGACTGATCTCAACTCAAAACATTAGCTTGCTCTCTCTCTCTCTCTCCATAGATGCTGCGTGGCCTGCTGTGATTTACAGCATTTTTTCTTTTCAATAAAAAGTCTGCACTTGATATCACAGAAGTCTTGACAGCAATTCTATTCCCATGTAGCTCAAACTGGAGTGGAGGAAAATTGTAGAAGTAGGCATCAATAAGCACAAACTAATTCTGGTCTCAGTTAAAAACAACTGGTTCAAACAATCTGTTCAAATTCTGAACATTCTGCTTGCATTCCTACAAATCTCTGATCTGAATTACAGCGTCCTAACCTCTGTCTAGCCCTCAGTATCTGCATTTCTTATTGCTATTGCAGCTCACAGAATTTAAACTCGAGACAACACAAAGACACTAAGTTAGGAGAGACAAAAAAAATCAACAGCCTGAGACAGATACAAATAAAGCAACTCATTGAGTGTGGATTAAATGTGCTTTCTTTTCAGAAACAACAAGTACCAGTCTGCAATAGCCAGCACCAAGAGGAGAAACACCAAGGGTCAGGGAATGACTGTATAAACTGGATGCAACAGGAGGCACTTAACCCAGAGTCCACTGCAACAAGATATTTCTGCTCAGCAGACTGGCATTTGTCCTTGAGGCTGAGGAAACTATATCACACTGCTCTCCCAGTATACATTCACACATAACCACAGGCTCTTCAGCTGTGAACTAATTCACCACTCACAGCAATATACAATGGCACGGTGGCTCAGTGGTTAGCACTGCTGCCTCTCAGCACCAGGGACCCAGGTTCGATTCCAGCCTTGGGCAACTGTCTGTGTAGAGCTTGCACATTATCCCCATGTCTGCGTGGGTTTCCTCCAGGGGCTCAGATTTCCTCCCACAGTCCAAAGGTGTGCAGGTTAGTGAACTGGCAATGCTAAATTGCCCATAGTGTGCAGTGATGTATAGGTTAGGTGCATTAGTCAAAAGTAAATATATGGTAGGGGAATGGGTCGAGGTGGGTTACTCTTTGGACAGGTTTGTTGTGGACTTATTGGGACAAAGGGCCTGTTTCCACACTGTAGGGATTCTAATTCTAATTCCATACCAAGGAATATAGGTCAAAGACGTTTTTTGTTGGGAAGATACTGTATGCAACTCTCAAAGAATTGACTTAACTCATCATTGCCACACCTACACTACTAGCTGTATCTTGAATAATAGAAAAAAGGAGAAACTAAGAACTGCAGATGCTGGAGATCAGAATCAAAGAGTGTGGTGCTGGAAAAGCAATCTCACCCAGTCGAGTATTTTCTAACATTCTAGTTTGCTGCATGTATCTGTAATAAACTCCCATAAACTTTCACTCAGTAACCCTTCATCAATATATCAAGAAAGGACAATCTACAGGCTGTTTTCTTTGATCCTTAAGTAATTTCAAGGCTAGTTTTCATAATCAGTTTTAGCCCTGCTCCATAATCCGTGGAGTGCTGGTTTCTGCCCTCATTTGCTTAACTTCTGTAATGATGTCAATTTTGGGTAGGATTTCAAAAGGTTATGCCGAGCCTGCCAGCTATCCAGTAAACCTGGTCACCAATCCATGGAAATCTTTCCCCACAGTTCCCTGAAATCTAGTGTTTTGGATCTGAAATCATATTGCTACAATTCACAACACAGTCTCTGATATGGAAAGAGTCTCCGAATTCCTGCTGACACATGAACACTGCTGTAATGAACAGGGACTTCTAATAGATTATCTTAATAGAAAATACATTGAAGAAGAATTGCTGCCTCTGCTATCTCACCCAACTCAAACTTAACGACTAACAATTCTTTCAATTTCTGAATCCAGCTCTGGTTATATTAGAAGATAAGGGGTATGGGAAATCCCTTAAGGAATGCACTTGAGTCCACCTTGCAGCCAATCAAGTAAAAAGCTGTATTTCAAAGCAAAGTTTATTTACAGGGGACCAACAACCTCAGTGCTAGCACTAATGACAGTAGTCACTAACAACCAGGTATTCAATGAGCTGAATCAATGCAGGATTTCTGGACACTTATTAATATTGTGCAATAATAAAGCTGCTGGGCATGGGGTCCACTTGTGGTGCACTGGCTATAACCAAACCTCTGGAGGAGGAGGTCCAGTTTCAAGTCCTACCTGCTCTACCCTGTTATTGAGTGTGAGTGAGAGATGTCTCAGAAGAATTATGAATTGTATCGAGCAGTAAGTTCCATGCAAGACATTGGTAATGCTCATCTTGGACTACAACAGTAATCAACTTATGCTGTAACTGAATAGAGACATTCTTTCTCACCATCCCCTGCTCAAAAAATGCTATTACAGATAGAAGTTCTGTATCAAGGAAAGATACAATAATAGAGAAAAGATAAAGATCAAATCATTATGATTCACATTATTGCAATGAAAGTATTTATATGATCCCAACCAGCTTAAAAAGAGTTACCTCTTTGGAATGAGTCACCGCTTTGGAAGGATCAGTGTACTTCTTTAGAACTGAATAGTCCTAACCAGATTCAAATCATTAACTGTTTTCCTCTACACAGACATTGCCAGATCTGCTGAGTTACTCCAGCATTTTGTACGTTTGTTGTCAAAGCCTGCATGTTGCCCAGATTTTGTTGTAACAATCATGAATGGTGTTGCACAGAAATAGAGTTCTGAGGTGTGTGATGCAGTGGTAATGTCCCTACTCCTGGTCCAGGAGGCCCATATTCAAGTCCTGCCTCGTCCAGACGTGTGTTATAACATTTCTGAATAGGTTATTCAGAAAATATCTAGCCCGAGGAATTCCTACAGAGATGACCTGGGGCTGAGGTGGCTGGCCTCCAACATCCACAACCATCTTCTTCCGGGGTAGGTATGATTCCAAACAGTGAAGAACCTTCTCACAATTCTCACTGCCTTCAGTTTTGGCAGGGTTTCTTGATGCCATACGTTCAAATGCTGGTGCGATATTAATACCACTCACTCGCACTTCACGTGTCCTGCACTTTTGGCCATGTTTGAGGTCAAGAATAAAGCAATTCTGTGCAAAGTCAAACTAAGTATCAGTGAGCAGGTTATTGCTGAGCATGTGCTGTTTGAAAGCACTGTCAAAAAGTCCTCCATGAACCTTGCTGTTCATGAGTAGACTGGTTGAACAGTAATTGCCTTGGCTGAGTTCATCTTTTTCTTGTGGACAGGACCTACCCAATGTGCCATCATGTAGATGTCAGTGTTGTATCTGTATGGGACAGCCTGATTAGAGATGTGGTTAGCTGTACAGTACCAGCTCTTCAGCATATTTCTTAGAAAGTTGTCAAGGACCATACCCTGTGCAAAATGTCATGGCTTTAGCAAATTTGGAGTGTGGCATCTGCAATACTGGGGAGAAGAAAAATATATTATCCACTTGGTACTTCTGGGTAACAAAATTCCTCAGCAAATGTTTATG
Source organism: Chiloscyllium plagiosum (assembly GCF_037043375.1). Taxonomy (NCBI): domain Eukaryota; kingdom Metazoa; phylum Chordata; class Chondrichthyes; order Orectolobiformes; family Hemiscylliidae; genus Chiloscyllium; species Chiloscyllium plagiosum. Next base: position 25,350,266 of record NW_028270161.1, on the reverse strand, counting down.
CTATTGTTACATCAGCAGAGGAAAACTGAAAAGTGATTTCCCTATAACACATATAGAAATAAGCCTGTCACACAATGCTCAGCTCACTCTAACCCAATCATTACTATTCCCCCACATCATCAATATCCAGAAGACTAACAGCTCTGCCTTAAGGGCTTCTTGCTTTCTTGAGATAAAGCAGATTACTCTGAGAACCGACACCAGATACAACAGCTAGCACTGGATCATTATATTCTCAAAGGCCAGGATAGTTATCTAGTTACAAATACCAAGCTACTACTCAAAAAATAAATTTTGTTGATGCAATGTCAGTGTCAGCTGTGGTTCACTGAATTTCTATTGTCTAGTATCAAAACATCATGGATCAACTCCAGAACTTCAGCATATAATTAATGGATACAACATAGGTGACCATTCAATCCATCATGCCCATGCTTGCTCTCTGAAAGAACCACCCAACAAGGTTGAGTTTCTTGCCTTTCCCCTTGAAAGCCCCAGGTGAATTTGCTTGCACAGCACTCTCCAGCCCAGATCTCAAGTACCTCCTACTTGCAAATGCTTTCCATATTTCCTCTTGATCTGTTTCCAATCACTTTAAATCTGAGACCTTTGATAATCGAGAATGCCATTCCATTGCAGGACTGAGGCAGCATTTCAGTGTTAGAGGTATTCTCTTTCATATTAGACAATAAACCTACTCCCCATTTTCCTACTCAGGAAAATGTAAACAATCTCATGACACTATTCAAGAAGAGCTAGATAGTTCACTCTTCAGACCTGGTCAGCATTTATCACTCATCCAACATCACAAAATAAACAGAACACCTGCTCATTTATCTCATTGCTATTTTTGGGACATTGCTGAGTTTGTAATAACACAGTAGTAAATTAACAAAATTACTTCATTGTTGTAAAGCCATTCGGGAAGCGAAGGCCATGAAAAGTATAGCTTTATTCTTTTGTGAAATATTAGTCATTTCTCACTGTACTTGTATCTCCAGTTTTCTGTGCAATTCTAGGTTCTGTATTCTTCTGGTTCTCAGGGACCTGCCCCAGACCCCCAACTTCAATCATGCCACAAACACTCAAACCCAGCCATCTCATTAACTCAGCACCTCCTCTGTCCCCAGCAAAGTGCTTCAAACCAAAACTCAAACCTATCTCATCCAACTTTCAGTTGCAAAGCTGTATGAAATACAGAGGAACCTCGATTATCCGAACGAGATGGACGAGCACTATTTTGTTCAGATAATTGATTATTCGGTTACATGATCTCCCAACTCATGTACTCAATACTCTGACCAATAAAGGAAAGCATATCAAATGCCGTCTTCAGTATCCTATCTACCTGCGATTCTACTTTCAAGGAGCTATGAACCTGCACTCCAAGGTCTCTTTGTTCAGCAACACTCCCTAGGACCTTACCATTAAGTCCTACTAAGATTTGCTTTCCCAAAATGCAGCACCTCACATTTATCTAAATTAAACTCCATCTGCCACTCCTCAGCCCATTGGCCCATCTGATCATGGTCCCGTTGTAATCTGAGGTAACCCTCTTCGCTGTCCACTACACCACCAATTTTGGTGTCATCTGCAAACTTACTATACGCCTTACGCTCACATCTAAATCATTTATGTAAATGACGAGCAGTGGACCCAGCACTCCATTGGGCACAGGCCTCCAGTCTGAAAAACAATCCATCACCACCACAGGCTGTATTCTACCTTTGAGCCAGTTCTGTATCCAAATAGTTCTCCCTGTATTCCATGAGATTTAACCTTGCTAATCAGTCTCCCACGGGGAACCTTGCCGAACGCCTTACTGAAGTCCATATAGATCACATCTACTGCTCTGCCCTCATCAACCCTCTTTGTTAATTCCTCAAAATAAAACTCAATCAAGTTTGTTAGACATGATTTCCCATGCACAAAGCCATGTTGCCTATCCCTAATCAGTCCTTGCCTTTCCAAATACATGTACATCCTGTCCCTCAGGATTCCCTCGACATATTTGAAACTGAATTACTTGGAAATTGATGCATTTCAAAATGGGGTCCTGCACAACAAGTCGAGTCAGAACAATAAGTGACATTTGCCAATTGTACTGTTTTTTCTTTCAGGAATGTCACCCTGACTTAACAATCCTATGCACCTTTTTGTTTGTCCCACAATGGCTTCATGTTCCCCTAAGAAAGAGTACTTCATTCAATTTATTCCAACATCACCTTGGATGAATTAGGACATACAGAACCTGCTAAAAACCAGGGGTGAGGCCATCAGATCAGGACACCCATTCAAATATAAGGAATCCAAGTATGACCTTCGCAGAGCCATTAAGACAGTCAAGGACCAATACCGAGCCAAACGAGAGACCCAGACAGACATCTGGCGACAATGTCAACGACTGAATGACATCACAGGTTCTAAAAAGATTCAATGCAAGATAGCAGACGATGACACATCCCTCTCAGATCATCTCAACGCCTTCTGTGCTCGCTTTAAGCAGAATTTTGGTGGAGAGGTAACATCTATTCTGACAAGTCCTTACTAATCTATCCAAACAGTCACTGCAACAGAGGTCAGATCAGTTTTCCTTCGTGTGATCCCAAGGAAAGCAATGGGACCAGACGGAGTATCAGGCCATGCACTCAGGGCATGCGCAGATCAACTGGCAGAGGTCTTCTCGGACATCTTCAACCTGTCTCTGCCTGTTTCAAGATGGCCATCATCATCCCTGTGCCTAAGAAAGCTCATGCAGCATTTCTCAATGAGTACCGCCCAGTGGCCCTAACTTCAGTGGTCATGAAGTGATCAAGAAATTAATCAACTCCAGCCTCTTGACCCATTCCAATTTGCCTATCGGACCAACACATCCATGTCAGATGCCATATCACTTGCCCTTCATTTCTCCCTAGAACATCTTGACACCAAGAACAGCTATGTAAGAATCCTACTCATTGACTACAGTTCAGCTTTCAACACTACTATCCCCTCGAGACTGATTACTAAAGTTAGTGATCTCGAACTAAGCCTTACTCCCTACAACTGGATCCTCAGTTTCCTGACCCACAGGCCACCATTAGTGAAGATTAGGGACAAAATTTCATCCTCACTAACACTCAACACTGGAGACCTCCAGGGGTGCGCACTCAGCTCCCTACTGTACTCACTGTATACCCATGACTGCGTCACCAAACACCGGACTAATGCCATTTACAAGTTCACTGATATCACCACCACAATCAATCGAGTCTCAGATGGTGATGAAACAGCCTACAGACGGGAGGTGGACGACCTGGAAAAATGGGGCACTGAGAACAACCAAGCTCTCAATGTCGGGAAAACCAAGGAACTCATTATTGACTTTCGGCGGGATGTTACTCATGCCCCCCTACACATTAATAGCAGAGGCGGAATGACTAGAGAGTGTCAAGCTCCTGGGAGTGGTCATCCACAACCACCTTTCTTGGACTGTTCATGTGGACACACTGGTTACAAATACACAATGGTTCTTTTTCCTCAGGCAGCTGAGGAACTTTGGCATGACTTGCCAACTTTTATAGGTGCGCCATCGAGAGCATTCTGTCTGGATGTATCACTACCTGGTATGGCAACAGTACCATTCAAGATCGGAGACGGTTACAGAGAGTGGTGAACTCGGCCCGGAAAATCACAAAGGCCAACCTCCCGTCTTCAGAACCCATCTACCAGGCCCGCTGTCAAGGAAATGCCGCCAGTATTCTCAAAGATCCATCCCACCCTGGCAATGTTTTTCTGCAACCTCTACCATTGGGGAGAAGGTACAGAAACCTGAACACACACACCAGCCTGTTTCGAAAGTTTCTACCCTACTGTTGTTAGAATACTGAATGGAATCACAAACTCTTAACATTCACCTGTACCTGTGTTTTTGTTTTTGCTGCTGTTTACCTATTATTTACTTACCTATGTATTAACTCTGTGATCTACCTGTATTGCTCGCAAGACAAAGCTTTTCACTGTGCCTCGGTACACGTGACAATAAATTCAATCAATTCAAACAATGTACACTCATGCATAAATAAACCTAATGAGAGAGAAGTAGGACAGAATCGCTAAATGTTTTCCACTTCCTTCCAGAAACAGTATCTGAGCTTTCAATCTTCACAGTCATGCAGAGATAACACAGACTGCTTAACACTTGTTCAATGTCAGACATCTGACTTTTCTTTAACAAAATGGAAGACTCCAAGAATTCAATCACTAGTCTCATGCTAATGAAAGTTAAATGGACAACAGGTCAATGTGTGAATTCTGCCAGAACAGCGACTGAGGTCATGCCTGAATACTGGACACTTTGTTTCACCATTCTCAATCTATACATCCCTCATTTGGCTGGAGCACATCGTGAACCCTCCCAGTAAAGAACCTTTTAAGAACAGCACTGACCATTGCACAAACGACTGAATGACTCAAAACTGCATACTCACAGCATAACAAAAATAGATTCCTGAATTTAGCAGTGAAAACAAAATGATTTTTAATCTGATTGTCAGTACTCTGCTAAACAGATTAAAAGTGTAATAAAGGTGACCATCTGTCCTGACTACTGAAATGGGAACTTTGGCATCACTGCCTGTAACTAACACAGTTTATTAAAATGCAGGTGTTGGTGGGAGGGAGGGATTGTCCTAGATTCTCTATTACAATTATTTAATGACACAGTTATATTTATATTCAAGCCTAACAAACTTTAGTTTACAGGACAGTGGTGACAACTGCCCTTCTGACTGTGTTGGAGACATAGACAATGCAGACATCTTAAATCACTCAAGTAGCATCACCAGCAGTGCACCATTAAATCCAACCAATCCACTGGCAGCACAGGAATTCCAAAATCTGAATTCTCTCTCCCAGCATCAAGGCATTAGTCACTGTCAATGAGCTGAGTTGAATGAGCCACATGCCCATGTGTGCAGATCCATGATTAGACTGTTTAGTCACCTTAGGTTCTAAATCTTCAGAGTGGACAAAAATTATTCTTGGTGTCAAGGGTCTGCCAAAGGAGGAGTGGTATATTTATAGTGCCAAGATTTAGACTGCACCACAAATAGAAACATCTTCCTCTAAATCTATATCTTATTAAATCCTTTGAGAATCTTAAATAAGTCCAAAGATGTGCAGGTTAGGTAGACTGGCCATGCTAAATTGCTCATTATGTTAGGTGCATTAGTCAGAGGGAAGTGGGTCTGGGTGGGTTACTCTTCGGAGGGTCGGTGTGGACTTGTTGGGCCGAAGGGCCTGTTTCCACACTGTAGGGAATCTAAATCTAAATCTGTTAGGTCCACTGAAAAGACACCACATTATTTGGTCAACCTTTATTTGGGCATGACCACCGTCTGACAATGCCTTGCTGACTATCCCTGATCAAACCTTGCCTCTCCAATGGAGATTAATGTTCTCCTTCACTCTTTTCTTCCAATAATTTCCCTACCATTAATGTTAGACTCACTGCTCTAACACTATCATCCTTCTTGTAAAGTGGACCCACATTAGCTCTTCTCCTTTGTAGCCAGAGATAATTTAAAACCTTGGGGCAGGGCCCAAATAATTTCATCCCTCGTCCCAGCCTGGGATACAACTTATCTGGACTTAGGGAAGTGTCCACTTTTATATGCGCCAAAACCTCCAATGTCTTCTTGCTTCTTACATCAATCTGCTCATGAACTTCATAGATCAGCATCTTGAATTCTGTACTTGCAACCTCCTCCTCCCAAGAGAGATGTAAAGTGATCAGTTAACACTCTACCATGTTTATTCCTGTCTCACACATGAGTGCAAAGAGAATGGTGGTAAAACAATGGCTTACAAGGGAAGCTAGAGATGCAAAAGGAGGATACAAATGGGCAAGAAGAAAACAATAGACCTGAGGATTAAGAGCAGTTTCAAAGTGGATCAAAGGATTGTATGAAGCAGGGGAAAATAGAAGTCAAGTCTAATCTTGCAGGGAACGTAAGTGATTGTAAACGTTTCTGTAGGTATATAAAGAGAAAAAGACTTGTTAAAATCGAATGTAGGTCTCTTAATGGCAGAAAAGGGGGAATTCAAATACTAGGGGGAGGGGGCAGGTTAAAGGAGATATGCAAGGCAAGTTTTTCTTTCACAGAGTGATAGGTGCCTGGAACGCACTGCCAAGGGAAGTAGTAGGAGCAGTTATGATGGCAACATTCAGACGGACACAAACAGGTGGGGAGAGAGAAGAATACAGACCACATGCATGCAGATACGATGTATTTAGAATGGCGTCGTGGTCGGCACAGACAGGGCGGGCCAAAGCACCTGTTCCTGTGCTGTACTGTTCCATGTTGGGAACATCCTCTGTTGTGTCACCATCTTTCTAGGTCTTGCAGTAGTTTCACCAATTTATTTTGTCCTTTTATCCTAATATAGAGACCTGATGACAATCTACTTGAAGTGCAGTTTAACCAAGATTTTAAGTTTAGCAATAACTTGTTTTCTTTTCAATTCTATCCCTAAAAAAAATTGATGTTTTGTTAGCGTTTTTTTGAATAGACATATTAACCTGCATCACAGCTGTTCATAATTTGCATCTATAGTCCATAGGCCCACGAGCCCCCTAACACAATTAGGAACTTCATTTCCAAGAACTATGTGGACATTCTACTAGCTAAACCCTCCAAAGTCTGAAATCATATTCCTGATACTCAAGTCCAAATCGTTTTCATAAACTCAATGATTGCAGCATTATTCCTTTCGGAACATCACTTCTCACCTTTTATCAATCTAAGTAAATACATGTAGTCTCTACCATCTTGTTTTCATAGTAGATAGCAATACATTAGAGCAATCCAACTGATCCCACGACTATGAGTTTACCCCACATTTCAGACATTTTTTTCTCAAAGTATTTATCAATTTTCTTTGAAGTTACTTTTGAGTAATGAACTATTCTTCATTGGCAGCATATGAATCACAGTGCTTGTACAAAGAGAGCTGTGTGTATTTTCAATTTATGCTGCAGTACACGAAAAAAGGTTGTGTACTTTTAATACCAGAGCAAAACATTCAAAGTTTAATCAAGCATAGACAACCTTGAGCTCATCACATCAGCAAACTGAAGACCAGCCACCAGACTAAAAAAAGTGCCTGATGGTGGGGTGCAGGTTACCACATTTTATATTATTTCAACAGCGTAGTGGTTTCATGCTTCCTGTCTTTGTTAACAGTGAAACATAAGCAGCTAGCATCACAGTAAATGGTTCTATACATCAATTAGTCGTCCTGCGGAGTCACCTTCTTCAAATTTCTTTGCGCCACTACAATCAGGCTATTTACAACACTTAATATTTGGTAAAGCAAAAGTCAATTAATTTGACCAGTATCAAATCCAGTACTTAATTCAATATTTCAACAATTTTATGTCAATATCAACTTTCCTTGAGTCATAAGGCTATGTTTTGTTGCTAAAACACAATTCTGTCAAAGGTGCTGGCCAACAAAGCACATATGAAGTCGATGCAAATTGCGTACTGTATCATAACCCACCAACTGACCTGTTACATCTATTCAACAGGGCTCAGACAACAGTAATCCTGGCTGATATTTCTCTCAACCCAGGAATGCTTAGGCCTATTGTGGCCCTGGGTTGCCCCCAACATCCACCAACTATACACCCCAACACCCTCAACCATTAGCCAAGGCAGTCAGTTTGCATCAGTCCACATTACTAACTTATGCCCTGAAAATGGTCATGAAAGTCAACATGCTTACACAAGATGATTTGGTCTACCAGTTGAGCCTGTGGAAGAGGCCTGCTGTCTTTATTCAAACTAGAGGACACAAAATAAGGAAGAAACAGGACATCAGGACACTTAAAATGTTTAACATATACTGCAGGTCCAGATTAAGGCAGCTACACAAGCTTGGGGAACATTTGAACCACTCTCCCAAATATTTAAGGTCTGACCGGTTTGGAGAGCTCCATTCAGAATTAATGTCAACAGTTCTCAATACATTTCACAATACAATGGTCCTCTCAGATTTTGTAGAAAGAACAGAATTTAAATGATCTGAAGCTGAAAATGTGTTGCTGGAAAAGCGCAGCAGGTCAGGCAGCATCCAAGGAACAGGAGAATCGACGTTTCGGGCATAAGTCCTTCTTCAGGCTTATGCCCGAAACGTCGATTCCCCTGTTCCTTGGATGCTGCCTGACCTGCTGCGCTTTTCCAGCATCACATTTTCAGCTCTGATCTCCAGCATCCGCAGCCCTCACTTTCTCTTTAAATGATTTGTAGTCAGTTGCTTGGTTGTGAGCAAATACTCATCTGCCTATCCACAGGTCCAAAATGTGGGATTAGCACACATTTCTTATTACCCAGGAACAGGAAGATTTGCAATATTAATCCACTTCAGAACACATCGGAGGAATAAAAGAGAAACTAGTTCCACTTTTGGAGATGCCGATATTGGACTAGGGTGTACAAAGTTAAAAATCACACAACACCAGGTTATAGTCCAACAGGTTTAATTGGAAGCACACTAGCTAGTGTGCTTCCAATTAAACCTGTTGGACTATAACCTGGTGTTGTGTGATTTTTAACTTAGTTCCACGTTCTCATCTTTTGCACCGAAGAAGCAGAATTAGGTAGCTGCATCACCAGGAAAGCTCCAGACTCCACCAAAGATGCCACCCTCCAACATTAAATCAAGAATCCTGCAGTACCAACACAAGGGTTTATTTTACTTACTCATTATTTCAAAGCTCTGGAGATTCTGAAAGATCAGAGGTCACATTAGCTGGTAAATCTTAAATCAGACCATCAAAATTAATTAGCAACAACAGTTTGAGATAGATGCTAACAAATAGACACATTGATTGAGATAATATGGTCCAAGGAACACATCTTTTTATTGTGTCTTTTACAAGTTGGGAACTAAAATGGGAAAGAGCTGTTTTAAAAACCAGTGTTTGAAAGCATGGCTACAGTTTTAAAAAGCAAGTAACGATATGCAGTAACTGCATTTTGAGTTGCAGATTATTTGGAGCCATTGAGAAACAGACCCTTCAGTCTGACTTGCCAATGCCAACCAGACATCCCAATCTGACTGAGTCCCATTTGCGAGCATTTATCCTACATCCCTCTAAAATCTTCCTATTCATACACTCATGCAGATGCCTTTTAAATGTTTAAATTGTCCCAGCCTCCACCACTTCCTCTGGCAGCTCATTCCATACACATACCACCCTCTATATGGAAGTACCCCTCATGTCCTTTTTAAAAATTTCCCTCTTACTTTAAACCTATGCCCCCGAGTTTTGGACTCCCACACCCTAGGAAAAAGACCTTGGTTGTTCACACTATCTATGCTCCTCATGATTTCATAAACCACTAAGGTCACCCCTCAGTCTCTGACACTCCAGGAAAAATAGGCCCAGCCTATTCAGCTTCAAAATGAAGCATTAGAACATTATTTCAACGAGCCACCACCCACTGCAGTATAGAGGAGCTACGAAGAGCAGAGGAAAATCACCTATACAGTGTATTCAAAAAGAACGGGTACCCAATGAACACAGTCCACTGATTTCTCAGCAACAAACCCAAACAAGCAGACAAAACACATCCAGAAACCCTAGCCACTCTCCACTACATCAAAGGCATCTCGGAAATGACTGCCAGACTACTCAGACCCCTAGGCAGCATGGTAGTCCACAAACCCACCAACACACTAAAACAGCAGTTAATGAACATGAAAGACCCTATACAGACAACAAGCAAAACTAATGTTATTTACAAAATACCTTGCAAGAACTGTAACAAACACTATACTGGACAAACAGGCAGAAAACCTGCCACCAGGATACATGAACATCAACTCGCCACAAAAAGACATGATCCACTCTCATAAGTATCCTTACATGCGGATGAGGAAGGACGCCACTTCAACTGGGACAACACATCCATCCTAGAACAAGCCAAACAGAGACACGCACAAGAATTCCTAGAAGCAAGGCATTCCAACGAAACTCTAACACACACATTGATCTGGATCCCATTTACTGCCCCCGAGAAAAAGAACAGGAAGTGACATCACCACAAGAAATGCTGACACCAACCCAAGGAAATCTAAACACATATAGAAAGCGGGCCATACTACCAGTGCTTCATCCGGAGGCTCACTGATGACGTTACCTAGTATGGTGACAAAACATCTGAAAAACAAGCCTTCCACCTCAGCATGCAAACTTACATCAAAACCTCAACCTGAGCTACAAATCTTCTCAAAACTCGCTATTCAGCTTCTCTCTGTAGATCAAACTCTCCAACCATGGCAACATCCTTGTAGTTTTTTTTCTCGCACCCTTTCAAGTTTAACATCTTTGCTATAGAAGGGCCGGTACAGCTGCAACATGACATCCCAACAGCTATACTCAATGAAGGCAAGCTTGCCAAAGACCTCCCTCACCATCCTGTCTACCTGCGACTCCACTTTCCAAATACCTGCACCTCTAGGTCTGTGTTTGGCAACAATTCTCAGGGTCCTACCATTAACTGTATAAGTCTTGCCCTAATTTGCCATCCCAAAACGCAGTAGCTCACACTTATTGAAATTAAACTCCATCTGCTACTCCTTGGCCCATTGGCCCATCTGAGCAAGGTCCCGTTGTACTCGAGATGATGTTCTTCACTGTCCACTACACCATCTATTTTGGTTTCATCTGCAAACGTGTTAACCATTCCTCCTATAATCACATCCATATCATTTATATAAATGGTGAAAAGCAGTGCTCCCTGCACTAATCCTTGTGGCACACCGCTGGTCACAAGCCTCCAGCTCAATAAATAACACTGTACCACCACTCTGTCTCCTATCTTCAAACCAATTTTATATCTAATTGCAACAATAAAAACAGAAATTGCTGGAAAAGCTTAGGCATTCTGGAAGCATCTGTGGAGACAAATCAGAGTTAACATCTCAGGTTGAATGAACCTTCCTCAGCTCTAAGGAAGGGTCACTCGATCCGAAACATTATCTCTGATTTCTCTCCACAGATGCTGTCAGACCTGCCTATTGAGCGTTTCCAACAATTTATGTTTTTGTTGTTGCAAATGGATACAAAATTGGTTTGAAGACAGGGCAGAGTGGTGGTACACTGCTATTTATCAGGTTGGAGGTTTGTGACCAGCAGTGTGCCACAAGGATTGGTGCAGGGAGCACGGCTTTTCCTCATTTATATAAAGATTTGGATGTGAATATAGGAGGAAGGGTTAGTATGGTTGCATATGAAACCAAAATAGATGGTTTACAGCATCCTTTTTTAAAAAACTTTTGTATCCAATTTGCTAGGTCTCCATGGATACCACGTGATCTAACCTAACTAACCAGTCTACCATGCTGAACCTTGTCAATCACTTTGCTGGAGTCCCTATAGAGGAGCTGCAGTGACGCAATTTTCAAAAGCAACAAGAAGTTGATTTGTTAACTAGTCATTAGTGCATGGAACAATAAGATAACTATTTTAACTGCCAACAACTGAGAGATTAATTCTCAGGCAACAAACAACTCGAAGTTGGGAATTTGTTAGACAGTTCTTCCCCAGCTCAGGAGCGATCTCTCTGCTCTCTGCAGTCAGAATTCACTGTAAACCGTGAAGAAAACCAGTTCATTTTTCCTGCAACAGCTGCTGTAAGTTGTGACTTCTAACTGATAACTCAGATACTTTTTAATAAGGGAAACTGCTACCTTATATTCCTTACTGACCAGAAGCAGCAAATGGAGAAAGACAACTGAAGCAAAGTGCCAGCCAGCAAAAGAATCAAAGACCATCTCAACAACTATACTCTGGGAGCAAAGATGACTCAACTTTGAGTCACCTCCTGATGACTGATGAAGGGCTTATGCCCGAAATGATTAGATTAGATTTCCTACAGTGTGGAAACAGGCCCTTTGGCCCAACAAGTCCACACCGACCCTCCAAAGAGTAACCCAGCCAGTCCCATTTCCCTCTGATTAATGCATCTAACACTATGGGCAATTTAGCATGGCCAAGTTACCTGACCTCCACATCTTTGTGACTGTGGGAGGAAACTGGAACACCCAGAGGAAACCCATGCAGACACGGGGAGAATGTGCAAACTCGACACAGACAGTCGCCAAGGCAGGAATCGAACCCGGGTCCCTGGTGCTGAGACAACAGTGCTAACCACCAAGCCACCGTGCCGCCCTAAATGCCAACTCTCCTTATACTCAGAAGCTGCCTGACCTACTGCGCTTTTCCAGTGTCACCCTTTTCAACTCAACCGCCTTTTCAGTCTTCCTTCTGATTTTACCCTAAGAGGTAGTTTGTAAGGGAATTAATTAGGAGAATTATATGCTGACAGTTTGTAAATGCTAAGCTATTGAGTACAGAAACCTGTGCTTTCGATCAATCTGTCTGCAAGTCAGACAATTTGGGAAACAATGAATTTTTTAAAATATCTAACTTTTGTGACAACTTAGAGAATAGAGGGGTTTCATTTTCAGCACATTACCCTAGTGAACTGTAACTATGGTTAATTTGGAAGAGAACATAAATCCCAATAAAGACAAAAAAGCAAAGACCTGGAAGTGGTGTCAATGCACAACTGTAGAGTGAACTATCAATTTTCAGAGCAGAATTAATTGAAATAATGCAGGTTTATTCCATCAAGCTACTCTAAAGATGTAAGACAATACAACACAGGTTGAAAGACAGTAATGTGTGCAATGAAGCTGCATTAGAAGTTTACAGTTTGTCATTAGGAACAAGAAGCCTCAGCACCATGTACACTCCGCTAACAGATCCAGGCAGTCTCAGCTGCAATGCAGTAAACTCTGCTACTTTCAGGAACAGCTACAACGCACTGCTCTACTGTTGACTCGAAGGCTATCAGCAGGTCTAGACTCTGGTTGTCAAAGTATGCCTTTATTTATTTATATCAGTATCTGTATTTTTTTTAAATCTCAGTATTCATCTGATACCAAGAACAAATTCCTCATTTACTTCAAGAATGCAGAACAGGTGGGATTGACACAGATATATAATCGTGCCAAGCAAACACACAGGTGGAAGGAAAAGTACACTGTGGAGGAGAAACTGGCACTACTCCTTGCTATCCTAGAATTTAAAGCACAAGACTTAGAAGCTGCCGTATCACAGCCAGCCTGTTTCAATTTATAAAAGAGTGATACTTCCTAATCAATTCCCTCATCCCAGTGATAGAATTTCTACTCATTCTTTAAAAAGAACCACAAAGTAATATTCAAGATTACCAAAGAATATGTGGCATACAACTACTCAGAAATTTGCCATTCCTTGCTAAGTGAATTCTGTTACAGAGTCCCAGGCAGATGGAAGATATTCTTTCATTCTGATAACAAGTGAAAGACAGTCATCCTAGATTTCACTGTCAAGACTGCTTTTATACCAATTTCTTTTTGCTGAAAACATTCAGCAAATTGAGTTACATTCAAAAGTCAAATCAGTATATCTGCTCCAAGAAAATTTTGGAGATACTACCATGTTATATTGAAATTATTTCACCAACAAAGAAGCTAATATTTGAAGCTTTAAGTGAAGAGTAGATAGATCAAAATATGGAAGAAAATATATCAATGGGATTAGTTTTATCCTTGCTTTACTGAAGTAATCAAAATGCTCTTCTGTTTTAAGTATCTATATGTTCGATCTACTTAATCTTCAAAATCGTAAATACAGGTAAACACAATTCAAAGTAAAATAATTAACTGATAAAGGCCTGGCTCCAGGTCATTCTTGAATATGTTTTTGATTTCAAATGCTAATGTTATCCATACCCCCTCATTGCTTTCACAGTCACTCTGTTCATAATCTTGTTTCCAAAAGCACATCTTCTCTTGTCCTGACACTATTTACTGAGTACCACAACAAGCAATTGCTGGCAAGATCTGAACTTTATCACAGTTATTTTCAGAAACGATTTGGAGATGCCGGTGTTGGTCTGGGGTGTACAAAGTTAAAAATCACAACACCAGGTTATAGTCCAACAGGTTTAATTGGAAGCACACTAACCTTCGGAGCGATGCTAGATTTCCTACTCCTAACAGTCAGTAAACAATGTCCAAAGTAAACTTACGTAGAATTGTGTATCGTAATCTGTACTGACTACTCGCATAAGGGAACAATTATCCTTCGCTGAAAGCATTGTCAAAAATGACAAAAGTTACCAGATAACTGCAAGTCCATCTATATTTAAATCAATTCAAGATGTAGGCTCAGCACCATCTTCTCTGATCAACTAGGTTGAGAAACACGTATGGCCCTGTAGGCAACATCACAACCTGAGAATAAAGAAATCCATTTCAATACTATCTTGACAACACATGAACTTATTCAAAAAAGCAAATTTGCTTTAGAAAATACTTCCATATTTAGGAATTAGGCATTCTGGTTCTAAAAATGAAAACATACCCTATCGTTAAATAATGCAGCTACCCCAGCGAAATGATGCCAGCTAAGCTTAGTAATTCTTAATTGATAAAAAGAATATTTTATTGCAAAAAAATGCACTGTTCTTTACAGTACTTTTACAGAACTGTTTAGAATGGTGCTCATGAAGATTGGAGGCACACACTATGAGCACACGCTACAGAATATCCGGCCTGACCACAACACTTCAAGATGCATGAATTTATTTCCAAATCATCCCACACTGTTCAGCCTAAACAGTTGTATCAGTTTATTCTTCACAAGGTGTCACTCAGTTCAGATCAGCTGCTCACACATATTGCAGCTCTAATTAAAAGTATGCTTGACATCAAATACCTAAGTAACAGAGGAGACGGGAGGACTCCTCCTATCCTAATATAATCCCTCAGGTTTCAGCACTATATTTGGGCCCAAGAGAAAGAGATCCATCTGACCCAATCCTTAACTGACTTTAGAGAAACATATCCTGCCCAATCAACTTTAGTAATCCCAGCTCGGCCCTGAGTATCTTTTAAAATCAAATTTAAAGCTCAAATTTGTTCAGTTGAATATTTTTATTAGGAAGATGAGTGCAAACTCCACACAGTCATCCAAGGGTGGAATTGAATCTGTCTCTCTGGCATTGTGAGGTAGCAATGCTAACACTGAGCCACTGTGACACCCCTTAGCTTGGTGTCCCTCAGAAATACAGCCAATTTTCTCTTTCTAATGGAGAGATATCTTATTTCTTCAGACAATGATGAGTAATTTAGGCCAGTAATTAGCCCAAAAATCTGAAACGCGAAAATATTCAATGTTGCATCCTCCAATGCTTGCGGAACAAGAATGACCCTCTGACAGAAGAAATTCCTCATCTCCATCTTAAATAGGAAACCCTTTAATTTGAAATGGTGTCGCATAATTAGAGATTTTCTGAGGGAATACATTCCCTCAGAACCACCTTACCAAGGCTTTTTGATCATTTGTTTCAATAAGGATGCCTATTATCTCTCTGCCAGGAGGCCCAGATTCAAATCCCACCTGCTCCAGAGGAGTGTAGCGCAAAATTCAAAGACTGTCTCTCAATATTCCAAACTCCCAAGAATACAGACTCAACCCTTCCTCATCTTCCAAACCCTGCCTCCCAGGAATCAAACTAGTGAACTGTCTGAAAGGCTTTAATTACAAAAAGATTCTCCATTTGTGAATACAACTGTATGCAATGCTCTAAAGGTGGTGTCACAAATAATTCTGTCCAGCCATACCAAACAAACTGTAATCATGGGTAGGCCATTTCTCTCTGCCATTTGGTAAGATCACGGCTGAACTGATAACTTGCTGAAGGAAGCAATGTGTCAATGATCATTGCTTCCTTTTGAAATGACATAACATAGTTCCTCAAAGTGGAGTTGCAAGTAGATAGGATAGTGAAGGCAGCGTTTAGTATGCTTTCTTTTATTGGACAGAGTATTGAGTATAGGAGTTGGGAGGTCATGTCGCGGGTCTACAGGACATTGATTAGGCCACGTTTGGAATCTTGCGTGCAATTCTGGCCTCTTATCGAAAGGATATTGTGTAACTTGAAAGGGTTCAGAAAAGATTTATAAGATTGTTGCCAGGGTCGGAGGATTTGAGCTACAGGGAGAGAACGAATAGGATGAGGCTGTTTTCCCTGAGGGGTGACCTTATAGAGGTTTATAAAATCATGAGGGGGAATAGATAGGGTAAATAGACAAGGTATTTTCCCTGGGCTGGGGAGGCCAGAACTGGAGGGCATAGGTTTAAAGTGAGGGGGGAATAATTTAAATGGGGCCTAAGGGGCAACATTTTCACACAGAGGGTGGTGCATATATGGAATGAACTGCCAGAGGAAGTGGTGGAGGCTGGTACAATTCCAACATTTAAAAGGTAACCAGATGGGGATATGAATAGGAAGGGTGTAAAGGAATATAGACTAAGTGCTGGCAAATGGGACTAGATTAGATTAGGATATCTGGTCTACATGGACGAGTTGGACCAAAGGGTCCGTTTCCGTGTTGTACATCTCTATGACTCTATGTTGAGCTGGATATTCCAGCGCTATGTCCAGCTCAGAGCCCAAGTATTCTGGCAGTCTTCCCATTAACAAACACATTAACATAAACAATGTGATAATATTGGAAGGTGCGAATTATACAGTTCATAGCAATTAGTTCCATCAACTGAATAAATAAAACAGCATGTAATAGCAGTAATTAGCAAAACATTGCTGCAATGTCTTAAGATTTAAGAATCCTGCAAGCGCTTCAGCAAATCCAACTCTAGCATCAAATTCATGAAGTAGATTCAGGCAATAGTTTATAATGGCTTCCAGATTCCAATGAAGTAATATTTTGCATTTTCGGCCACCAGACACCAAGACTAACTTGCTACAAATATAACATTAGCAAAAATCTAAAGAACCAATTATTCAGTTTAGATGCAGAGGTGGGAGGAAAGAGAAAACGCAGGCAGAGCAAGACAGAATGAAAGACTGAAAGACAGACAGAGAACACTTAAAAGCAGAATGCAAAGAGCAAGAATGGGTGGGAGTAGAGCAAAAGACCATAAGGACAATATACAGTACAGAGCAGGAAAAACATACAAGACCTACAATGGAAGACCACAAAATTAACAAATGAGTGACAGACCACAAGAAACATACAGATGACAAAAATAAGACAAAAAGAAAATGTGAAAAGTGGTAAACTACTGTGGAAACTGGCGACCTGAAATAAAACCAGAAAGTGCTCGAAAGTACAGGACTGGCGCCTTTTGATGAAAAAGAAACAGAATTAATGCTCTGAGTCATATATGCCTCATTTTTGAATTATGTTCAGACTTGTTTCCATTTATGAAGAAACAGGTGTTTCCTTCAATTACTATCACACATAACCAATATTATTAAAACATTTAGTTGTATAAGTTCAGTTTCTCAACAAATGTGAACAGGGTTCCTCCCTACCTCAGGACCAGAAAGTCTGGGTTCATTTCCACCTGCCACAGGTGTGTCACAACAGACTGAACAGGTTGATTTAAAATACTTAAATAGGAGCAATCCAATTATATTGTGGCAGTGTAGTCACTCTACCTCTGGTGCAGAAGGTCCAGGTTCAAGTTCCAAATCAAGATTTGATGGCCATGGAGGTATGTCGTAACATATTCAATTTTGGAATAGAAAAAATATAAATAGGACCAGAAACTATGGTGGTTAGGATAGGGGGTCCATGCTTTATTGGCAATCTTTATAAATAAAAACATGCAAAATTTGGCTCCAATCTGATCTTTTATCTACCAGTTTCTGGGCTTCAACTTCTCATCCTATGCCCACATTTTCTTAGTATTCAAACATCTAATTGATCTCTGCCTTGAATATATTCAATGACTGAACAGATTGGCAATGATTCACAACCTTGTGAGCAAGAAGTTTCTTTCAAACCGAGTTCTAAATCACCTTGCAATATTGACCTTGTAAAAATCTCTTAATAATTTTGTATGGTCAATCAGATCACTTCTCGTCCTTCTAAAGTCTTGTTATCAGTAAGGATTGGACAGACTGTGCCAAAAGACAATGTTCGGTCCCAGGAATCAATCCACTGAATGTTACTGCAACCCTTCTAATCCCTCTGACATAAGGAGACTTAAAGTCGACATGTTATTTTGGGTACAGTATTATTGTGTTATGTTGACATCTCTGGACTGTTGTAAACCTGGTCAGCAACAAAAATAAATGCTCAGAAAATCCTAAAACTTATTTGTGGAACTGCCCATAAATAAAATAAAATTAACAGAATTTGTAGTCCAAAACATTAACAACCATTGGTAATCACTTAGCTTTGAAAATAGTTTTCAATGACGGTTGCTTCATGCTTGACAAGTCTTCCTTCTTTACAAGTCTGGAAAGCTGGCCCAGTAACTCAAATGCTTTTTCATTTGTGGGGCAGCCTATTGAAAATACTCATGCAATAAGGCCAACGTATTGGGATGCTTTGCTAAAATATAGACATTTAGCTTCAATCTGTACCTAATCTACCTCCTCAGAAGCTGCTGCCATTTACTGGTGTAACACAAGGTTCAGCATCATCAGCAGTAGCTGCAGCAAAATTCTGTCTCTTCTAAACCGAATTTGGATAAGATTGTAGCATGGTATCATCTTCTGTACTATCACAGGTTGAAAATTAATTTAACCTGTTATCATTAGCTTTAAACAAAATTGCAGCATAAAACAATTCTGGATTGCTCCCTGCTTTGCCATACCTCAGACTTTCTTCAGTATGAAGCAAGTCAATATTGAAGTTTTCACCAGATTCCAGGCAAGAATTTTGCACAAAACAAATTTTCAATTTCTAATTATACTTTGATGCATTTGCTAAATAAATGAAGTTGAGTTGGGTAGGAGAAAAACAATCACATATTTTAGCCCTTGAACATTATGATGAATACAGTCATAGTCACAGAGATGTAGAGCATGGAAACAGACCCTTTTTGAGCTGAGCAATTATCCATAAGTAGTACGGTCTGTGT
This sequence comes from Chiloscyllium plagiosum, assembly GCF_037043375.1. Lineage (NCBI taxonomy): Eukaryota > Metazoa > Chordata > Chondrichthyes > Orectolobiformes > Hemiscylliidae > Chiloscyllium > Chiloscyllium plagiosum. The sequence goes on along the minus strand of NW_028270161.1, from coordinate 25,331,260 downwards.
TTCTGGAACTGCACATGCTGAATTAATGAAGTGAAAATTGTTGACGTCATCCCGGCCTTTTGGTTTGCTTAATAGTTGAGTGACAAGTAATTGGCATGGTTTAAATACCTTAACTTGTTTTACATCGACAGATTCAAAACGTCATGTTTTTCACTGCCAGATGTATGCAGCAACAAAAGGTGTGACACCCAATCTTTTGATTGTTTCTCACCACCTGCACCTTAGCCACTGGCACAGTAAACTTTATCTGGTGTGCATTTGTTAAAACTGCAGTTGTGTTTGCATTAAAGGTATCCATGGCAGTATGTTCTTGAATACATTTATGCCAGTCAACCAGATTTGCAGATGAGCCTTCTCCACAAAGACAGGCAAAAGTGAATAATGTCTTGAAACGCATAAAAGTGGATAAATCCCAGGACCTGATCAGGTGTACACGAGAACTCTGTGGGAAACTAGAGAAGTGATTGCTGGGCCTCTTGCTGAGATATTTGTATCATCGATACTCACAGGTGAGGTGCCAGAAGACTGGCGGTTGGCTAACGTGGTGCCACTGTTTAAGAAGGGTGGTAAGGACAAGCCAGGGAACTATAGATCAGGGAGCCTGATGTCGGTGATGGGCAAGTTGTTGGAGGGAATCCTGAAGGACAGGATGTACATGTATTTGGAAAGGCAAGGACTGATTTGGGATAGTCAACATGGCTTTGTGCGTGGGAAATCATGTCTAACAAACTTGATTGAGTTTTTTGAAGGAACAAAGAAGATTGATGAGGGCAGAGCAGTAGATGTGATCTATATGGACTTCAGTAAGGCATTCGACAAGTTTTCCCCATGGGAGACTGGTTAGCAAGGTTAGATCTCTCAAAATACAGGGAGAACTGGCCATTTGGATACAGAACTGGCTCAAAAGTTAGAAGACAGAGGGTGGTGGTGGAGGGTTGTTTTTCAGACTGGAGGCCTGTGACCAGTAGAGTGCCACAAGGATCAGTGCTGGGCCCTCTACTTTTTGTCATCTACATAAATGATTTGGATGCGAGCATAAGAGGTACAGTTAGTAAGTTTGCAGATGACACCAAAATTGGAGGTGCAGTGGACAGCGAAGAGGGTTACCCCAGATTACAACAGGATCTGGACCAGATGGGCCAATGGACTGAGAGGTGGCTGATGGAGTTTTATTCAGATAAATGCAAGGTGCTGCATTTTGGAAAAGCAAATCTTAACAGGACTTATACACTTAATGGTAAGGTCCTAGGGAGTGTTGCTGAACAAAGAGACCTTGGAGTGCAGGATCATAGCACCTTGAAAGTGGAGTCGCAGGTAGATAAGATAGTGAAGGCGGCGTTTGGTATGCTTTCCTTTATTGGTCAGAGTATTGAGTACAGGAGTTGGGAGGTCATGTTGCGGCTGTACAGGACATTGGTTAGGCCACTGTTGGAATACTGCGTGCAATTCTGGTCTTCTGCCTATCGGAAAGATACTATGAAACTTGAAAGGGTTCAGAAAAGATTTACAAGAATGTTGCCAGGGTTGGAGGATCTGAGCTACAGGGAGAGGCTGAACGGCTGGGGCTGTTTTCCCTGGAGCGTCGGAGGCTGAGGGGTGACCTTATAGAGGTTTACAAAATTATGAGGGCATGGATATGATAAATAGGCAAAGTCTTTTCCCTGGGGTCAGGGAGTCCAGAACTAGAGGGCATAGGTTTAGGGTGAGAGGGGAAAGATATAAAAGAGATCTAAGGGGCAACTTTTTCACGCAGAGGGTGGTACGTGTATGGAATGAGCTGCCAGAGGATGTGGTGAAGACTGGTAAAATTGCAACACTTTAAGAGGCATTTGGATGGGTATATGAATAGGAAGGGTTTGAGGGATATGGGCTGGGTGCTGGCAGGTGGGACTAGATTGGGTTGGGTATTTGGTCAGCATGGACGGGTTGGACCGAAGTGTCTGTTTCCATGCTGTACATCTCTATGAGTCTATAACTACTAGGTCCAAAGTTGCCAACACCCATTTTCCTTACAAAGTTTTCAGCTTTCCCCCCCATTATGATGTCTTGCTAATGCTATGCTTGGGTTGGCATTAACTATCATTCTACCACCTGGAATTTTACAGTCAAGTCTTTTTGATACTTGTATTCCATTCATATTTTCATTCTTATAGTGTTCTTTACCAGCTAGTGCATTAGGTTTGTTATTGAATTCAGCTTTTATGTGTTTGCGTGTTCTTCCTTTGGTTTGCTCATGGGTCAAGTAATAGTCCAGAGATTATTGCCTTATCAGTTCTGCTTTTTTAAATTGGCTCCTAGCTGCTCATATTCCCCCAGCAGAATCTCTTTCAACCTACATCATTGGTACCTACATGGACTGTGACAACTGGATCTTCCCCATGCCACTCCAGGATCCTTTGCAGCCCAGACAAGATATCCTGAGCCTGGCTACTAGGCAGCAACACAACGTTCAAGATTATCAATTCTGACCAGACAGAACAGTGACTATTCCCCCGTTATAACTAAATTTCTCTTTTCTCTCCCCTCTTCAATGACTCCCAGTACTACAGTGTTGTGGCCTGTTTGCTCATCCTCCCTGCAGCCCCCAGTATCATCCCCATAGAATTTATAAGTTTTACAGAGTAACTAATTAGCTTGGAAAAGTTTTCTGATTCATCGATACAGCAACGGCTACAGGAACCATTTTCTTCCGGTTTAAACTGAAATTTTAGCAGGTTTTTTTACCAGGATGGGAGAAGAACTGCACACATTTCTTTGCCCCCCCCCCATCTCTCCAATTTGCTTCCAGCTCCAAGCTGCTTAGCCACATAAGAAACCAAATCTCTCAGTTGCTGGCAAGAAAAAGGTGCATGATAGATAACTGTCAGTGCTCCACAGATGAATGAATTTCTTGTTGCCAAGAAGAGCTACATCAGAATGTACCCTTGGCTCCAGATCATCTGCAATCTGAGCTTCAATTATTGCTTTTTCAAACAGTTGACTCCTTTGGGTATTAGGTTACTCACTGAGGCTCTTGTAGCAGAGCGGTATGTCTTTAGATCTGACCTTAGGAAGTCTAGGTTCAAGTCCTACCTGCTCCAGAGGAGTGTCAAAACATCTCTGAACAAGTTGATTAGAAAATGCCAGGTTACTTGCTTTCACAACTGCAGACACTTGTTCAAACTTTTTCTTCAAGAAAAAGGTTATCCTCATTTCAGTTCAGTTTTTAAAACTAAAGAGACAGTCCTAATATTTTGAAAATATTTTCAAAATGTGAAAAATGGAATGAAGGGTGTTGTGCCTCAATATTCAGTTGCCCCATATCATGGAAATTTACCTAAATGTAGGTCCTTTCTACTCATTTAGTACCAGTCCAAACAGAAAACAATGACAAACTACTCAATTACTAAGAGCATTATTGATGCTGATCTCGCCCCAAATTCATTGCCGACTAGTGAGCCCTACAGGAAGAGGGTTTGCAACTATGGCCAATCTTTCTCTCCTTACTCAAAGTGCTACAGAAATCTCCAAAATCCCTGGCACCAACATGAGAATCGATGCAAATCAGTAATTAAACCTGTGACTTGGCCGGTCTGTATAGCTCAAAGACTCATCCTAAACTCAATGAGATGGAGGAGGCTCAAATTTTAATAACACATGTTGGTGTTTAAAAACAATTGACTATTTAATGAAGTTATCCTTCAAAGTGCACATAACATTTCAGACAAAATTTGCAAACCTTGAAATAACAAGGTAGAATATCCAAGCATTCACCCATATCCCATCGTAACTTTAATATAGGTTTAGCACAAGCCCAGAAGATCACACAAATAACTATTCATGCTATTCTTCCATAGTTGCCATAAGCATCAGACAATCTGTTCAGATGGCTAATAGTCAGTAATAATTTAATAATATCTCAAAATGCTGGAGCTACACTTCAATATAGTTGTGTGTCAAAGGAACGAATAACTTTAACTGACTCATTATATGACCGTGTGATCTTTGCCACTTCAGATGACAACTTGGGTTCAGCTTGATTCTGACAGCAAGATAACTGGGCACAGGCTGACACTTCCTCATCAACACAATGGGGTAGGGATTTTTTTTGAAAACTTACCACAGCTATTGAAAAATACAAAACACAAATCTTTACATTCTCTAGCTGTATTATTAAACCATATACACAATGAAGGACCAAGTTACAGTCTAGCAATTTGACCAAGCTCAATAGCAGTACAATTTCTTCTCATAGCATATTTACTTATTTTACAAATCAGTTTAAATGTGTGCCCTCTTGTTCACATTCTGTTTATGAGCAGGAGCAGTTTATTGTTATATACTCTATCCAACCCCTTCAAGATTTCCAAAAATTCCATCAAATCTCCCTTTAAAATTTTCCTCCCAAGGAAACAATCCCAACTTCACAAATCTATCTTCATAACTAAAATTTCTCATCCCTGGAACCATGCCTGCAAATCTCTCCCCAGTCTCTCCAACATGTTCAAAGTGTAGCACCCAGAACTGCACACAATACTTCAGCTGAAGAGTAACTAGTGCCTTATAGAGTACAAGAGCATAGAGGTTCAGCATAACCTCTATGCTCTTGTACTCTATGTCACTGTTAATACACCCAAGATAACGTGTGTTATATTAACCATGTTCTCCGCCTACCCTGTCATATTTAATGCTTTCTACACAGACATCCAATTCTCTCTGAAGAATTCAGTTCTGAAGAAGGGTACTGAGCCCAAAACGTTAACAGTGATTTCTCTCCATATTTTGCCAGACTTGCTTAGACTTTCCATTAATTTCTGTTTTTGTTTCAGATTTTCAGCATCTGTCATTCATTTTTTTAACCCAATTCTCTCATTTCCCAAACCCCCTTTAGAATAGTGTTCTTCATTGTATAATACAACACCTCACTTCTCTGCCACTTATGCGCCCACTCCATTGACTAATTACTGTCTTTCTTACGTTCTTATACTGCCCTCCATATATTTTACAATGCTTCCAAGTTTAGACTATTCATACACTTGGATATTGTCATCTGCATTCCAAGTAGATCATTAGCATAAATCAACAAAAGCAAGAATCCTAATGTCAATTTCTGTGAAACCCCACTTCTGACCTTCTGCCAGCCTGAAAAATATTCATTAACCATTACTTAGCCCATTTTGTATTACACATTCACTATCTCCTTTACTCCATGTGCTACAATTTTTCTCGAGTCTGTATCAAAAACCTAATGAAAGTTGACGTACATTACACCAACAGCATTACCCTCGTCAACCTTCTGTTACCTCTTCAAAAATTTTAAGAACAGGATTTTCCTTAAGAATTGTATGCTGGCTTTTTCTAATTAACAAGGATTTGTCTATGTGACTATTAATTCTATCCTGCATTATTGCTTCTAGATGTTTCCCCACTGCCAAAGTTAAACTCACTAGTCAGTAATTACTGGTTAAGCTTTCTGAACAATTTTTAAAAACATTTTTAAAAATTCTCAAAATGATCTTCTGACACCAGATACTGTAGCGCCAGCAAACTGCTTTCAGACTGATCATACTCTCTGTTAATATTCTGATCTGTATAAGCAGAGGCCAGGTAATGAAAGGAAGAAAGGAGTAAGTTCTCTCATCTCTAGCATATTATGCCTATAATGACCCTAAGGTCAAACTGCTCCCAGATCTAGGGTCAGGAAAAAATATTACAGACCATCTGACCAGCCATTTTGTTCTAAAATAGAATACATAATTGACTAACTTGAATTAGCAAACTGATGCAGTGATGAAATGCTCACCCAACTCCCTCTCTAAAACACTGATAAGTCTTGGCCACAATCACCTTTGAATGCAACCCAAATAGAGAAAGCTTGATTATCTGAAGGACACGGGCAGGGAGTATTTTGTTCGGTTAATCGAATTCCAGATAATCAAATGCCGGATAACAGTTTAGCCAAGCATCAGGACCTTTCAATCTTGCTGGATAACCCGATGTCTGGATAATGGAATGCTGGATAATCAAGGTTCTTCTGTACATATCTAATTCACAAGTAATTATTGGAATTTGTTGCATTTATTCACCTTCTACTTTTCAGCATCATCCACTGCTTCCTTCAGCCAATCTCAGGGACACAAGAAAGGGTTTTAATTATTTACTACTTGCAATGTTTTTACATTTAAGCCATGCAACAATTCCAGCTTGGGGCAGCAATATCTGAATATCACTATCCCCTTACTTTACATTTACACCTACCATTCAGTTAAATGTTTCTTCACAATGCTACATGCAGTTCACCTTTTCAGTCACAGCTTCACAAATGGCAGAAATGTAATTACTTGAGACAATTACATCTCACATATTGGCTCCAAAATTTCATCTAACATTGGATTCAATAAAATAGGCTATGCCACGTTGACTTACCAGCTATTAAAACAAATGGTTAAATGGAACGCACGTAAACTCATCATCAAAATTTACAGCAAAAAGGAGCTCAATGTTCTGTAGACACCAACAATTCATGAAAATAATGCACACTTCCCATTCATATTCAAGTCTTTGTCAATGAAGCAATATTTGTAATTTGTTTGAGAGATGTGGGGTTCAGTGACTAAGCCCTTGAGGTGGTGATGTGAAGCAAAAATGGATTATATGCAAGACACCTTTTCACCATCTAAATTTATATTGCACATCACCTTAAGACAAGTTTTTTAAAATTCATTCGTGAGATGTAAATGTGGCTGGCTGATTGGCCAGCATTTATCGTCCATCTGTAGTTTCCCTTGAAAAGGTGGTGAGCTGCGTTTTTGAACTGCTGCACTCCATGTGCTATGTGTTGACCCACAATCCTCTTAGGGAGGGAATTCCAGGATTTTGACCCAGTGACCGCGAAGAAACAGCGATATATTTCCAACTCATGATGCTCAATGGTTTTGAAGACAAATTACATGCTGTGTTATTCCAAAATATCTCCTCGCCTTGTCCTTCCAGATAGAAGAGGTTGTAATTTTGAAGGCATCTTCTGTGAATTTCTGCAGTGTTCTTGTAGATGGTGGATGCCTCTGGATGTGGTGCCAATCAAACAGGCTGCTTTGTCTTAGATGGTATCGAGCTTCTCGAATTTTGTGCCAGCTGCACTCATTCAGCCGAGTAGTGAGTATTCCATCACACTCTTCACTTGTGCCTTCTAGATGATCACCAGGCTTTAAGTAGTCAGCAGGTGAGTTACACGTCCACAATATTCCTAGACTATGACTTGCTCTCGTAGCCAGTATTTATGTTGCGAATCCAGTTGAGTTTCTGGTCAATGACAACTTGGAGGAGCTGATAGTGGAGATTCAGTGATGGTAACACCATTAAATGTCAAGGGGTGATCATTAGATTGTCCCTTATTGGACACGGTCATTCCCTGGTATTTGTGTGGCATGAATGATTCTTGCTACTTGTCAGCCCAAGCCTGATATTATTCAGATTTTGTTGCCTTTGAATATGGACTGCAAATTTATCAAAACCTCCCAAATACAAACATTTCCTGTTGATGCACGTTCCTTCCTATTCTCACATTTGTGTTAACTTTTCTCATTATGAATAAACATATATTCAAATTTCTAATGTGATTTTCTATGACAACCATTATGGAGGTCAAAACAGGCAGAGGTCACCAGATGGCTAAGAAAGCATTTGTAGATTATCTCAATTCTATCTTCCTCGCAACTGTACATTATTTTCAGGGTTGGGAATGGTGATCACTCCTACTCCCTATATCCTGACTGACTCCGGATTTCCATTTGCTCCTATACTTAGTAAACTGCTTGTCCCAATATTTGTCAGTTCATCTCACCTCCACCCCACAAGCATCTTAGTGAGAGCGCCAACCCAATTCATGAGCTATCACTGATCTATTACTCCTCTTGATGACACCACACCGAAAGAATTGCACAGAGCTTTAGTCTTTTTATAGGGAGCAGCACGGTGGCTCAGTGGTTAGCACTGCTGCCTCACAGTGCCAGGGACCCAGGTTTGATTCCAGCCTTAGGCAACTGGAGTTTGCACATTCTCCCTGTGTGTGTGTGGGCTTCCTCCGGGTGCTCCAGTTTCCTCCCACAGTCCAAAGATGTGCAGGCCAGGTAAACTGGCTGTGCTAAGTTGCCCATAGAGTTAGGTGAATTAGCCAGGGGTAAATATAGGGTAGGGGAATGGGTGTGGGTGGATTACTCTTCGGAAGGTCAGTGTGAACTTGTTGGGCCGAAGGGTCTGTTTCCACACTGTAGGGAATCTGATCTAATCTATTTTGAGAATTAATTACTTGCACTAAAGGCAGTTCAGAAAAAGTTCACTAAGTGCACCCCTGGGGTGCAAGGTTCATATTCTGAGAAATGGTTCAGCTAATTGGGTCTGTACTTAATGGAGTACAGAAGAATGGGAAGTAATTTTATTGAAACATACAAGATTCTAAGGAGGCTTCAAAGGGCAATTGCTGATTGAAGATGCCCCCTTTCACAAGGCAGTCTTGAACTAGGATACACAGTTTTTAAAAACTGTGTATCCTAGTTCAAGACTGCCTCGTGAAAGACAATTGTTGCTAAGGGAGTAGTAAATCTTTTGAATTTTTGACCATGGAGATCTGCAGCCAGAGTAATTGAATACATTCAAAGCAGAAATAAAATCTCAAACTAGTGGAGAATCAAAGGTAACGGGAAACGGGCAGGAAATGAACTTGAAGCCATGACAAGTCATGATCACCAGCCATGAAATTATTGAATGGCAGAACATGCTCAAGGGACTCAGTGCCTTACTCCTGCTCTAATTACATATATTCAGGGAGCATCCAAACCTGCCTCAGTGCCATCATCAGGCCATCAATGCATTGTTGTACCAATCCTTTAAACCACCAGCCAAATGTAATCTAATGTAAATCAGTTGTCCACTTGAAGAGTATTAAAAATCTGCAATGTCATCTTAAGGAGCATGGTGAATCGACCTCTCCCCGTGTAAATCTTATACACCTTGTTGGAATATTGCATGCAATTCTGGTCTCCTTCCTATCTGAAAGATGTTATGAAACTTGACAGGATTCAGAATAGATTTACAAAGACGTTGCCAGGGTTGCAGGATTTGAGCTATGGGGAGAGGCTGAACAGACTGGGGCTGTTTTCCCTGGAGCGTCGGAGGCTGAGGGGTGACCTTATAGAGGTTTACAAAATTATGAGGGACATGGATAGGGTAAGTAGGCAAAGTCTTTTCCCTGGGGTCAGGGAGTCCAGTACTAGAGGGCATAGGTTTAGAATGAGAGGGGAAAGATATAAAAGAGACCTAAGGAGCAACTTTTTCACGCAGAGGGTGGTACGTTTATGGAATGAGCTGCCAGAGGATGTGATGGAGGCTGGTACAATTGCAACATTTAAGAGGCATTTGGATGGGTTTATGAATAGGAAGGGTTTGGAGGGATATGGGCCGGGTGCTGGCAGGTAGGACTAGATTAAGTTGGGATATCTGGTCGGCATGGAGGGGTTGGACCAAAGGGTCTGTTTCCATGCTGTACATCTCTATGACTCTATTGTCCTACTCCAAAACCATTTCTGCCAATTGGGGCTTTGGCTTGACTACTTACTGCTTTCTTACATATGTCACGACACCCCATTTTAGTGTATTTGATCTTTCATCATTATTATTATTAGTCAGGTTAACCTTCTCAGCAGTCTAACCATTAAGAACTTGATTCTTTTTTTCACATTTGCAGCTTGTGGACACATTATGTATAATTCACTGTCATTTGTCTATAATGTAAAACATTTACACAAACTGTAACGTTTGCATTGGTGAGGCGAGAGTCTTTCTTTTAAAGCTAAGAACACTTGCTTACAGTTCCTGAACAAGTTAGTTCTCATTTGGTCAGTGCATGAAATCTTAGGAAGTGAAAAAAATATTTTACAGGAAGTGGTAAATTGCAACTTGAATTATACAAGCAAAGGAGAACTCAAGCCACAAAACTCTGCACAATATACAAGCCTGTGGAGACTAGAAGGATCATCAGACCAAACAACTTCCTCTGCAGTATCCTTTAAGAACCTTCCAACTTGTAATTTCAAGAAATTAATATAAAAAGTGGCCTTTAAAAGCAATTTGCTGAGATCTATTGTGGTGAATATAGGTAACTCAGTCAGTAGCAAATGTTGCATCAGATACAGGAAGATGCAGGCTTACATACCCTCGCTAGGACTTGGCCACGTGATTTAAACTGATACACTTTCTCAATACTGATGGAAGTGCTGTATAGTCAGTGTGCTACCCTCACCTGACATGTTTAAGTCCTGCATGCCAATGGTCAAGTGAATTGTTAAAAATGTACTCAAAAAAATAGTAGCAATCTTGAGAGCTAGTCTGCCCTCAACTAAAAGCACTAAAAACAATTTAACCGATCATTCATTTATCGCTTCATGGGATTTCATAAAGTAACTTTCATACATAATAGCTCATCCATGAAGAGCTCAGACAGTTCTGAGCTATGTCAAAAATAAATATCAGAATAATTCCCAGTCCAGGACGCAATTACTTAGGACACTGGGGATATTTTTAAACACATGAATAATTTGACCACTAACTGATATAACTCTTGTCCCCAGTAATAACTGGCTAAATATTTTCTAAGTTTCTATGAGTTATATCACCAAAATGCATTTCACATCAAAGAACGCTGACAAATTTTCACTAGAATATTGGTGAATTTTAGAGAACAGAAACAAGTCATTTGGCCTAAATGATATGTGCCAATATTATTCTTTACACAAACCTCCTCCCACTTTAACATGTGCTCTTATATTGCTATTTCTTTCTTACTCATCTATGTTTTAAGTATACTGACGCTGTTTACCTCAAAGACTCCATCTTAATGGGAAAGTCCCACATTCTCACCACTGAAAAACACACTCTTGCCTCAAGAAAAAAAGTTTTCTCCAAACTTCTGAACATGGACCTGAAAGTATAATTCTGTTGACCATTGATATAGAATTTTTACTACATAAATCTAGCCAGAATCTGAGGAGGAACTTATTTTCGTGGTAAGAACGTGGTTTGTCAGTGGTGAAAATGTGGAATTCTGTCTATTACATGGAGTCTCTGAGGCATAGTTTTGGTGCATTCGAGAAACACCAGAGGGAAAATGAAACAAAAGAATATGGTTAGATATACTAAGGTGGGAGGGAAGAGTTATGAAAAGAACAAACAGCAACATAGACTTGTTTCTGTGCTCTAAAATTCATTGTTTAAGTGAAGGTGTGTCAGCTGTAATGATCCCAGCTAACAGTAATACTACGCAAGTCAGACCCCAAAGTAAAACCTGGCTTGATATATCACATTGGAGAATGTGAGGACTGCAGATGCTGGAGAGTCAGAGTCAAAAAGTGTGGCGCTGGAAAAACACAGCAGGGTCAGACAGCATCCAACGAGCAGGACAGTCGACGTTTCTGGCGTAAGCCCTTCATCAGGAATGTGATGGGAAGGGGGCTGAGAGATAAATAGTGGGGTGGGGGTGAGGGTGAGGCTGGAGGGAAAGTAGCTGGGAAAGTGGCTACATGTTTAATTTGTGCAGTTGGTTACCATGGTGGTTAGTCACTGAACATAGTCACAAGAGGCTGTTCTTTAACCCAAGAAAGCACAAAATCTGTATGACAGTTTAGACAGATCTTAACATACAAGTTTCAACCAGTTTTCTAGCAATATTCTTTACAGATGATGGATTAACTCAGTTGGTTTGTGATGCAGATTGATGCCAACAGCATGGGTTCAATTCCTGCACTGGCCGAGCTTTCAATGAAGGGCTCTTCTTCTCAACCTCACCCCTCACTGGAGGCATACTGACTCTCAGGTTAAACCACCACCACACACCTCTCTCAAATGACAGGGTAACCCTATGGCCAGGATTATTATCATTTGTCATTTGTATATGTGTGCCCTTAGTTCCCACTGCACATCGACCCTACTTATTCACATTCTGGTTTCACGGATTTGAACTTGGATCATACAATGCTCATCATCACAACATAATAATCATAAGCTTTATCACTAAGCTAACAAGCTATTTTCACCAGCCATTCACCAGCACTGGTAATTAATCTGCTGCAAAGGAGGTGCCCCCTTTCAAATGAAGATAAACCATCATTGCAGGATTATAAAAACCAAAAGAACTGTGGACGCTGGAAAACAGGACAAAAACAAGAATTGCTGGAAAGGTTCAGCAAGTCTGGCAGCATCTGTGGAGATCAGAGTTTAAGTTTTGAATTCAGTTACTCTTCCTTAGAACACCAAAGATCATCAGAATCATAAGAAGCTTGTAAAGAAAAATGTCAGATTCCTGCATGCTTTGCTGTAAATAAAGCTGAAAGGAGGAATGATTCAACAGCAAATTCCTATATACTACCATGCCTTCAACAATCCAGCATCTAAGCTCTGAAATCTGATCCTGAAATCTCTTCACCTTTAAAATGCTGCTTCGCACTACCTCTTTAACCAGTTTAGTCATATAACACTTTACTAAGTTAAGATTCTTTCTAAGTTTCAGTTGTTACTTATTGGTTGCAAGAACATTGAATTGCAGCAAAAAGTTTAGGTCAGTGATTATGCTCCTTGAACCAAATGGACATTGAAGAGAAATTTGATAGAGATCTATAAGTTACAAGAGTTTGAGACAGACAATGAAAACTGTTACCATTGTGCAAGGATTGGCAGTTTAAGGTTTTGTTAAGTGATGCAGAGGGGCATGTATAGAAGAATCTTTTTAATGCAGTAAGTAGGAATGACCTGGAATACACTACCTATGAAGGTGGTGGAAGCAAAGATGATCAATAATTTCAAACAGAAATTGGATGGGCATGAAGGAAATATGAGTGAACTGATCAAATGAGCAGAAAAGTGGCAAACAGATTTCAATCAGTACCTTCATGCCCTGATCAGGTTTACTGATGCAATACCCAACTATTATCTACTTGCATTAAAAAGTACTTATTAAAAAGTCCTTTCCATTAGTGATCAGTGGATATTAACTGGGAACAGAAATCCTGTTGATTTCTCCTCTTCCTTAACCAGAGACAATCCCTCAATTTCTGATTTGACTTGGCACAGTTGAGGTCTGACCTTCCTATTAAGTGCAGTTCATCAAGTGGTACCTTTATGGACAAAGGAAGTTTCTCTTTATGGTTAATCTAACATCAGAGACTTTATAAAAATACCAATTTGTTTAAAGCACATTACGAGTTGATAGTAAATGTTAATCTGTTAATCAAATTTGTTCAAAACCATTTACTTCTCACACTTTGTAAGTTGAGGATGTAAAGGGTGCTAAGATGTTTGGAATTCTCTTTCAAAAATGGCAGCTAATTCTAGATCAGCTGTTAACTATAAATCCGACATAGATAAACTTTTGTTAGGCAAAGGTATAAAGGGATCAGTGCCAAAGGCAGATACAAATCAACCATGATCTCACTGACTGGTTGAACAGGCTCGAGTAGTTGAATGGATCAGTGGCGCTGGAAGAGCACAGCAATTCAGGCAGCATCCGAGGACAGGCAAAATCGACGTTTCGGGCAAAAGCCCTTCATCAGGAATAAAGGCAGAGAGCCTGAAGTGTGGAGAGATAAGCTAGAGGAGGGTGGGGGTGGGGAGAGAGTGGCATAGAGTACAATAGGTCAGTGGGGAAGGAGATGAAGGTGATAGGTCAGGGAGGAGAGGGTGGAGTGGATAGGTGGAAAAGGAGCTGGGCAGGTCGGACAAGTCCGGACAGGTCAGGGGATCGAGTTGCTGGAGGTTAGAAGCTAGGATGAGGTGGGGGAAGGGGAAATGAGGAAGCTATTGAAATCCACTCCACCCTCTCCTCCCTGACCTATCACCTTCATCTCCTTCCCCACTGACCTATTGTACTCTATGCCACTCTCTTCCCACCCCCACCCTCCTCTAGCTTATCTCTCCACGCTTCAGGCTCTCTGCCTTTATTCCTGATGAAGGGCTTTTGCCCGAAACGTCGATTTTGCCTGTCCTCGGATGCTGCCTGAATTGCTGTGCTCTTCCAGCGCCAGTGATCCAGAGTCTGGTTTCCAGCATCTGCAGTCATTGTTTTTACCTCGAGTAGTTGAATGGCCTATTCCCATTCTTATGTTCCATTCATTTAAGTGCAAATACCTCAGTTAATCTTCAAGAGCACCTTCTAAATTTGCAACCTCTAGAGGGAAAGGGCAGGCATATGAGAATACCACCACCTTAAAGCAACAGGCCATCCTAACTTGATCAATGTTCCTTCATTGCTACTGGCTCAAAATATTGGAAGAAGTCAAACAGTGCTGTGTTCAGATAACAGTTCAAGGGCATTCATGACCATCTTAAGGGCAGCAAATTCTGGCTTTGCAAACATCCATATCCTGAGAATTTTTAAAAAGCTTCCTGATGCAATGTAACACCTGAACATCTTACCAGTAAATTTGCAAAAGTTATGTGGCACATAATGAAGGGCTCGAAGTATGTTAGAAGCAGTCCAGGGAAGATTCACTTCACCTGTATCTGGGGTGAGGGTGTTACCTCGCGAGGAACAAATGGTAGATGTTGCATTTTCTAAAGACGAACAAAGGCAGGACTTACACAGTTAATGGTAGGACACAGAGGAATGTTGTTAAACAGAGAAACCTTGGAGTTCAGATGCATTATTTCTTGAAAGTGGCATCACAGAAAGATAGGGTGGTAAAGAAAGTAGTTCGCACAATTGCTTTCATTAGTCAGAACAATGAGTGCAGGATTTGGGACATCATATTGCGGTTGTACAGGATATTGGAGACACCACTTTGGAGGACTGTGTACAGTTCTGGTCACCCTGCTTTAGGAAGGATATTAAATGGAAAAGGGTGCAGAAGAGATTTACAAGGATGTCACGGGGATTGGAGGAGCTTGAGTTGTAAGGAGAGGCTGTATAGGTTGTGACTTTTTTCACTGGAGCACAGGAAGTTGAGGGAAGACCCTATAGAGGTTTTTAAAATCATGAGGGACACAGATAAGGTGAAGAACAAAGTTATTTTCCCTACGGTAGGGGAGTTCAAAACTAGTGGGCATAGTTATAAGGCGAGACGGGAAAGATTTAGAAGGGACCTGAGGGACAACTTTATCAGAGTGGTTTGCGTGTAAAATGAACTGCCAAAGTAAGATGTAGGTGCAGGTACAGGTACAGTCACAACTTTAAAAGACATTTGGACAACTATGATTTGGAAAGGTTGAGAAAGGCATGGGCCAAACGCAGGCAAATGGGACTAGGTTAGTTTGGGAAACCTCGTTGGCAAGGATGTATTGGACTGAAGAGCCTGTTGCCATGCTGTATGACTCCGTGACATTATTCATTCTTTGCAATGTCTTTCGCAACAATGTTAATTCACACCTCAAGCTCTATAATACCCAAAGCAGTAAATTTGACATAAATGCCATTACTCTCCAACAGAAACAAACTACAGTTGGAACCACTAATAGTGAGCTCTTAGTTGCTACATCCTCTTAACTGAAATTTTCTTCCTAAAATTCCGTTTTTCAAACCATCATCACTTCAAGCAAGTTGTTACATTTCTATTCCTCAGTTCTCTATCCCTTTCTTAGTTTTTTCCAAACAGTTTGTAGAGTCCCCATTCTTCCTTCAAAACTAAAATCCTGGAAAAACTACAGCAGACAAACAGGCTATTCAGCTCATCACATCTATGTCAGTTCACTACAAAAGCAATTCCACCAGTGCCACTCCTTTACCCTTTCCTTGTAGCCTACAACTTTCTTTCTCAAGAACTTAACCAATTTCATTTTCAAAGTTATGACTGAGTCTGCTTCAAATATACTGTCAGACAGTGCATTCCAGATTTTAGCCACCTGCAGCATATAAATGCCTTTCCTCGTGTTGCCATTGGTTATACTGTCATTCACCTTATATCAGTGTCCTCTTGTCCTTGACCTTTCTGGCAATGGGACCAATTTCTCTGTTCCCAACCTAGACTCATGAATTTTAACACCTTCATCAAATCATGAAATTTTATTCATTATAATGTATTTAGCAATACACAGCAACATTATAAATAACACTGCCTTAACAATGTCCTGCATAGTTTCAAACCTGTCCATAAACTACTCATTTGACTCTGATCACATGGTTTAATTTAATGCTGATTACTTCAATTGAAATGTTTCAATACCCCTATCTTAGTTCCATCAGGTAGGCTGAAGCTATGTTAACTATATATGGAAAAACTTGCATACACGCACACTCCTTTGTACAACCTCAAGCTTCCTGTCTTCTTCCCCCAGTGATGCAGCAGTGAGAAGACAGCTTAATTTTCATAACCTGGGAAGCCTCAAGCCACACAAACATTTTTGTATTTTCAAGTTTAGCTTTTGTACCGGAAAAATTCACAATAAGCGTTTGTTTAAAAAAGACTCTCCTGTGCAATTTTACAAGTTACGATGAGAATGTACAGATTCCCTAAAGCCAGTCTTAAACAAAACTACACCATCACTTCTGTTCACAGAGGCTAATGCAATCATCACTGTATACTCAGTGCTGGCTGTATTTCCAGATATTTAAGTGTAAGGCACAATATAGGCAACATGATTTGTGTGCACCATGACAGATCTTAAAACAATCCCTCTCTGGCTCAGTAACCATTTGTCATGACTGCAGCACTTCTACTAATTGATCAGATTCAAACCACAACCTTTGGTCATACTGTTTGCTCACCATTTCAGTTCACAATCAAAAATATAGAATAAAAGGATATGCTCTTTACATTCAGAGGTGGAATCTACCTTACATCTTATCTTCCAAATTGCCATCCACCAATCTCCGATCTCCCATTCCCTTCCAAAGTCCTTGAATATACTGTTGTCTGCCAAAGCCTCGCCCAATGATCTCTGAACTCCATATCTGAATGATTCCACAATTCTAAACTAGCCCCTAACAAAGTTACAAATGATATAGCTGTGAAAAGTTAAACTATCCCTCCTCATCCTTCCCAATCTGACTGCAGGCTAAGACATAAATTGTAAGACTAAAAGGTTAAATGGGACTCTCTCTCTTTACATTAATGTAATATTAAATGGTTAAACTGCACTGCCTTTGGGAGGGGACGACAATTATGAAAGAATGCGGATGATTATTCATTGTAACTTACACTTCATCTAGACAATCATTTGCTATTACCCCCCCGTTATTGTCAAGTTAAACTATAATTCAATCTCTTCCATCCAGAAATGCTTACTGGCCAGAGGTATGTCCTACCTGCATTGTCCTGAGGAATCAGAGTCAGAAAATTGTCTGCATAACGATTCTCCAGGATTAGGGCTTTAGCATTATCTCGGAGGATGATCTCATCCTGCCATTGTACCTGGGGTAATGTGATTGTGAGTAACTGGGGGTTGTCTTGAGTGGCATATGACTGTGGGGGAACGGCCAGAGCATCTGTAGGCATGACCTACTGACCTGTTTAAAGGGAATGTGTTTTCTTTGTTCAGGGTTTCACTTTGACCCAACTTCGCTTACCAGCGGAGAGGGCTCAAGGGGGTCACCTATCTTGTACAAGCTTTAATAAACTTTAACTGTTTACAGAAGTTGGTGTGTGCAAATTGCATCTCGTGTACAAAACCTTGGGAAAAGAACCTAACAAAATGACCACGTAAGCTCCTCCAAAATCAACTATAGTCATCCAATTTAGTGGGTTTGTTCTCGCCTGGCTCCATTTCTTTCCAAGAAAATAAACCCGCACCCAACCTCAGCTCAATTTTTTTCTTTGTAACACAATGTCTCCACCCCAAGCTATTCTCGATTTCAGTGTTATGTCACTGTCCTTGAACAAAAAAAGCAACATCTTTGACCAGCATATGACAAAACTTCTGTACTGGTCCGATTCTAACGTCTAGCACCATGCAGAAGAGTTCAATTTACTTACATGATTTTGTTTAGGTTTCATGCACACATCAACTCAAAAACTGGGCAGCACTGGTTAAAGAGTGACAGTTTCACTCAAGGCCTGGACTTAAATATAACTCAGATGAAA
Source organism: Chiloscyllium plagiosum (assembly GCF_037043375.1). Lineage (NCBI taxonomy): Eukaryota > Metazoa > Chordata > Chondrichthyes > Orectolobiformes > Hemiscylliidae > Chiloscyllium > Chiloscyllium plagiosum. The sequence goes on along the minus strand of NW_028270161.1, from coordinate 25,313,222 downwards.
TGTATAAAGCTGGCTGAAAGAATCCCCTATTAGATGCTAGTTTGGGTAGTTTCAATCCAATTACCAGTGATCTCTAGCCTGTACCCAAGCACAAATTTTCCCTTAATTCAGCACGGAGTCTCACTCATGCCATAGTTTCTAATCTGGAATGGCAGTCCATTACTTAAGCCAAGCAGAGCATAGGGAACTCTGCATTTGACTATGGTACCTGATGGGAGTTGGAAGCTAATTACGTTCAAAACTGCACCATTGTCCAGCACAAATTTTACTCATTGTGCTGTTATAAACAATTCAGCTGCAGCACTTCGATTCTACTCTGCTGCATCCCTTCCAGGGTGTTCCAAAGTTCCAAAGCAATGTTCTTATTTACATTCTACTCAACAACAATACCTATTTGTTTCAAAATCCCGGTTAATCAATCAACAGAATTTCATGTAAAAATAATCCAGTAAGAATGGGCATCTATTACCTATCTTGGAACCTTTAACGTGATGACCTATCATCACATTTTCAGACTCAAACCCTGAAAATCCTTATTTCTAAATACTTGCCATGATAGTGACTGTATATAAAGTTCAGATAATATTAGGCTGAGCCCCAAAAGGGCTCATATGCTACATTTCAAATCATTGAGACATTGTCCCTCCACACATGCAATCTAGCATTCCCTCAATCTGCAGTTTAGTTATTTTTCCTTAGTTCTGTTGAGATGGATCCTTTCCCAGGTACTCCCTATAAAGTATACAGTTTTCCTCTTCCAAGATGCATACCCTGAAATTACCACCTCGAGGTTCTGTAGGATTAACTCACATGCTGCCAATATTGATCCATGCCTGTGCTTCATTCAATTTGATGTTGAAAAATTGCAAGATTTTGATTGTGCCACCGGCGGCACAGTGGCAAGCACTGCTGCCTCACAGCGCCAGAGACCCGGGTTCAATTCCTGCCTCAGGCAACTCTGTGTCGAGTTTGCACATTCTCCCAGTGTCTGCGTGGGTTTTCTCCGGGTGCTCCGGTTTCCTCCCACAATCCAAAAATGTGCAGGTTAGGTGATTTGGCTATGCTAAATTGCCTGTAGAGTTAGGTGAAGGGTAAATGTGGGGGAATGGGTCTGGGTGGGTTGCGCTTCGGTGGGTCGGTGTGGACTTGTTGGGCCGAAGGGCCTGTTTCCACACTGTAAGTAATCTAATCTAATCTAAATGTCATTAACATCATGGCAACAGATCAAATGCTATAATAGACACATGCACTGAAAATCATGTGTAAAAATAAGGTGCTAACCATTAAGAACATTGGGTTCCAGAAATGTATTTATACAGCTCACTAGTGTAAGATACATTCCATACAGTGAAAATACACCTTGAACATTTGGATGTTTGTCCCTTTTGATTTATCCATGAGATGATAGAGACAGCAAAACATGCACAGAAGTTGTACAATTTTCTTTTGCAGCTAGGATAGCATTTTTAAAACTGGCGGGGCACCCAAATATAAGCAAATAAATAATTTATAAAAATTAAGGGTAAACCAGATCACAACCTGCATGCAAAGAACTCAGTTCATGACAAGCTAAATAACGTCACTGGTCGTTGACTGAAAAATTAGCCTTAATTAAGCAAAGGTGTGTCAAGTTATAAATGGGGGAGAAAGAAAACTGCCTATAAAGCACAAAACAATCACATTTTACATTTTCATTTCATAACTCTCTTCCCACTTCAGTTCTATTTCATAAGGTCACCTTGTTACTATACTGATAGATATGAAGGAAAACAGCCTCAGACAAAGACAAGAGCAGGGGTTAATGTGCACATCAAATTATGTGTTTAAATATGCATTTACCATCAAACGAAAAGCAAAATACTGTAGATGCTAGAAATAGAATCAGAGATCTACAGCATGGCAAAAAGATCCACTGGCACATTGAGCCAGCAGTGTTCAAATAAAAGTACCAAACTATTCTAATCCCATTTCCAGCACTTTACTCATCTAAATACTTAAATGTTGGTTTCTGCCTTAGCCACTTACAGGCTCTGAAACAAACAATGTTTGAGAAACTCAGCAGGTCTGGCAACATCTGTGGAGAGAAAGAGCTAATGTTTTCAGTTTGGTTTGACTTCAGAACTGAAAGATATTGGAAAATAGATTCTTATCTTACACTTTTGACAGAGGCAGGGATGGAGCTAAAGGGCAGCTAGTGTAGAAGCTCAATGTAAAAAGACAAAGCATTGTTAGTATCTCCACTGCCAAACCTGCTGAGCTTCTCCACCAATCTGCATTTGATGCACACACCAAGCCTGCCAGCAGGCCATCAGCAACACCTCTGCTCTGCCATTTCTTCCATGATTCCAAATCTGTTTGGGAAGTTTGTTGCATTTCTGATCCATAACTGAGAATTAAACAATTATCAAGTGGCACTACTCAACCAATAACAGATGAAATGCTTAAGAAAAAGAAATCTCCACTTTGCAAGAGTTACCAATTATACAAAACACGAAATTGGTAAATATAGGGCAGAACAGGATTAAGGATGTCTCGGAGATGGTGCAGAATGTTCTCAAGGGGAAGAGGGGCCAGTGTACACAATGGAACCAACAACATAGGAAGGGAAAAGGTTGAGATTCTGAAGGGAGATTACAGAGAGTTAGGCATGAATTTAAAAAGGAGGTCCTCGAGAGTAGTAATATCTGGAATACTCCCAGCCAGTGAGGGCAGGAATAGGAGGTTAGTGCAGATGAATGCATGGCTGAGGAGCTGATGCATGGGAGAAGGATTCACATTTTTGGATCATTGGAATCTCTTTTGGGGTAGAAGTGACCTGCACAAGGACAGATTGCACCTAAATTGAAAGGGGACTAATGTACTGGCAGGGAGATTTGCTAGAACTGCTCGGGAGGATTTAAACTAGTAAGGTGAAGGGGTGGGACCCAGGGAGATAGTGAGGAAAGAGATCGATCTGAGTCTGGTACAGTTGAGAACAGAAGTGAGTCAAACAGTCAGGGCAGGCAGGGACAAGGTAGGACTAATAAATTAAACTGCATGTATTTCAATGCAAGAGGCCTAACAGGGAAGGAAGATGAACTCAGGGCATGGTTAGAACATGGGACTGGGATATCAAAGCAATTACAGAAACATGGCTCAGGGATGGGCAGGACTGGCAGCTTAACGTTCCAGGATACAAATGCTACAGGAAGGATAGAAAGGGAGGCAAGAGACGAGGGGGTGTGGCGTTTTTGATAAGGGATAGCATTACAGCAGTACTTAGGGAGGATATTACTGGGAATATGTCCAGACAAGTTATTTGGGTGGAACTGAGAAATAAGAAAGTGATGAGCACCTTATTGAGATTGTATTATAGACCCCCCCCCCAATAGTCAGAGGGAAATTGAGAAACAAACTTGTAAGGGGATATCAGCTATCTGTAAGAATAATAGGGTGGTTACGGTCAGAGATTTTAACTTTCCAAACATAGACTGGGACTGCCATAGTGTTAAGGGTTTAGATGGAGAGGAATTTGTGAAGTGTGTACAAGAAATTTTTCTGATTCAATATGTGGATGTACCTACTAGAGAAGGTGCAAAACCTGACCTACTCTTGGGAAATAAGGCAGGGCAGGTGACTGAGGTGTCAGTGGGGGAGCACTTTGGGGCCAGCGACCATAACTCTATTAGATTTGAAATAGTGATGGAAAAGGATAGACCAGATCTAAAAGTTGAAGTTCTAAATTGGAGAAAGACCAATTTTGATGGTATTAGGCAAGAACTTACAAAAGCTGATTCAGGGCAGATGTTCGCAGGTAAAGGGACGGCTGAAAAATGGGAAGCCTTCAGAAATGAGATAATGAGAATCTAGAGAAAGTATATTCCTGTTAGGGTGAAAGGAAACGCTGGTAGGTATAGGGAATGCTGATTGACTAAAGAAATTGAGGGTTTGATTCAGAATAAGGAGGAAGCATATGTAAGGTATAGACAGGATAGATCGAGTGAATCCTTAGAAGAATATAAAGGCAGTAGGAGTATACTTGAGAGAAATCAGGAGGGCAAAAAGGAGACATGAGATAGCTTTGGCAAATAGAATTAAGGAGAATCCAAAGGCATTTACAAATCCATTAAGGACAAAAGGGTAACTAGGAAGAGAATAGGACGCCTCAAAGATGAGCAAGGCAGCCTTTGTGTGAAGCCGCAGAAAATGGAGGAGATACTAAACGAGTATTTTGCATCAGCATTTACTGTGGAAAAGGATATGGAAGATATAGAATGTGGGGAAATAGATCGTGACACCTTGCAAAATGTCCATATTACAGAAGAGGAAGTGCTGGATGTCTTGAAACGCATAAAAGTGGATGAATCCCCAGGACCTGATCAGGTGTACACGAGAACTCTGTGGGAAACTAAAGAAGTGATTGCTGGGCCTCTTGCTGAGATATTTGTATCATCGATACTAACGGGTGAGGTGCCAGAAGACTGGAGGTTGGCTAATGTGGTGCCACTGTTTAAGAAGGGTGGTAAGGACAATCCAGGGAACTATAGATCAGTGAGCCTGATGTCGGTGATGGGCAAGTTGTTGGAGGGAATCCTGAGGGACAAGATGTACATATATTTGGTAAGGTAAGAACTGATTAGGGATAGCCAACATGGCTTTGTGCGTGGGAAATCATGTCTAACAAACTTGATGGAGCTTTTTGAGGAAGTAACAAAGAGGATTGATGAGGGCAGAGCAGTAGATGTGATCTATATGGACTTCAGTAAGTTGTTCGATAAGGTTTCCCCATGGGAGACTGGTTAGCAAGGTTAGATCTCTCAGAATACAGGGAGAACTAGCCATTTGGATACAGAACTGGCTCAAAGGTAGAAGACAGAGGGTGGTAGTAGAGGGTTGCTTTTCAGACTGGAGACCTGTGACCAGTGGAGTGCCACAAGGATCAGTGCCGAGTCCTCTACTCTGTCATTTACATAAATGATTTGGATGTAAGCATAAGAGGTACACAGTAAGTTTGCAAATGACACCAAAATTGGACGTGTAGTGGACAGTGAAGAGGGTTAGCTCAGATTACAACAGGATCTTGACCAGATGGGCCAATGGGCTGAAAAGTGGCAGATGGAGTTTAATTCAGATAAATGCGAGGTGCTGCATTTTGGGAAAGCAAATCTTAGCAGGACTTATACACATAATGGTAAGGTTCTAGGGAGTGTTGCTGAACAAAGAGACCTTGGAGTGCAGGTTCATAGCTCCTTGAAAGTAGAATCGCAGGTAGATAAGATAGTGAAGGCAGCATTTGGTATGCTTTCTTTAATGGTCAGAGTATTGAGCACGGGGGTTGGGAGGTCATGTTGCAGTTGTGCAGGACATTGGTTAGGCCACTGTTGGAATACTGCATGCAATCTTGGTCTCCTTCCTTTCGGAAGGATGTTGTGAAACTTGAAAAGGTTCAGAAAAGATTTACATGGATGTTGCCAGGGTTGGAGGATCTGAGCTATAGGGGTTTTTTTTTCTGGAGCATCGGAGGCGGCGGGGTGACCTTATAGAAATTTTCAAAATTATGAGGGGCATGGATAGGACAAATAGACAAAGTCTTTTCCCTGGGGTCGGAGAGTCCAGAACTAGAGGGCATAGGTTTAGGGTGAGAGGGGAAAGACATATGAGACACCCAAGGGGCAACTTTTTCACACAGAGGGTGGTACATGTATGGAATGAGCTGCCAGAGGAAGTGGTGGAGGCTGGTACAATTGCAACATTTAAAAGGCATTTGGATGGGTATATGAACAGGAAGGATTTGGAGGGATACGGGCCGGGTGCTGGCAGGTGGGACTAGATTGGGTTGGGATATCTGGTCGGCATGGACGGGTTGGACAGAAGGGTCTGTATCCATGCTATACATCTCTATGACTCTAAATGTTGTTCAATAATCAAATGTTTCTATAACTGTGAGGTGTCTCATTTCTATTGGGTATGAATCAGCAATATTAAAGTCTAATTTTAAAATATTTCATTGAGCTTTTCTGAGATCTGATTTCAGGTAAAAGCTCAAACTAACGTGGAGTCATATCATTCCGGTTAAGCAGGGTTGGTGTCTCAGTTGGTGTTGACTGACTAAGCCAGAACCATCCAGCCTTGAAATGGGCTGGGGGCACCAACTGGGAAAAAAAACTGGGAGTCTCTGGACTAAGCAATGAGATTACAGATTGTGGCAATATGCAATTCTGATCTTAATGACTATAGCACAAATATGCCCAGATTTAGGTTGCTAAGTGGCAATGCAGCACTAACTAGTTCACAACAGGACTGTGTAGTGGTCATAATTATCATTGTGAACAATGGAAAAATTGCTTTTGATACTGGGAATGAGCACGTTATCAGGTCAACTGGACCAAAAATTAGAATTATTTTGACATCAAGCAATAGCTGTCACAATTTTACTTTTACAGCTTTGTAACAACTAATTTTACAAATGAGTGCCTGTATATAAAATTTGACCAAGAATGTGGGTCTGTAGTCATTTGCACACCATAAATTGAAAGCTAACAGCAACAAGTATGCAAAGTAAAATTAAATGTTTTACATTATCTACATTTTTCTACTTTTTGTTTTCGCTCATTGGATGAGGGCAACGCTGGCTAGGCCAGCATTCCATCCTTAATCACCCACAGGGCAGTTAAGAGGAAACCGCACTTCTGTAGGACTAGAGCCACATGTAGGCCAGACCAGGTAAAGACAGTAGCTTCCTTCCCCAAAGGACAGGAGCGAACCGGATAAGTTTTCACAACAATTGACAATAGACTCATGGTCGTCATTAGACTCTTAATTCCAGATTTTTATTGTATTCAAATTCTACCATCTGCAAAGGTGGGATTCAAACCCAGGTCCCCAGAAACTCATCTGGATCAACAGTCCAGCAATCATCGGCCATCATCTTCTTTACTGCTCCAATGAATCAACTGCTGCATCTACAACTACAACTGGTGCATAACAAAATAATTATTCAGGAAAATCAGGAACGGAATTCAATTGTACATCGGGTTCAACACTCTGGTTTTCCTAATAATTCAACAGCAAATTGTGAAGAGTGAATCATAATGTGAAGGTCCCAATTTTAATCACCACCTGCAGAGTTCACTGCCTGGACTCAGGGCTACAATAGGAACACAATTGCCCTGATGCCCTTAGGCCAGAGACAAAAAAAATCAGCTGTGTTCCCATGCCTTAACTATCAAAATCATTTTAAAAATTGGAGATGACATGGATGAAATAATTCTTCAGAGGCTGGCACACCTCAGTCACAAAATCAGGCATTCAGCAGGCCAATCTCACTGACATTCACTCTTTTTTGAAAGGTGGTTCTCCCTGATTGGAAAAGATTAATCAGGGAACTCATTCTACAAGACCTAGTTGGCTGACCTTGTCAGTCACGATATCCCTCCATTCGGAGTCCGTGGACATAGGGTGGTCCAATTCCTTTGGGAGCTTCTTGGGACATTTTAACATCTGCTAGTGGAAGGCAGCTCAATGCATTTACATTCACTAGTCAGCCTCCCAGAATGTGTTCTAATTTGTAATTCTAAGAACTTAATATAAGAGACCACTGCTGAATGTGGCCCAAAGATATAGGCGGTGCTGCCCTAGCGTTTTTAAGATGACCAGGTAAGGCTTTGTAGTCTGTGATCATCACAAATTTTCACTTATAAAGATATTGGTGGAAATTTGACTCCAAATATGAGCGTTAATTCTGCTTCTTCTATTTGGGCATATTTAAACTCTACATTAGCCAAAGTCCTGGATGCATAAGCTATTAGGCATTCCTCTGCAGTGGGCCACCTATGAGCTAATACTATCCTGATGCAATAAGGGAGGCAGCCGACGTCAATACCACATCTTTCTCAGTATCATGGTGTGCCAACAAGTTAGAGGATGGTAGTTGTTTCTTTACATCATTAAAAAAAGCTGGGGTTAGCTAAAAGACCAATGCTGACTCTTCCTTAGGAGTTGATGCAATTGTACCAGGATGAACACTCGGTTTTGTTTGAGCTTCCCATAATAATTTACCAGACTCAGAAAAGACCTAAGCTCCTGGACAGACATGGGGGCTGGGGCACCTTTGATCATGCCTGGAATAAAGATGGAAGTAAGACCACACTATATCTCTGAGCGTTTTGCTTCAACTGAGTGGGGCATCGGGACGACAGGCGCACCCTACTCTCATTTACCTCTCAGCTCCCCCCGACGCACAAACCTCATTCCTGATGAAGGGTTTATACCCGAAATGTCGATTCTCCTGCTTCTTGGATGCTACCTGACCTGCTATGCTTTTCAAGCACCATACTCTCTTCAAGGAGGTCAAACCACGTCAGTTTTGTGTACAGATCCTGAGGGATTAGGTCTTTATCAAAATGCAAAAAAAACAGTTTACTATTTGTTTAAAATCCCTACAAAGGAAAACTGACTTGTCAGGCTTCAAAATTGGTACAATGATGCTACCCTTTCCATGAATTGGATTGGTTTCATGATTCCCTCACTTTCCAACCTTCTGATTTCTACACCTATGTTTGTTCAGAAGGCAAATGACATTGGATGAGCCTTGCAGAATCCAGTATCACTTCCTGGCCAACATGCCAAGTCGCTTTGGCTCCTCTGATAGTCCCAAGGCCTTCCTGGAAAACGTTCAGGTGTTTAACCAGGACGTCACTCAGGCTGCTAACTGAAAAATATCGAGCCAATCTAGGTGAAGCTCTCACAACCAATTTCATCCCACCAAGCTTGGGCCCACACATTTGAACCACAATCGTAACCAAATCAGCTGCCTTTCGTAACAGACCAGAACATAGGTTGTACACTTAATCTGCAAAGGACAGGTTCTTGGCCTAGGTGAAGTACTGTGCAAATTTAATGGCTGAAGCCAGAGCAAATTTTATTAAAGACTGGTTCTGTGATCATTGACACAACAGATATCAACATCCATTTGAACCAGACATCCATTTAACAAGACACTTATTTTAACTGGTTCTGATTTGCACGTTCCAAAGCAATTTAACTCTTCCAAATCAGATGCAGGTGGAGTTTCCCAGTTACAAACTCTCCTAGACACCACCTACAAATCAACTTACTCCACTTAGGTCTAACAGGGCCCCGTTACTGGCTTGAATCCACATATCAATTATAATATCTTACAGGCAGGATCCTGAAGAAAACTAACTGTTTGGCCAAGACTTGGCTTTATTTGGGATTTTGCTGTGTGCCAACCTACAGATATTCATATCAGGATATTTCTTGAGTGAGGCAATGCAGTTGCCTGCATTCAATTGGTGTTCCCCAAGTTCTGGTGAGGCTGTCCACTTCCCATCGGAATATCTTGCAACTCACATGCTCCACTTGCCACATTTTCTGATGATAAAGCCAGTTGTAGCAACTAGGAGACAATGGGGACTGCAATCGCTGGAGAAACCAGAGTTGATAAAGCATGGCCTGGAAAAGGCACAGCAGGTCAGGCAGCATTTGAGGAGCAAGAGTCAACATTTTTGGCAGGAACCTTGTTCAAGCCAGTTGTAGTGCCTGTGTGAAGTCCAGCTGAGTTTCAGCCAGCAGGCGTTTTTGCACAGTCATATCATTAATCCTACTTAATAGACCATCTCTAACCATCTCATTAAGGGTTAAACTAAATTCACTGGCTTCTGCCAGTCATCTTAACTTAGTCAAAAACCCCAATATGGATTCTCCTAGTTCTAAAATTGCTGAGTAAAAGGGATAGCATCTCAGAATTAAAGAAGCCTCGAGATATAATATTCCTTAACTCTGTGAATCAATTCTTGAAAGGTTTTAGTATCTGATCTCTCAGAAAAAGTTTAGACTCCTAATAATAATAATGCAGCTTCAGCTACACAGGCTGTCATGAGAAATACTTGTTGTTTTTCAACAGTCACAACATTGTTTGCCCAGAAAAAAATAATGCATTATTTCCACATACTGGGGCCAGTCAAGACAACAGGGCCAAATGACAAATCTGCTTCCAAACAGAGATATGATGTAAGGAAATGCCTACCCAAGTTCAAACCAACTGCTGAGAGTTGGTTCAGAATAGGGCTTTACTCTTGCTGTCGCTGAACCAACTCTTTCAGAGGCTGGCCCATCAATCATCATTTATTTACAAGCACATAGCCTGTGACATTAACACTGCCTCTCATTTGAGTCAGGCATTCAGCAGGCCAATATTCCTGACATTCATCCTTCTCTGTCAGCCAGATCACCCAGATTGGACCAGCTTAACAGCACTAATTAGGGAACTCATTCTATGAGGTCCAGCTGACTGACCTCATTACAATCATTACAATGAAAGAAAGGACTGACAGAGACAGCGATTGGGAACAGCTGCAGTGAGGTCACTTTGAGACCATCTTGAACTTCGCAGCAGCTCCAAGATTTTGGGGAACCAAAGGAACTGGCAGAGGTGTCGCATGGCCTGAACTTTGACAGCAGGCACAGAGCAGTGTATAGTCAAGTCATGAGCTGTGGACCAATCTTGTTTCAGATTCTGAATGCTTTCCGTCCCTCCAAGTGATGCCCCAAATCTGGGAAACGAGGGCCTTGCAATTCCCGAGGCAGCAGAGGGGTCATGTGGTCAGTTTGTAAAGGGAGCTATTTGACTGTGGGGGTGGCACACAAAATGCAATCCACTAGTTTCTCTCTACTCTTGACTCTGAAGGCAGCAGTTTCTTGCTGGAAGTCATTGAACTGGGAATCAGGAGAGCAAGCAATGGGTTTTTGGGTGTCTTGGAGCATTCCTGGCCTTGCATGTTGCTGTAGCTCACCTCACCTTTGTCTCTAGGCTTGCATTTCTGATGGCTCAAGTTCTGGACTGGTTTGTATAATTAACTCGTGATCAACTTTAAAAATTACTTCATTTGAGAAAAATACAATTGAATTTAGTTGTATTGTTTCCTTTGGTCAAACAGCCTGCAAATCATGCAAGTAATTTGGATGAGGAATGAGATAGTGGAGTACTGGGACAGAACAGATGTCAGACAATAGGGTTTGTGGAACAGCAACCAAAGAAGTCCAAGCTACCAGAACAGAAGTTAGTGTCAGAAAATATTACCTATAAGTTTCAAAATTTCAAAAGCTTTACAACCCTGATAATGGCCTAGAAAATATCTTAAAGATGGATACTAGTACTTGAGAGAGGAATTTCAGGACAGCTTAAGTACTATGTAATTACAAGGACAATCAGTACTTGGAAACACTACTTTTTCTGATTTATTTCTATGACATTTTTTTGTTTTTGAGTCAAAGTCCAAACTAGGAGGAACAGTGAAAATGAAGGCAGCTCAGAATTGTCAGAATAAGATCACCGAATTTTACAGCACAAAAGGAAGCCTTTCTTTCTACTATGCCAATGCTTGCTCTTCAGAAGGACAATTTAAATAATTCTGAACCCTTCTTTTATCCCATAGCCTTGTTTCTAGGATATATCCAACTCTATTCAAAAGTTAATAACTGAATCTGTTTCCACCATCCTTTCACAGGCAATCCATTCTGGATCACAGCCTTAGTGAAATAGTGACATGGTGATGCCAAAGTTGGACTGGGGTAGACAAGGTCAAAAATCAAACAACACCAGGCTATAGTCCAACAGGTTTATTTGAAATTGCAAGCTTTCGGAACTCCACTCCTTCCTCAGGCGTGGTATGATAGGGAGGTATAAGACACATATTGATAAGCAAAAACTTTAAAACTAGCTTCCCTTGTTTATCCTTTAATCAGTTAGGACATAAATAAGGCCTTGATAAGACGAGTATGCAAACAGTACTTGTCTGCTTGATCAGTACAACTAATGACTTCACTTCTATCCATTAGCCTCATGTAATTTCAGGCTCAACCTACTAGAAACAGAATTCCTTCTCTGAGAGTCAAATATTGCAACAGGTAAAGTAGCACCTTAATAAAACATAGCTTGGGAAAATGTCAAGTTCAAAACACAATGTGATGTTAAACAGATTGCATACACTGATTACCCAAATACTACAGGAAGGCATAAATTCACATCTGCCTAAAAGGCGCTATGGAATAGTTCTCTAATGTGGTCAGTTGTCAGGGACAGGAATATGTGACTAAGTGTTAGGCAGGGAGGGGGACCTAGACAGGCAGAAGTACCAGCCTCTGCAATTGTACAACAGGTTTAAGGTTCTCTCAGCCGGTTTGGGTGAATCAGGGCTACATGATCACTCAGCAAACTGACTATGGCATCATGTTATAAAAATCCATTCCAGTCTTGGGAGTAACAAGGAATGCAATACTAAAGGATAATGACACTATTCGGTGAAGCAAAAAAAGTGAAAGTCCAGACAACTTTGTTGCTTGCCTAGTGCATGACATCTACTCAGGGCTGAACAGGGACTAGCAGAGGAATAGCTCCTACATTCATGATCAATGTAGGTACCAGCAACGTAAGTAGAACTAGGAAAAGAGATGTTGCAAAGAGAGTATGAGAAGGTAGGCGCTAAATTAAAATCCAGATTTCAGATGCATGCAAATTAGCAATGATAAATGAAATTCAATAGGAATATGTAGCTCAAATATTGATGAGAAAAAAACAAACAAGTTCATGGACACTGGCACCAATACTGGACAAATAGTAGGACTGCACTACTGGGACAATTTATACCTGAACAGTGCAGGGGCCAATGTTCCTGCAACCCGCATAACTCTGGAAAGAGAGAGGATTTTAAAGTCAACAATGGGAGTAAGGAATAAAATGTAGAAAACTGTGGTGCACAATGTTCCCTCTAAACTGTGCGGTTGCATACACAGTTTGACATTCAGTGCACAGCCATCAGCATCAGCATACTGACTGCTCCATTTAATTGTGGTTCCACAAGTCGCTAATGCGCACAAGTCTCGCAGGTCCGCACTGCCAGTAAGAAAATTAGGGGTAATGGTGGTGGCATATCCAAGAATAGAGGGGGAAGAAAAAAAGTATGGTGTGAGAAAAAGAGAATTAAAACTAGCAATACATCAATAACCTGGCACTAAAAAGATTACAGAGACAAAACTAAAGAATGTATTCAGAGGGTCAGTGTGGACTGGTTGGGCCGAAGGGCCTGTTTCCACACTGTAGGGAATCTATTCTAATCTACATGCACACAGCACTGATATCAAAGTCAATGATTGATGGTGCATATTGAAATAAATATGACTTCTCAGCCATACAGAGACTGACGCTTTGGATTGGTATTTGAATATTGTAGGGTAGATAATATTCAAGACGAAAAGGAAACAAATTCAAGTTAGAGGGCTAGAACTAAAAAGCAAGGATGGCATTTGAGGGATAACAAGAGATTACCTTAGTTCAGAGAATCAAATGTAGAACCAGTTTGGGTGGAGATGAAAAATAGTAGAGGAAATATGTCACTAGTTTAAGTAGTGTACATGCCATCTAATACTAACTACGGTGTAGGACAAAGTATACAAAAATAATGTGTCCATGATAAAGCGATGGGAACAATCATGAGTGACTTTAATCTACACAACAAACTGGGAGAAAATCAGATTAGTAGCAGTAGCCTGGAAGGGGAGTTCATGGAATGCTTTCAAGACAGTTTCTTACAGCAGCAAGTTCTGGAACTGATCAGATCCATGTCTAAAAACTAAAGAAGGGCAGCGATGTGGTCATGAAAGCTAAACAAGCTGAAGTGAACTGGCATTCTGGGCTAGGAGATAGATCAGTAGAGATATAATGGTAGAATTTAAGGGAACATTTTAGAATATTCAGAATAAAGTATCCTACTATAAAGGAAAACTCTAAAGGATGGACCTAACATCTATAGTAAGTTGAAGCAATTAAGGAAAGTATCAGACTTACGCAAAGGTAGATGGCAGGTCAGACTATCAGTTAGAATATAAACCATAAAATAAAGGAGCAGAAATTAGGCCATTCAGTCCATTGAGTCTGTTCCGCCATTCAATCACGGCTGATAAGTTTCTCAAGCCCACTCTCCCGCTTCCTCCCCATAACCCTTGATGCTCAAGAATCTGTCCATCTATCTGTCTTACATATACTCAATGACCTGGCCTCCACAGCCTTCTGTGGCAATGAATTCCATAGATTCACCACTCTGACTGAACAAGTTTCTCCTTATCTCCATTCTAAAAGGTCTTCCCCCTTTACTCTAAGGCTATGCCTTCAGGTTCTAGTCGCTCCTACCAATGGTATCCACTGACATCTTGACATCTACTCTGTCCATTCAGTATTCTGTATGTTTCAATTAGATACCCTCTCATCCTTCTAAACTCCATCGAATATAAACGCAGAGTCCTCAAACATTCCTCATATATTAAGCTTTTCATTCCTGGGAACATTGTCGTGAACCTCCTCTGAACATGCTCAAGGGCAAGTACATCCTTCCTATGATATGGGGATCAAAACTGCATACAATATGCCAAATGTGGTCTGACTAGGGTCTTATAGAGCCTCAGAAGTACATCCCTGTTTTTATATTCAAGTTGCCTCAAAATAAATGCCGTCAGTGCATTTGCCTTCCTAACTACTGACTAAACCTGCAAGTTTACCTTGCGAGAATCCTAGACTAGAATTCCCAAGTCTCTTTGCACTTCAGACTTCTGAATTTTCTCTCCATTTAGAAAATAGTCCATGCCTCTATTCTTCCTACCAAAGTGCATGATCTTACACTTCCCCACATTGTACTCCATCTGCCACTTCTTTGCCCACTCTCCTAACCTGTCCAAGTCCTTCTGCAGCCTCCCCACCTCCTCAATGCTATCTGTCCCTATAACCATCTTTGTATCGTCTGAAAACCTAGCCAGAATGCCCTCCATTCCTTCATCTAGATCATTAATGTATAAAGTGAAAAGTTACAGACCCAATACAGCCCTGCGGAACACCACTTGTCACTAGCTGACATTGTGAGAAGTGGTGTCCCTTTATCCCCACTCTCTGCTTCCTGCCAGACAGCCAACCTTCTATCCACGCTAGCACCTTACCTCTGAAACCCTGGGCCTTGATCTTACTCAGTAGCTTCTGGTGCAGCACCTGACCTTCTTGAAGTCCAGGTCGATAACATCCATCAGCTTTCCTTGGTCTAACCTGCTTATTACTACCTCAAAGAATACTAGAGATTTGTCAGGCCTGACCTCCCCTTGACGAAACCATGCTGACTTTACCCTGTTTTACGATACACTTCCAAGTATTCAGAAATCTCATCCTTCACAACGGATTCCAGGATCTTACCCACGACCGACATTAGCCTAATCAGACTGTAATTTTCTGTCTTTTGCTTTACTCCCTTTTCAAACAGAGGTGTCATGTTAGCGATTTTCCAGTCCTCTGGGACCCTCCCTGATTCTAGCGATTCCTGAAAGATCACCACTAACGTCTTCACTATCTCTTCAGCTATCTCCCTTAGAACTCTAGGGTGTATTTCATCTGGTCCAGGTTATGCATCCACCTTCATGTCAGTAATAACTAAGATATTTGACAAGATGCCACAAAGGTTACTACAGAAAGAGTCTCATGGTATCAGGGATAACACATTGGCCAAGATTGAAGATTGTCTGGCTAGCTGGCAGGAAACAATGCATAAAAATGTCATTATCTGATTGGCAAGATGTGACAAGTGGCATCCAACAAGAGCCTGTGCTAGGGCCCTAACATTTTATAATTTACACAAACTAGTTAAACGAGGACAGTAAAGACATGTGAGCTAAACTTACTATGAAAATATGAAATGATCCTGCTCCCCATTGGAATGTGGAATGCGTTGAGGCAGCTAGCTACCAAGTTGCACAACCTCAGAAATAATTCTCTTCATCTCTGCCCCGAAAGGGCAACCCTGAACTTAAAAGAATTACCACTACTTATAGACTAATCCACAATAGGAGACATTCTTTCTACGCTCACCTAGTCAACGCTATTCAGAATCTTATACACTTCAGTCAAGTCGCCCCATGTTTTTCAGAACTGAGAGAAACAAGCCCAACCTGTCCAATATATCCTCAAAAGAAAATCCACTGATTACAGGTATCAATCAAGTAAAACTCCTCTGATTCATCTCCAATGTCTTTACCCTCTTAAAACAAGATCAGAACTGTACAAAGTATTCAAAATGTGATCTCACCAATACTGTATATTGGTCATTCTTTAAAGTTAAGGATTGCCACCCTTTCATATTTTCAAAGCAGAAGTAGACAGATTCTTGTTAGGCAGGCTATTCAGAAATTACTGGAAGTAGATGGGAATGTGAAATTTTAAATACAAAACAGCCATAATTTTAATGAATGGTGAGGCAGGCTCAAGCAGCTGAATGAGGTAAAAACAATGACTGCAGATGCTGGAAACCAGATTCTGGATCAGTGGTGCTGGAAGAGCACAGCAATTCAGGCAGCATCCGACGAGCAGCAAAATCGACGTTTCGGGCAAAAGCCCTTCATCAGGAAGCAGCTGAATGGTCTATTTATGCTATTAGGTATATTCACAATCTTTGATTTCATTTTACATTGGCATGTTGAAACTAAAAGTAAAGACTGTTAAAGGATCAAAATTCCTGGTGATCAAGCACCAATTTACTGACTTTAAATACAGAAGCAAAATACTGTGGATGTTGGAAATATTTCAGATTTTAATACAAAGTTTGTTTTAACCGGCACTCCTGAAAAACTGACAAAAATTATATACCTCTAATAGCACAAAGTTTACAGTATTATTTTGACCAAGTATTACAGTTTTGTATTTACCTCAATGTAAGCACATTGTTCAATTGAATGGCCACTCAAAATATCAGTTGATTTATTTTCAAATCAATTCCTCTTCAAATTCTGTAATCTACCACGATGTCCAAGTATGATGTGGAGGTGCCAGTGTTGGACTGGGTTGGACAAGATCAAAAATTACATGACACCAGGTTATCTTCTATATTGATAAAAATCTTTGTTAAAATCACACAACACCAGGTTATAGCCCAAAAGATTTAATTGGAAGCACTAGCTTTAAGAGCGCTGCTCCTTCATCAGGTGGTTGTGGTGTATAAGATTTTACGACAGAATTTACAGCAAAAGTTTACAGTATGATGCAACTGAAATTATACATTGAAAAAGACCTGGATTGTTTGTTTAGTCTCTCATCTGTTAAAATAACCATGTTAGTTTCACTTCTTTCACATGTAGATCGCAAAACCTTTCTTTAAAAGTTACATTCTCAAGTGAACTTCAAAGTTAAAAAAAGGTTTTGCGATTTACATATGAAAGAAGTGAAACTAACATGGTCATTGTAACAGATGAGACACTTAAACAATCAAGGTATTTTTCAATGTATAATTTCAGTTACATCATACTGTAAACTTTTGCTATAAATTCTGTGTCTTACAATTTTATACTCCACAACCACCTGAAGGAGCAGAGATCCAAAAGCTGGTGTTTTCAATTAAATCTGTTGGACTCTAACCTGGTGTTGAGATTTTTAAACTTTGTACACCCCAGTCCAACACCAGCATCTCCATATCATGACAAAAGTTTAAGTTATCACAGGGCAGTGACTGGGATGTGCACATTAATTAATCAGAACCTGCATCTCCATTCTAACTGCATTCTTTAGGGACAACACAGACATATAGTAGTTCCAGTCACAACACACAGGCCATTCATAGAAACACCGCGCGGTCATTCAGCTCCAAAAACTTTGATCATTCAATAAGATCATCTTGTCACCATTCTACACATGTTGTGTCCATACCCAATGGTACACTGGCCTTCATCGTATCAGACTCTCTAACTATCTTAGGTTTGTTCAATACATTCACATCAACTGTATGACCTTTTGATCTCTGACTTGTAAATTCTGTGTCGGATCTCTCCTCTCACTAGCAGCTGGAGAAGTGAGGCTCCAAAAGCTTGTGTTTTCAAATAAATCTGTTGGTGTCATGTGATTTTTGACAATATCCAAGTAGTCAGTTGAGGGTGCGAGTGAGAAGACTTTCTGCCAGTAAGTTTTATTTAAGGCAAAGTTGTATTATTATTTCAGTGATTTATGCTGTAAATAAAGTGTAACAATGATGTGGATACCTCCTATATATTTCTATTACTTTTGCTTTTACATTGTTCAGGTGGAGCTCCTGATTATACGGAATATTTGATCAACTGGTACTCTCCTGGCGTTAAAGATGCTGGCTAATAAAACAATTTGCTGTACTAGGAAGCAGAGGTGTTATTACATTAGCATGTCCAAGTCTGCCAGGTGTTCAAAACCAATAACTGATATACCTATTTGTAGTCAGTATCTTTTAAAACAAAATATAATGTAACATCTCAAAATCCACAGCTCAAGCACACAGCTGAATTGTTCTTGTAACTTTGGGCATTCTTTAGGGACAACACAGACATATAGTAGCTCCAGTCACAAGAGACAGACACATTCATAGAAACACATCATTCAGCTCCAAAAACGTTTGATCATTCAGTATCATCTTGTCACCATTCTACACATGTGTCCATACCCAATGGTACACTGGCCTTCAACGTACAAGTCTCACTTGCTGACTCATTCTCAGAGCGCTTGATGGAAGTATGTTCTTAATATCACATACCTTTTACATGAAGAAGCATTTCTTGACAACACATGTTGGATAGGCCTGCCACCTGAGGAAATAGTGTCTCCGTCTAATTTGGTAACTACTTTAATCAGTTTAAATGCCTTAATTAAATCACCCCTTAAAATCTTCTACACTAGAGTACAAACTCAGTTTATACAACCCATACTCAATCTCTCCCTTTTAGTTTCATTCCATGCAGCGGCCAAAATTGATGGCAGCACACCAGACAAGGTCTAACCAGAACTAATTAACATAATTTCTATCTCTTTGTGACAAAGGCTAACAATTCATCAGCTTTTGTATACATTTTCGTGCCTGTCCACTTGATTTTAGTGTGTATACAAACACCTAAATCTCTGTGGAACAGGTTTCCAAAGTCCCTTTACAAACTAGTCATACACCAAAAAAAGTCAAATGACTGTTAGCAACATCACAGGCAACATACTGGCTTTATTCAAGTGAAAACGGTGGCAATGACCCAGTTGAAAATGTGTGTTGAGCAACTGAACTGGTAGCATGATAAAGAAGAGGTGCTAAAAAGGCTGGCAGCACTCCAGGTAGAGAAGTCACCAGGCTAGGATGGAATGTATTCTAGATTACTAAGAGAGGTAAGGGAGCAAATTGCAGAGCAATTGACAGAAATATTCCACGTTCCTCTGAACAGAGCAAAACAGATCTGTCTGCTTGACAAGAATTGTGTGTAAAATTGTCCAGTATTAACTTATTTTCTCTGTGTATGTTTATCTTATTCTGTGTTATGCCCTCCCTCAGAAAGCATTTGATACAGTACTACATAGCATGTTGGTCCGAAAATTAGAAATGTTTAGAATTGATGGGTCCTTGGTCGTATGGCTGCAAGATAGGAAACAAAGGGTAGGTATAGATGGGCACTTCTCAGACTGGAGACCAGTTGAAAGTAGTATTTTCCCAGGGTGCATTGTTAAGACTTCTGCTTTTCCTGATTTATATAAATGATTTAGAAATGGGTGTGGAGGGCAAAACTTCTAAATTTGCAGATGACACAAAGCTCAGGAGAACAGTGACTTGTGAGTTTGATGCTGAGTGACTTCAGTGTGAAATTGACAAGTTAGTCATGTAGGCAAACACCAGGCAGCTGAATTATAATGCAGAGAAACATGAGATAATGCATTTTGGTAGAAGAAACATGGAGACACAATACAGGCTCAATGGTATAACTTTGACTGGAATACAGGAGCAGACGGAGCTCAAATGCATAATTCTGAAAAGGTGGTCAGACATGTTGAAACAGTTAAGGCGGCTTGTTGGATCCTTGGGTTTCTAAATAGAGAGACAGAGTATAAAAGCAAGGAAGTGATACCACATCTCTACAAATCATTGGTCAAACCACATTTGGGGTACTGTGTTCAGTTCTGGGCACCTTATTTAAGGAAAGATATTAAAGTCCTTGAGATAGTGCAAAGGAGAATTACTACCAGGAATGAGAGATGTTAGATACAAAATTAGAGAAATCAGGCTTATTTTCTTTGGCTCATAGAAGATTAAGAGGTGACCTTATTGTGGCATTGAAAATTATGAATAATTTTGACAGATTAAAGAAGGATATCATGTTTCCACTAGTTGGTATACCAGTAATTAGGGGTCAAATTTCAAGATTATCAGCAAGAGAGGTAATGAGATGAGGAGAAACTTCTTTACACAGCCATTAGATTTAGGAGAGTGGTAGAGGCATATTCCACAGGAGATTTGAAAAGAGTACTGAATATATATTCAAAGTGATGAATTAGAGGGCTATGGAGACATGGCTAGAGAATGAGATGAGCTGGGCAGCTATTTCAGGAGTCGATACAAACACTGAGTCAAATGGCCTCCTGCATTGTAAAATTCTACTATCTCATGCCATCACTGAACAGTATCAGCTCTATTACATTTAACTATCTTTCCTTTTGTGCTACTTGATTTGAATGTGAAGGTAAGCATTGACATAAGTGATCAATGCTTTTAGCTAGCAGATATTCTGAGAGTCAGATAATCAATTAAAGCATTAAATTTGGACTTCCTGTAAATTTCAAGTCTGTTTACACACAAGTCTACTTTTAAAACTAGTTTTGCTCTAAATGTGACACCTTATCTCATTGAGTTCTTAGTTCCTTTAGCCAGTATGGATTGCAATGTATTATTGTGGTGTTTCACTGTAGCTATTTGTTTTCATACTGTCCATTTCAACATCAAACACTTCATTAGTGACAAGAAATGTCCAACAGTTCAGATTTTAAAAATCACTTCACCACGTCACACCAACACAGACTGCTAAAATTTTAACCACCACCCAGCAAATTATCTGACGTACTGGAAAAACAGCTTACTTCTGACTTCTCCACTTCGGGCATTAATTTAAATCATAAGTTAAATGCTTGGAAGGAACTTATATGAATACATATATCAAACATTCCGAAGTGTTTCACACCCAAAGAACTATTTTGAAGTAGAGTCATCGGTGTTCCTAAGAAAACAGAACAGCGAAAATGCACAAAGTCCCACAAAGAATAAAAAGGATAGATGACAGTGCTAGTTGCAGGAGGAACTTTGACCAGGATATCACAGTCTCATTTTCAAGTAATGCATGGATCTCTGACTTCTACTGGAACCATTAGAACCTAGTTAAATGTAAATTTACATTTTACATTTATTAAAGGTAAAATGCTGAACATAAAATCAATACTTCCTTCAAATACATGTAATGAAAAATGTGTCCTCAAGTGATAAACAAACGCTAACTGAACTAAAATGGAGGAAATGGTCTGTACACATTGTACAAGGAGTTCAACGAGATGAGCAGAAGTGTAGGAGTTGAGGAGCATCATGGAAAGTGTATAAAAACACCCGAGCAGAGACCAAACTGCCAAACCTCTTCTGGTACTTCAACATGAAGAGAGCATAGAGGAAAAAAAACTCAAACTACTCAAAATGGCTTGAAGGTAAATACAAAATAAAATAGAAAGTACAATTGTAATAAGGAAAAAGGAATTAAATACATACTTGAAAAAGAATAAATTAAAGAGCAAAACAGTATGGTAAGTGTTGGATATTTGGCATGACCACAATGGATCAATGGACTCAGCGTCTTAGTCAGAGTGTCATACAACAAAGAGGAGGTCCTTCAGCCTATGAAGTCTGCGCCAAACCATCTAGATTAATCGCACTTTACACAAAAGGTTTGAACATCATGACTCCCTCTGGACTGTACAATTCCATTCTGCCCCAAAAGCATGTGGATGCTGAACTCCACTATAATCTTCAAAAACTAAAATCAATAGTTTTTAAGTTGCATATGGATATTGGGAAATGTGAAGCAAAGATGGGCAATTGAAATTGAGATACTGATCAGCTGTAATCCAGTTGAATGCCAAAATAGACGTGAATAGCTGACTGCCCTCTAAATTTCATAAACAGTAATCAGATAACAAGTTAGTTTGTTGATTTTTGTGGAATATATGTTGGCCAGTACACACACAGTATTTTATTGTTCTTCTATAGATAATATCAAAACAGCTTTTGTATCCACCTGATCAGCCAGGGAATCGCAATTTAACATCACATTTGAAAGATAACTGCTCTGGCAGTGCAAAATCCTTTCACAGTCCTGAATTTATGCACTGAAGCAGCAGACGAGTACTGAAGTCCCTACTATGTATCTCGAACCCACAGCCTTCTGAGTCAAAGACAAGAAAATCACCACTGAGCAACCTAGCACTTTGAAAGTGTGAGGATTGTGAAAAGAAAGCCAATACAGAAGGAGGACAAAATCAGCATCTGAGCAATTCTGTCCATGAGAGGAACTGCTGCAACATTTTCACTATCTTTCCATAAAGATGGAATGTCAGCAACATCAGCAAAATGAAAGGGTTGATCATTGACTTCAGGAAGCAAGGTGGAAAGCACGCCGTTATCTATATCAATGGAGCTGAGGTGGAGATGGTCAACAGCATCAAGTCCCTAGGAGTGATGTTCACCAACAATCCGTTCTGGTCCACCCATACGGATGCGACAGTTAAGCAAGCACAACATTATAGGCTAAGGAAACTCTGCATTTTTATAGATGCACCACAGAGTATTCTATCCAGATAATCAAGGCTTTGTTTGGCAACCATTCTGCCAAGAACCATAAGAACCTACAGAGTGTTGTGAATACAGCCCAGTCCATCACACAAGCCAACCTTCCACCTATTGACTCCATCTATATTTCTCGCCACCTTGGAAAGGCAGCCAACATAATGAAAGACCCCTGCCCAACAGATTCAAGAACAGCCTTTTCTCCATTACCAGACTTCTGAACAGACCTTACAAATTTAATGTTGACCGCGCTCCTTGTGTACCTTCTCTGCAGCTGTAACACTGTATCCCTCACTATTCTATTACCCTTCTGCACTTCACATGGCATGATCTGCCTGTATGCAAAACAAAATTTTTCACTTGTACTTAGGTACCTGTGCCAATAAATCAAATTAAAGATGTGCATCCTAATTTCTCCCTAAATAAGACTGCATCCTGTTGTCAGTTTTCCTGCCAGAAGAAACAACTTCTATGTACCCGATCAAACCATTACAACATGCAAAACTTCTCCATTAGATAACCCCTCAATCTTCTTTACATGAGGGAGTATAAGCTTTGTTGATCTAATGTTGCATTGTTTAATATTTTAAACCCTAATATTACTCTAATGATTTTGTGCTACATGCTCTCCAATGCCAATTTATCCTTAAGCTGTAAGGCCTAGAACTGAACAGTCAGCCAGATGGGGTTTGGACCAGCTTCTGTGTAACTGAAACACAATACTGCATAATACTGTACTCTTGAGAAAAAAGATTAAATCATTCTTCCAGCTGTTTGATATCAAGTGATTTGCCTGCAAGAACGTAAATATCTTGGCTCCACCAGTTTCTAATTTGAAAATATTTTTCTTTGTATTTCTCTAATCTAAAGTAAAGAATCTCATTTCCTCACACTAAATACCATTTGCCACAGCTTTTCCAACTCAGACATATGTCAGTGTCTCTTTGTAACTTCCTATTATCTACACATCCTACTATCCCTATAGGAAGGATATTATTAAATTGGAGAGAGTTCAGAAAAGATTTACCAGGACTTTGCCAGGAATGGAAGGTTTGAGTTATAAAGATAGGCTGAATAGGATAGGACATTTTTCACTGAAGTTTAAGAGGTTGAGGAGTGAATTTTGAGAGGTTTAAGGTCATGGGGGGGGCTATCTTTTCCCTATGATGGGGGAAGTCATGGGGTAAATCTTTTTCCCCACAGAATTGTTTGTCTGTGGAATGAATTGCCAGAGGAATTGGTGGATGCAAGTACAGTTACAATGTTGCATTGTTTAATATTTTAAACTCTAATATTACTCTAATGAGTTTGTGCTACATGCTCTCCAATGCCAATTTATCCTTAAGCTGTAATGCCGAGAACTGAACAGTCAGCCAGATTTCAACAGACATTTCAATAAGTCTGTGAATAGGAAGGGTTTGGAGGGATATGGGCCGAACGCAGGCGAGTGGGACTAGTTTGGTTTGGGAACATGTTTGGCATGGACTAGTTGGTCCAAATAATCTGTTTCCATGATATGTGACTCTGACCCCTCACTTGGTGCCAATCTTGTATAATACATGCAAATACATTATATCCAACACCATGGTAAAAAAATCTAATTTTCACAGGCCACCAGCACAGCTCCTGCAACATGGATCGTCTGCAATTTGGAAGCCCTCCTCTTGCTATTAAAATCATCTATGGATCCCTGTAGCCCAATTTCTTTTCTGTAAATAAGGTTTCTGGACGCTGCACTCGCTCATCAGTTAGCTGTTGCTGCTAACCCAATTATGATCCTGTGCTCTTTCCACTCCCACTTTCCCTCCACTTGAACCCCTAATGCCTAACCTCTAATACAACCCTTTGCCTCTCAATCCTCAACACCTCAGACTGCTTAGCAAATAAACCAGCATTGGTTCTCTGTTTGATTGTTTGTCAAATCACCCTTTTCCATCATTTCAGTATTTTTATAACTGATAAAATGACACGTGCAGGATGAAAATTATAAGAGAGCTATTTTAAGACCTGGAAATTTTTTTCCAAAATTGCTTATTGCAGTGATTAAATAAATGTTCAATGGCGACTCCAGACAACTGAACAAGCAAACATCCTAGCTGGAAGTCAACAATGGGTGTACCGCAGAGATTGCACCTCTCTCTCTCTATACTGTAGCTCTGAGCTGAGCAACTGGTATCACTGCGCAGATGGTTGGACAGTACATCAAATATCAAACTACCAATTTGCTCAGCTTGATTCAATTTTTAAACACAGAGCAATTCTCTTTTAAATCTTGAAGATTATTTATGGTGACCAATATTCTCTCTCGCCTGCTCTGATGTTCTGCGCACAATCAGCATCAGGAGACTGATTGCAGCATTGAAATCCAGTTCCAAAGGTCACCGCCACACCTTGGAAGTTAGAGGGAATGCTGACGGGTGAGCCCTTGAAATATCTTCACAAGCCCCACACCTAACTCCCTCCCCAGGTTGAGAACTTCTGCCATGGGGTGCAAGTAGATGTTTGGGTAGATGGCTTGTTTGGAGATTGTACCCCTTTACAGATGCTTCAACTTTGCCTCTGCAAGTTCATGATGGCATCTTAATGTGTTATGACCCCTCAAATTCTGGTCAATTGTAATTTGGAATCTTCCATGAATCAGCAGTTATCCCCACCTGCCCCATCCCCACAGTCTCCCCCACCTGCCCCATCCCCACAGTCTCCCCCACCTGCCCCATCCCCACAGTCTCTCTCCCCCCCCACCTGCCCCACCCCACAGTCTCTCTCTTCCCCACCACCTGCCCCTTCCCCACAGTCTCTCTCTCTTCCCCACCGTCTCTCTCTTCCCCACAGTCTCTCTCTTCCCCACAACCTGCCTCTTCCCCACAGTCTCTCCCTTCCCCACCACCTGCCCCTTCCCCACAGTCTCTCCCTTCCCCACCACCTGCCCCTTCCCCACAGTCTCTCTCTTCCCCACCACCTGCCCCTTCCCCACAGTCTCTCTCTTCACCACCACCTGCCCCTTCCCCACAGTCTCTCTCTTCACCACCACCTGCCCCTTCCCCACAGTCTCTCTCTTCCCCACCACCTGCCCCTTCCCCAGTCTCTCTCTTCCCCACCACCTGCCCCTTCCCCACAGTCTCTCTCTTCCCCACCACCTGCCCCTTCCCCACAGTCTCTCTCTTCCCCACCACCTGCCCCTTCCCCACAGTCTCTCCCTTCCCCACCACCTGCCCCTTCCCCACAGTCTCTCCCTTCCCCACCACCTGCCCCTTCCCCACAGTCTCTCCCTTCCCCACCACCTGCCCCTTCCCCACCACCTGCCCCTTCCCCACAGTCTCCCCCTTCCCCACCACCTGCCCCTTCCCCACAGTCTCTCCCTTCCCCACCACCTGCCCCTTCCCCACAGTCTCTCTCTCCCCCCCCACCTGCCCCATCCCCACACACTTCCCCCCCGCCACCTGCCCCATCCCCACACACTCTCTCCCCCCCCACCTGCCCCATCCCCACACACTCTCTCCCCCCCCACCTGCCCCATCCCCACACACTCTCTCCCCCCCCACCTGCCCCATCCCCACACACTCTCTCCCCCCCCACCTGCCCCATCCCCACACACTCTCTCCCCCCCCACCTGCCCCATCCCCACACACTCTTCCCCCCCCCCACCTGCCCCATCCCCACACACTCTCTCCCCACCTGCCCCATCCCCACACACTCTCTCCCCACCTGCCCCATCCCCACACACTCTCTCCCCCCCACCTGCCCCATCCCCACACACTCTCTCCCCCCCACCTGCCCCATCCCCACACACTCTCTCCCCCCCACCTGCCCCATCCCCACACACTCTCTCCCCCCCACCTGCCCCATCCCCACACACTCTCTCCCCCCCACCTGCCCCATCCCCACACACTCTCTCCCCCCCACCTGCCCCATCCCCACACACTCTCTCCCCCCCACCTGCCCCATCCCCACACACTCTCTCCCCCCCACCTGCCCCATCCCCACACACTCTCTCCCCCCCACCTGCCCCATCCCCACACACTCTCTCCCCCCCACCTGCCCCATCCCCACACACTCTCTCCCCCCCACCTGCCCCATCCCCACACACTCTCTCCCCCCCACCTGCCCCATCCCCACACACTCTCTCCCCCCCACCTGCCCCATCCCCACACACTCTCTCCCCCCCACCTGCCCCATCCCCACACACTCTCTCCCCCCCACCTGCCCCATCCCCACACACTCTCTCCCCCCCACCTGCCCCATCCCCACACACTCTCTCCCCCCCACCTGCCCCATCCCCACACACTCTCTCCCCCCCACCTGCCCCATCCCCACACACTCTCTCCCCCCCACCTGCCCCATCCCCACACACTCTCTCCCCCCCACCTGCCCCATCCCCACACACTCTCTCCCCCCCACCTGCCCCATCCCCACACACTCTCTCCCCCCCACCTGCCCCATCCCCACACACTCTCTCCCCCCCACCTGCCCCATCCCCACACACTCTCTCCCCCCCACCTGCCCCATCCCCACACACTCTTCCCCCCCCCACCTGCCCCATCCCCACACACTCTCCCCCCCCCACCTGCCCCATCCCCACACACTCTCCCCCCCCCCACCTGCCCCATCCCCACCTGCCCCATCCCCACACACTCTCCCCCCCCCCACCTGCCCCATCCCCACCTGCCCCATCCCCACACACTCTCCCCCCCCCCACCTGCCCCATCCCCACCTGCCCCATCCCCACACACTCTCCCCCCCCCCCACCTGCCCCATCCCCACCTGCCCCATCCCCACACACTCTCCCCCCCCCACCTGCCCCATCCCCACACACTCTCCCCCCCCCCCACCTGCCCCATCCCCACACACTCTCCCCCACCCCACCTGCCCCATCCCCACCTGCCCCATCCCCACACACTCTCCCCCCCCCCACCTGCCCCATCCCCACCTGCCCCATCCCCACACACTCTCCCCCCCCCCCCCCACCTGCCCCATCCCCACCTGCCCCATCCCCACACACTCTCCCCCCCCCCACCTGCCCCATCCCCACCTGCCCCATCCCCACACACTCTCCCCCCCCCCACCTGCCCCATCCCCACACACTCTTCCCCCCCCCCCCACCTGCCCCATCCCCACACACTCTTCCCCCCCCCCCCCCACCTGCCCCATCCCCACACACTCTTCCCCCCCCCCCCCCCCCACCTGCCCCATCCCCACACACTCTCTCCCCACCTGCCCCATCCCCACACACTCTCTCCCCACCTGCCCCATCCCCACACACTCTCTCCCCACCTGCCCCATCCCCACACACTCTCTCCACCCCACCTGCCCCAACCCCACAGTCCCCCCCACCTGCCCCATCCCCACAGTCTCTCTCCCCCCCCCACCTGCCCCATCCCCACAGTCTCTCTCCCCCCCCACCTGCCCCATCCCCACAGTCTCTCTCCCCCCCCCACCTGCCCCATCCCCACAGTCTCTCTCTCCCTCCCCACCTGCCCCATCCCCACAGTTTCTCTCTCCCCCTCCACCTGCACCATCCCCACAGTCTCCCTCGCCCCACCACCTGCCCCAACCCCACAGTCTCACTCTTCCCCCCCACCTGCCCCATCCCCACAGTCTCACTCTCCCCCTCACCTGCCCCATCCCCACAGTCTCACTCTCCCCCCCACCTGCCCCTTCCCCACAGTCTCTCCCCCCCACCTGCCCCTTCCCCACAGTCTCTCCCCCCCACCTGCCCCTTCCCCACAGTCTCTCCCCCCCACCTGCCCCTTCCCCACAGTCTCTCCCCCCCACCTGCCCCTTCCCCACAGTCTCTCCCCCCCACCTGCCCCTTCCCCACAGTCTCTCCCCCCCACCTGCCCCTTCCCCACAGTCTCTCCCCCCCACCTGCCCCTTCCCCACAGTCTCTCCCCCCCACCTGCCCCTTCCCCACAGTCTCTCCCCCCCACCTGCCCCTTCCCCACAGTCTCTCCCCCCCACCTGCCCCTTCCCCACAGTCTCTCCCCCCCACCTGCCCCTTCCCCACAGTCTCTCCCCCCCACCTGCCCCTTCCCCACAGTCTCTCCCCCCCACCTGCCCCTTCCCCAGTCTCCCCCCCCCCACCTGCCCCTTCCCCACAATCTCTCCCCCCCCACCTGCCCCTTCCCCACAATCTCTCTCTCCCCCTCCACCTGCCCCTTCCCCACAATCTCTCTCTCCCCCCCCACCTGCCCCTTCCCCACAATCTCTCTCTCCCCCCCCACCTGCCCCTTCCCCACAATCTCTCTCTCCCCCCCCACCTGCCCCTTCCCCACAATCTCTCTCTCCCCCCCACCTGCCCCTTCCCCACAATCTCTCTCTCCCCCCCACCTGCCCCTTCCCCACAGTCCCCCCCACCTGCCCCATCCCAACAGTCCCCCCCACCTGCCCCATCCCCACAGTCTCTCTCTCCCCCCCACCTGCCCCATCCCCACAGTCTCTCTCTTCCCCACCACCTGCCCCTTCCCCACAGTCTCTCTCTTCCCCACCACCTGCCCCTTCCCCACAGTCTCTCTCTTCCCCACCACCTGCCCCTTCCCCACAGTCTCTCTCTTCCCCACCACCTGCCCCTTCCCCACAGTCTCTCTTCCCCACCACCTGCCCCTTCCCCACTCTCTCTCTCCCCCACCACCTGCCCCTTCCCCACAGTCTCTCTTCCCCCCCCACCTGCCCCTTCCCCACAATCTCTCTCTCCCCCCCACCTGCCCCTTCCCAACAATCTCTCTCTCCCCCCCACCTGCCCCTTCCCCACAGTCCCCCCCACCTGCCCCATCCCAACAGTCCCCCCCACCTGCCCCATCCCCACAGTCTCTCTCTCCCCCCCACCTGCCCCATCCCCACAGTCTCTCTCTTCCCCACCACCTGCCCCTTCCCCACAGTCTCTCTCTTCCCCACCACCTGCCCCTTCCCCACAGTCTCTCTCTTCCCCACCACCTGCCCCTTCCCCACAGTCTCTCTCTTCACCACCACCTGCCCCTTCCCCACAGTCTCTCTTCCCCACCACCTGCCCCTTCCCCACTCTCTCTCTCCCCCACCACCTGCCCCTTCCCCACAGTCTCTCTTCCCCACCACCTGCCCCTTCCCCACAGTCTGTCTTCCCCACCACCTGCCCCTTCCCCACAGTCTGTCTTCCCCACCACCTGCCCCTTCCTCACAGACTCTCTCTTCCCCACCACCTGCCCCTTCCCCACAGTCTGTCTTCCCCACCACCTGCCCCTTCCCCACAGTCTGTCTTCCCCACCACCTGCCCCTTCCCCACAGTCTGTCTTCCCCACCACCTGCCCCTTCCTCACAGTCTGTCTTCCCCACCACCTGCCCCTTCCTCACAGTCTCTCTCTTCCCCACCACCTGCCCCTTCCCCACAGTCTCTCTCTTCCCCACCACCTGCCCCTTCCCCACAGTCTCTCTCTTCCCCACCACCTGCCCCTTCCCCACAGTCTCTCTTCCCCCCCACCTGCCCCTTCCCCACAATCTCTCTCTCCCCCCCACCTGCCCCATCCCCACACACACTTCCCCCCCCACCTGCCCCATCCCCACACACACTCCCCCCCCACCTGCCCCATCCCCACACACACTCCCGCCCCACCTGCCCCATCCCCACACACACACTCCCCCCCCACCTGCCCCATCCCCACACACACACTCCCCCCCCACCTGCCCCATCCCCACACACACACTCCCCCCCCACCTGCCCCATCCCCACACACACTCCCCCCCCCCCCACCTGCCCCATCCCCACACACACTCCCCCCCCCACCTGCCCCATCCCCACACACACTCCCCTCCCCACCTGCCTCATCCCCACACACACTCCCCCCCCCACCTGCCCCATCCCCACACACACTCCCCTCCCCACCTGCCTCATCCCCACACACACTCCCCTCCCCACCTGCCTCATCCCCACACACACTCCCCCCCCACCTGCCCCATCCCCACTCTCTCTCCCCCCCACCTGCCCCATCCCCACACACACTCCCCCCCCACCTGCCCCATCCCCACACACTCCCCCCCCCCACCTGCCCCATTCCCACACACACTCCACCCCACCTGCCCCATCCCCACACACACCCCCCCACCTGCCCCATCCCCACACACACCCCCCCACCTGCCCCATCCCCACACACACCCCCCCACCTGCCCCATCCCCACACACACCCCCCCACCTGCCCCATCCCCACACACACCCCCCCACCTGCCCCATCCCCCCACACTCTCCCCCCCACCTGCCCCATACCCCACACACTCTCCCCCCCACCTGCCCCATCCACACACACTCTCCCCCCCCACCTGCCCCATCCCCACACACTCTCCCCCCCCACCTGCCCCATCCCCACACACTCTCTCCCCCACACCTGCCCCATTCCCAAAGTCCCCCGCACCTGCCCCATCCCCACAGTCCCCCGCACCTGCCCCATCCCCACAGTCTCTCTCTCTCCCCCCTCCTCGCCCCATCCACACACTCTCTCTCTCCCCCCTCACCCCAACCCCACACTCTCTCTCTCTCTCTCTCTCCCCCTCGCCCCATCCCCACACACTCTCTCTCTCCCCTCCTCGCCCCATCCCCACACACTCTCTCTCCCCTCCTCGCCCCATCCCCACACACTCTCTCTCCCCTCCTCGCCCCATCCCCACACACTCTCTCTCCCCTCCTCGCCCCATCCCCACACACTCTCTCTCCCCTCCTCGCCCCATCCCCACACACTCTCTCTCCCCTCCTCGCCCCATCCCCACACACTCTCTCTCCCCTCCTCGCCCCATCCCCACACACTCTCTCTCCCCTCCTCGCCCCATCCCCACACACTCTCTCTCCCCTCCTCGCCCCATCCCCACACACTCTCTCTCCCCTCCTCGCCCCATCCCCACACACTCTCTCTCCCCTCCTCGCCCCATCCCCACACACTCTCTCTCCCCTCCTCGCCCCATCCCCACACACTCTCTCTCCCCTCCTCGCCCCATCCCCACACACTCTCTCTCCCCTCCTCGCCCCATCCCCACACACTCTCTCTCCCCTCCTCGCCCCATCCCCACACACTCTCTCTCCCCTCCTCGCCCCATCCCCACACACACTCTCTCCCCTCCTCGCCCCATCCCCACACACACTCTCTCCCCTCCTCGCCCCATCCCCACACACTCTCTCTCCCCTCCTCGCCCCATCCCCACACACTCTCTCTCCCCTCCTCGCCCCATCCCCACACACTCTCTCTCCCCTCCTCGCCCCATCCCCACACACTCACTCTCCCCCCCCACCTGCCTCATCCCCACTCTCTCTCTCCCCCCCCCACCTGCCTCATCCCCACTCTCCCTCCCTCCCTCCCCACCTGCCTCATCCCCACTCTCTCTCTCCCCCCCCACCTGCCTCATCCCCACTCTCTCTCCCCACCTGCCTCATCCCCACACTCTCTCTCTCCCCCCTCCTCACCCCATCCACACACTCTCTCTCTCCCCCCCACACCCCATCCCCACACTCTCTCTCTCCCCCCCACACCCCATCCCAACACTCTCTCTCCCCCCCTCGCCCCATCCCCACACTCTCTCTCCCCCCCTCGCCCCATCCCCACACTCTCTCTCCCCCCCTCGCCCGATCCCCACACTCTCTCTCTCTCCCCCCCTCGCCCGATCCCCACACTCTCTCTCTCTCTCCCCCCCTCGCCCCATCCCCACACTCTCTCTCTCTCTCCCCCCCTCGCCCCATCCCCACACTCTCTCTCTCTCTCTCCCCCCCCTCGCCCCATCCCCACACTCTCTCCCCCCCCCACCTGCCTCATCCCCACTCTCTCTCTCTCCCCCCCCACCTGCCTCATCCCCACTCTCTCTCCCTCCCTCCCCACCTGCCTCATCCCCACTCTCTCTCCCTCCCTCCCCACCTGCCTCATCCCCACTCTCTCTCTCCCCCCCCACCTGCCTCATCTCCACTCTCTCTCTCCCCCCCCACCTGCCTCATCCCCACTCTCTCTCTCCCCCCCCACCTGCCTCATCCCCACTCTCTCTCTCCCCCCCACCTGCCTCATCCCCACACACTCTCTCTCCCCCCTCGCCCCATCCCCACACTCTCTCCCCCCCTCGCCCCATCCCCACACACTCTCTCTCTCTCCCCCCCTCGCCCCATCCCCACACTCTCTCTCCCCCCCCACCTGCCTCATCCCTACTCTCTCTCTCTCTCTCTCTCTCCCCCCCACCTGCCTCATCCCCACTCTCTCTCTCCCCCCCCACCTGCCTCATCTCCACTCTCTCTCTCCCCCCCACCTGCCTCATCCCCACACTCTCTCTCTCTCTCCCCCCCCGCCCCATCCCCACACTCTCTCTCTCTCCCCCCCGCCCCATCCCCACACTCTCTCTCTCTCCCCCCCGCCCCATCCCCACACTCTCTCTCTCCCAGCCGCCCCATCCCCACACTGTCTCTCTATCCCCCCTGCCCCATCCCCACACTCTCTCTGCCCCCCTCGCCCCATCCCCACACTCTCTCTCTCTCCCCCCCCTCGCCCCATCCCCACACTCTCTCTCTCTCTCTCCCCCCCTCGCCCCATCCCCACACTCTCTCTCCCCCCCCTCACCCCATCCCCACACTCTCTCTCTCTCCCCCCCTCGCCCCATCCCCACACTCTCTCTCTCTCTCTCCCCCCCCTCGCCCCATCCCCACACTCTCTCTCTCTCTCTCCCCCCCTCGCCCCATCCCCACACTCTCTCTCCCCCCCTCGCCCCATCCCCACACTCTCTCTCTCTCTCCCCCCCTCGCCCCATCCCCACACTCTCTCTCTCTCTCCCCCCTCGCCCCATCCCCACACTCTCTCTCTCTCTCTCCCCCCTCGCCCCATCCCCACACTCTCTCTCTCTCCCCCCCCACCTGCCTCATCCCCACTCTCTCTCCCTCCCCACCTGCCTCATCCCCACTCTCCCTCCCTCCCCACCTGCCTCATCCCCACTCTCTCTCCCCCCCACCTGCCTCATCCCCACTCTCTCTCCCCCCCACCTCGCCCCATCCCCACACTCTCTCTCTCTCTCCCCCCTCGCCCCATCCCCACACTCTCTCTCCCCCCCTCGCCCCATCCCCACACTCTCTCTCTCTCTCCCCCCTCGCCCCATCCCCACACTCTCTCTCTCTCTCTCCCCCCTCGCCCCATCCCCACACTCTCTCTCTCTCCCCCCCCACCTGCCTCATCCCCACTCTCTCTCCCTCCCCACCTGCCTCATCCCCACTCTCCCTCCCTCCCCACCTGCCTCATCCCCACTCTCTCTCCCCCCCACCTGCCTCATCCCCACTCTCTCTCCCCCCCACCTCGCCCCATCCCCACACTCTCTCTCTCTCTCCCCCCTCGCCCCATCCCCACACTCTCTCTCCCCCCCTCGCCCCATCCCCACACTCTCTCTCCCCCCCTCGCCCCATCCCCACACTCTCTCTCCCCCCCTCGCCCCATCCCCACACTCTCTCTCCCCCCCTCGCCCCATCCCCACACTCTCTCTCCCCCCCTCGCCCCATCCCCACACTCTCTCTCCCCCCCTCGCCCCATCCCCACACTCTCTCTCCCCCCCTCGCCCCATCCCCACACTCTCTCTCCCCCCCTCGCCCCATCCCCACACTCTCTCTCCCCCCCTCGCCCCATCCCCACACTCTCTCTCCCCCCCTCGCCCCATCCCCACACTCTCTCTCCCCCCCTCGCCCCATCCCCACACTCTCTCTCCCCCCCTCGCCCCATCCCCACACTCTCTCTCCCCCCCTCGCCCCATCCCCACACTCTCTCTCCCCCCCTCGCCCCATCCCCACACTCTCTCTCTCCCCCCCTCGCCCCATCCCCACACTCTCTCTCTCCCCCCCTCGCCCCATCCCCACACTCTCTCTCCCCCCCTCGCCCCATCCCCACACTCTCTCTCTCCCCCCCTCGCCCCATCCCCACACTCTCTCTCTCCCCCCCTCGCCCCATCCCCACACTCTCTCTCTCCCCCCCTCGCCCCATCCCCACACTCTCTCTCACGCACCCCCCGCCCCATCCCTACAGACTCTCTCGCGGACCCCCCTCACCATCCCTACAGACTCTCTCGCGCACCCTCCGCCCCATCCCCACAGACTCTCTCGCGCACCCCCGCCCCATCCCCACAAACTCTTCCCCCGCTTGCCCCATCCCCACAGACTCTCTCCACCCGCCCCATCCCCACAGACTCTCTCCCCCCTGCCCCATCCCCACAGACTCTCTCCCCCCTGCCCCATCCCCACAGACTCTCTCCCCCCTGCCCCATCCCCACAGACTCTCTCCCCCCTGCCCCATCCCCACAGACTCTCTCCCCCCTGCCCCATCCCCACAGACTCTCTCCCCCCTGCCCCATCCCCACAGACTCTCTCCCCCCTGCCCCATCCCCACAGACTCTCTCCCCCCTGCCCCATCCCCACAGACTCTCTCCCCCCTGCCCCATCCCCACAGACTCTCTCCCCCCTGCCCCATCCCCACAGACTCTCTCCCCCCTGCCCCATCCCCACAGACTCTCTCCCCCCTGCCCCATCCCCACAGACTCTCTCCCCCCTGCCCCATCCCCACAGACTCTCTCCCCCCTGCCCCATCCCCACAGACTCTCTCCCCCCTGCCCCATCCCCACAGACTCTCTCCCCCCTGCCCCATCCCCACAGACTCTCTCCCCCCTGCCCCATCCCCACAGACTCTCTCCCCCCTGCCCCATCCCCACAGACTCTCTACCCCTGCCCCATCCCCACAGACTCTCTCCCCCTGCCCCATCCCCACAGACTCTCTCCCCCCTGCCCCATCCCCACAGACTCTCTCCCCCCTGCCCCATCCCCACAGACTCTCTTCCCCCCCCTCCTGCCCCATCCCCACAGACTCTCTTCCCCCCCCTCCTACCCCATCCCCACAGACTCTCTCCCCCCCCTCCTGCCCCATCCCCACAGACTCTCTCTCCCCCCTCCTGCCCCATCCCCACAGACTCTCTCCCCCACCCCTGCCCCATCCCCACAGACTCTCTCTCCCCCCTCCTGCCCCATCCCCACAGACTCTCTCCCCCCTCCTGCCCCATCCCCCAGACTCTCTCCCCCCTCCTGCCCCATCCCCACAGACTCTCTCCCCCCTCCTGCCCCATCCCCACAGACTCTCCCCCCTCCAGCCCCATCCCCACAGACTCTCTCCCCCCTCCTGCCCCATCCCCCAGACTCTCTCTCCCCTCCAGCCCCATCCCCCAGACTCTCTCCTCCCCCCCCCCTCCTGCCCCATCCCCACAGACTCTCTCCCACCCTGCCCCATCCCCACACTCTCTCTCTCTCTCCCCCCCGCCCCATCCCCACACTCTCTCTCTCTCTCTCCCCCGCCCCATCCCCACACTCTCTCTCTCTCTCCCCCGCCCCATCCCCACACTCTCTCTCTCTCTCTCCCCCGCCCCATCCCCACACTCTCTCTCTCTCTCTCCCCCCTCGCCCCATCCCCACACTCTCTCTCTCTCTCTCCCCCCTCGCCCCATCCCCACACTCTCTCTCTCTCTCTCCCCCCTCGCCCCATCCCCACACTCTCTCTCTCCCCCCCCACCTGCCTCATCCCCACTCTCTCTCCCTCCCCACCTGCCTCATCCCCACTCTCCCTCCCTCCCCACCTGCCTCATCCCCACTCTCTCTCCCCCCCACCTGCCTCATCCCCACTCTCTCTCCCCCCCACCTCGCCCCATCCCCACACTCTCTCTCTCTCTCTCCCCCCTCGCCCCATCCCCACACTCTCTCTCCCCCCCTCGCCCCAACCCCACGCTCTCTCTCCCCCCCTCGCCCCATCCCCACACTCTCTCTCCCCCCCTCGCCCCATCCCCACACTCTCTCTCCCCCCTCGCCCCATCCCCACACTCTCTCTCCCCCCCTCGCCCCATCCCCACACTCTCTCTCCCCCCCTCGCCCCATCCCCACACTCTCTCTCCCCCCCTCGCCCCATCCCCACACTCTCTCTCCCCCCCTCGCCCCATCCCCACACTCTCTCTCCCCCCCTCGCCCCATCCCCACACTCTCTCTCCCCCCCTCGCCCCATCCCCACACTCTCTCTCCCCCCCTCGCCCCATCCCCACACTCTCTCTCTCCCCCCCTCGCCCCATCCCCACACTCTCTCTCACGCACCCCCCGCCCCATCCCTACAGACTCTCTCGCGGACCCCCCTCACCATCCCTACAGACTCTCTCGCGCACCCTCCGCCCCATCCCCACAGACTCTCTTGCGCACCCCCGCCC
Source organism: Chiloscyllium plagiosum (assembly GCF_037043375.1). Taxonomy (NCBI): domain Eukaryota; kingdom Metazoa; phylum Chordata; class Chondrichthyes; order Orectolobiformes; family Hemiscylliidae; genus Chiloscyllium; species Chiloscyllium plagiosum. The sequence goes on along the minus strand of NW_028270161.1, from coordinate 25,276,356 downwards.
CATCCCCACAAACTCTTCCCCCGCTTGCCCCATCCCCACAGACTCTCTCCACCCGCCCCATCCCCACAGACTCTCTCCCCCCTGCCCCATCCCCACAGACTCTCTCCCCCCCGCCCCATCCCCACACTCTCTCTCTCCCCCCCTCGCCCCATCCCCACACTCTCTCTCTCTCCCCCCCTCGCCCCATCCCCACACTCTCTCTCTCTCCCCCCCTCGCCCCATCCCCACACTCTCTCTCTCTCCCCCCATCGCCCCATCCCCACACTCTCTCTCTCCCCCCCTCGCCCCATCCCCACACACTCTCTCCCCCCTCGCCCCATCCCCACACTCTCTCTCTCTCCCCCCTCGTCCCATCCCCACACTCTCTCTCTCTCTCCCCACCTCGCCCCATCCCCACACTCTCTCTCCCCCCCTCGCCCCATCCCCACACTCTCTCTCTCCCCCCCTCGCCCCATCCCCACTCTCTCTCTCTCTCTCCCCCCCTCGCCCCATCCCCACACTCTCTCTCTCCCCCCCTCGCCCCATCCCCACACTCTCTCTCTCTCCCCCCCTCGCCCCATCCCCACACTCTCTCTCTCTCTCTCTCTCTCTCTCCCCCTCGCTCCATCCCCACACTCTCTCTCTCTCTCCCCCCTCGCCCCATCCCCACACTCTCTCTCTCTCCCCCCCTCGCCCCATCCCCACACTCTCTCTCTCTCTCTTTCTCCCCCCCCTCGCCCCATCCCCACACTCTCTCTCTCCCCCCCTCGCCCCATCCCCACACTCTCTCTCTCTCTCCCCCCCTCGCCCCATCCCCACACTCTCTCTCTCTCCCCCCCCTCGCCCCATCCCCACACTCTCTCTCTCTCCCCCCCTCGCCCCATCCCCACACTCTCTCTCTCCCCCTCACCTGCCTCATCCCCACTCTCTCTCTCCCTCCCTCCCCACCTGCCTCATCCCCACTCTCTCTCTCCCTCCCTCCCCACCTGCCTCATCCCCACTCTCTCTCTCCCTCCCTCCACACCTGCCTCATCCCCACTCTCTCTCTCCCCCCCCACCTGCCTCATCCCCACACTCTCTCCCCCCCACCTGCCTCATCCCCACACTCTCTCTCTCCCCCCTCGCCCCATCCCCACACTCTCTCTCCCCCCCTTGACCCATCCCCACACTCTCTCTCTTCCCCCCTCGCCCCATCCCCACAGACTCTTCCCCCGCTTGCCCCATCCACACAGACTCTCTCCCACGCGCCCAATCCCCACAGACTCTCTCCCCCCTGCCCCATCCCCACAGACTCTCTCCCCCCTGCGCCATCCCCACAGACTCTCTCCCCCCTGCCCCATCCCCACAGACTCTCTCCCCCCTGCCCCATCCCCACAGACTCTCTTCCCCCCCTCCTGCCCCACCCCCCAGACTCTCTTCCCCCCCCTCCTGCCCCACCCCCCAGACTCTCTCCCCCCCCTCCTGCCCCATCCCCACAGACTCTCTCCCCCCCCTCCTGCCCCATCCCCACAGTCTCTCTCCCCCTCCTCCTGCCCCAACCCACAGACTCTCTCCCCCACCCCTGCCCCATCCCCACAGACTCTCTCTCCCCCCTCCTGCCCCATCCCCACAGACTCTCTCCCCCCTCCTGCCCCATCCCCCAGACTCTCTCCCCCCTCCTGCCCCATCCCCACAGACTCTCTCCCCCCTCCTGCCCCATCCCCCAGACTCTCTCCCCCCTCCTGCCCCATCCCCCAGACTCTCTCCTCCCCCCGCCTCCTGCCCCATCCCCACAGACTCTCTCCCCCCCTGCCCCATCCCCACAGACTCTCTCCCCCCTTGCCCCATCCCCACAGACTCTCTCCCCCCTTGCCCCATCCCCACAGACTCTCTCACCCCTTGCCCCATCCCCACAGACTCTCTCACCCCTTGCCCCATCCCCACAGACTCTCTCACCCCTTGCCCCATCCCCACAGACTCTCTCACCCCTTGCCCCATCCCCACAGACTCTCTCACCCCTTGCCCCATCCCCACAGACACTCTCCCCCCCTGCCCCATCCCCACAGACTCTCTCCCCCCCCGCCCCATCCCCACAGACTCTCTCCCCCCCCGCCCCATCCCCACAGACTCTCTCCCCCCCGCCCCATCCCCACAGACTCTCTCCCCCCCCCCCGCCCCATCCCCACAGACTCTCTCCCGACCCTCCTGCCCCATCCCCACAGACTCTCCCCCCCCCTCCTGCCCCATCCCCACAGACTCTCTCCCCCCCCCTCCTGCCCCATCCACACAGACTCTCTCCCCCCCCTCCTGCCCCATCCCCACAGACTCTCTCCCCCCCCTCCTGCCCCATGCCCAGTCTCTCTCTCTCTCTCTCCTGCCCCACCCCCCACTCTCTCTCTCTCCTGCCCCATCCCCACAGACTCTCTCTCTCTTGCCCCATCCCCACAGTCTCTCTCTCTCCTGCCCCATCCCCACAGTCTCTCTCTCTCCTGCCCCATCCCCACAGTCTCTCTCTCTCCTGCCCCATCCCCACACTCTCTCTCTCTCCTGCCCCATCCCCACACTCTCTCTCTCTCTCCTGCCCCATCCCCACACTCTCTCTCTCTCCTGCCCCATCCCCACACTCTCTCTCTCTCTCCTGCCCCATCCCCACACTCTCTCTCTGTCTCTCTCTCTCCTGCCCCATCCCCACAGTCTCTCTCTCTCTCTCTCTCTCCTGCCCCATCCCCACAGTCTCTCTCTCTCTCTCTCTCTCCTGCCCCATCCCCACACTCTGTCTCTCTCTCCTGCCCCATCCCCACACTCTCTCTCTCTCTCTCTCCTGCACCATCCCCACAGTCTCTCTCTCTCTCTCTCTCTCTCTCCTGCCCCATCCCCACACTCTCTCTCTCTCTCTCTCCTGCCCCATCCCCACACTCTCTCTCTCTCTCTCTCTCTCTCTCCTGCCCCATCCCCACAGTCTCTCTCTCTCTCTCTCTCCTGCCCCATCCCCACAGTCTCTCTCTCTCTCTCTCCTGCCCCATCCCCACAGTCTCTCTCTCTCTCTCTCCTGCCCCATCCCCACAGTCTCTCTCTCTCTCTCTCTCTCTCCTGCCCCATCCCCACAGTCTCTCTCTCTCTCTCTCTCTCTCCTGCCCCATCCCCACACTCTCTCTCTCTCTCCTGCCCCATCCCCACAGTCTCTCTCTCTCCTGCCCCATCCCACAGTCTCTCTCTCTCCTGCCCCATCCCCACAGTCTCTCTCTCTCTCCTGCCCCATCCCCACAGTCTCTCTCTCTCTCTCCTGCCCCATCCCCACAGTCTCTCTTTCTCCTGCCCCATCCCCACAGTCTCTCTTTCTCCTGCCCCATCCCCACAGTCTCTCTCTCTCTCTCTCTCCTGCCCCATCCCCACACTCTCTCTCTCTCTCTCTCCTGCCCCATCCCCACAGTCTCTCTCTCTCTCTCTCTCTCTCTCCTGCCCCATCCCCACAGTCTCTCTCTCTCTCTCCTGCCCCATCCCCACACTCTCTCTCTCTCTCTCCTGCCCCATCCCCACAGTCTCTCTCTCTCCTGCCCCATCCCAGTCTCTCTCTCTCCTGCCCCATCCCCACAGTCTCTCTCTCTCTCTCCTGCCCCATCCCCACACTCTCTCTCTCTCTCTCCTGCCCCATCCCCACACTCTCTCTCTCTCTCTCTCCTGCCCCATCCCCACAGTCTCTCTCTCTCTCTCTCTCTCTCCTGCCCCATCCCCACAGTCTCTCTCTCTCCTGCCCCATCCCCACAGTCTCTCTCTCTCTCTCTCCTGCCCCATCCCCACACTCTCTCTCTCTCTCTCCTGCCCCATCCCCACAGTCTCTCTCTCTCTCTCTCTCTCTCCTGCCCCATCCCCACAGTCTCTCTCTCTCTCTCCTGCCCCATCCCCACACTCTCTCTCTCTCTCTCCTGCCCCATCCCCACAGTCTCTCTCTCTCTCTCCTGCCCCATCCCCACAGTCTTTCTCTCTCTCTCTCCTGCCCCATCCCCACACTCTCTCGCTCTCTCTCTCCTGCCCCATCCCCACACACAGTCTCTCTCTCTCTCTCTCTCTCCTGCCCCATCCCCACAGTCTCTCTCTCTCTCTCTCTCTCTCCTGCCCCATCCCCACACACAGTCTCTCTCTCTCTCTCTCTCTCCTGCCCCATCCCCACAGTCTCTCTCTCTCTCTCTCCTGCCCCATCCCCACAGTCTCTCTCTCTCTCCTGCCCCATCCCCACAGACTCTCTCCCCCCCTCCTGCCCCATCCCCACAGACTCTCTCCCCCCCTCCTGCCCCATCCCCACAGAATCTCTCCCCCCTCCTCCTGCCCCATCCCCACAGAATCTCTCCCCCCTCCTCCTGCCCCATCCCCACAGACTCTCTCCCCCCTCCTCCTGCCCCATCCCCACAGACTCTCTCCCCCCTCCTCCTGCCCCATCCCCACAGTCTCTCTCTCTCTCTCCTGCCCCATCCCCACAGTCTCTCTCTCTCTCTCCTGCCCATCCCCACAGTGTCTCTCTCTCCCCCCACCCCATCCCCACAGACTCTCTCCCCCCTCCTCCTGCCCCATCCCCACAGACTCTCTCCCCCCTCCTCCTGCCCCATCCCCACAGACTCTCTCCCCCCCCCCCGCCCCATCCCCACAGACTCTCCCCCCGTCCTTCCCCATCCCCACAGACTCTCTTCCCCCCTCATGCCCCATCCCCACAGACTCTCTCTCTCTCTCCTGCCCCATCCCCACAGTCTCTCTCTCTCTCTCCTGCCCCATCCCCACAGTCTCTCTCTCTCTCTCCTGCCCCATCCCCACAGTCTCTCTCTCTCTCTCCTGCCCCATCCCCACAGTCTCTCTCTCTCTCTCTCTCTCTCTCCTGCCCCATCCCCACAGTCTCTCTCTCTCTCTCTCTCTCCTGCCCCATCCCCACAGTCTCTCTCTCTCTCTCCTGCCCCATCCCCACAGACTCTCTCTCTCTCTCTCTCTCTCCTGCCCCATCCCCACAGTCTCTCTCTCTCTCCTGCCCCATCCCCACACTCTCTCTCTCCTGCCCCATCCCCACAGTCTCTCTCTCTCTCTCTCTCCTGCCCCATCCCCACATTCTCTCTCTCTCTCTCTCTCCTGCCCCATCTCCACAGTCTCTCTCTCTCTCTCCTGCCCCATCCCCAGAGTCTCTCTCTCTCTCCTGCCCCATCCCCACACTCTCTCTCTCTCTCTCTCTCTCCTGCCCCATCCCCACAGTCTCTCTCTCCTGCCCCATCCCCACACTCTCTCTCTCCTGCCCCATCCCCACACTCTCTCTCTCTCTCTCTCTCTATCTCCTGCCCCATCCACACAGTCTCTCTCTCTCTCTCTCTCTCCTGCCCCATCCCCACAGTCTCTCTCTCTCTCTCTCTCCTGCCCCATCCCCACACTCTCTCTCTCTCTCTCCTGCCCCATCCACACAGTCTCTCTCTCTCTCTCTCCTGCCCCATCCCCACAGTCTCTCTCTCTCTCTCCTGCCCCATCCCCACCGTCTCTCTCTCTCTCTCTCTCTCCTGCCCCATCCCCACACTCTCTCTCTCTCTCTCCTGCCCCATCCACACAGTCTCTCTCTCTCTCTCTCTCTCCTGCCCCATCCCCAGTCTCTCTCTCTCTCTCCTGCCCCATCCCCACAGTCTCTCTCTCTCTCTCTCCTGCCCCATCCCCACAGTCTCTCTCTCTCTCTCTCCTGCCCCATCCCCACAGTCTCTCTCTCTCTCCTGCCCCATCCCCACAGTCTCTCTCTCTCTCCTGCCCCATCCCCACACTCTCTCTCTCTCTCTCTCTCTCTCTCCTGCCCCATCCCCAGTCTCTCTCTCTCTCCTGCCCCATCCCCACACTCTCTCTCTCTCTCTCTCTCCTGCCCCATCCCCACAGTCTCTCTCTCCTGCCCCATCCCCACACTCTCTCTCTCTCTCTCTCTCTCTCTCCTGCCCCATCCACACAGTCTCTCTCTCTCTCTCTCTCTCCTGCCCCATCCCCACAGTCTCTCTCTCTCTCTCTCTCCTGCCCCATCCCCACACTCTCTCTCTCTCTCCTGCCCCATCCACACAGTCTCTCTCTCTCTCTCTCTCTCTCTCTCCTGCCCCATCCACACAGTCTCTCTCTCTCTCTCTCTCTCTCCTGCCCCATCCCCACAGTCTCTCTCTCTCTCTCCTGACCCATCCCCACAGACTCTCTCTCTCTCCTGCCCCATCCCCACAGTCTCTCTCTCTCTCTCCTGCCCCATCCCCACAGTCTCTCTCTCTCTCTCTCTCCTGCCCCATCCCCACAGTCTCTCTCTCTCTCTCTCTCTCCTGCCCCATCCACACAGTCTCAATCTCTCTCCTGCCCCATCCCCACAGTCTCTCTCTCTCTCCTGACCCATCCCCACAGACTCTCTCTCTCCTGCCCCATCCCCACACTCTCTCTCTCTCTCTCTCTCCTGCCCCATCCCCACAGTCTCTCTCTCTCTCTCTCCTGCCCCATCCCCACAGTCTCTCTCTCTCTCTCCTGCCCCATCCCCACACTCTCTCTCTCTCCTGCCCCATCCACACACTCTCTCTCTCTCTCTCTCTCCTGCCCCATCCACACAGTCTCTCTCTCTCTCTCTCTCTCCTGCCCCATCCCCACACTCTCTCTCTCCTGCCCCATCCCCACAGTCTCTCTCTCTCCTGCCCCATCCCCACAGTCTCTCTCTCTCTCCTGCCCCATCCCCACAGTCTCTCTCTCTCTCTCCTGACCCATCCCCAGTCTCTCTCTCTCTCTCTCTCTCCTGCCCCATCCCCACAGTCTCTCTCTCTCTCTCCTGCCCCATCCACACTGTCTCTCTCTCTCTCTCTCTCCTGCCCCATCCCCACAGACTCTCTCTCTCTCTCCTGACCCATCCCCACAGTCTCTCTCTCTCTCTCTCTCCTGCCCCATCCCCACAGACTCTCTCTCTCTCTCCTGCCCCATCCCCACAGACTGTCTCTCTCTCTCCTGCCCCATCCCCACAGTCTCTCTCTCTCTCTCTCTCCTGCCCCATCCCCACACTCTCTCTCTCTCTCTCTCTCCTGCCCCATCCCCACATTCTCTCTCTCTCTCTCTCTCCTGCCCCATCCCCACAGTCTCTCTCTCTCTCCTGCCCCATCCCCACACTCTCTCTCTCTCTCTCTCTCTCCTGCCCCATCCCCACAGTCTCTCTCTCTCTCCTGCCCCATCCCCACTCTCTCTCTCTCTCTCTCTCTCTCTCCTGCCCCATCCACACAGTCTCTCTCTCTCTCTCTCTCTCCTGCCCCATCCCCACACTCTCTCTCTCCTGCCCCATCCCCACAGTCTCTCTCTCTCTCTCTCTCTCTCTCCTGCCCCATCCCCACACTCTCTCTCTCTCTCTCTCTCCTGCCCCATCCCCACAGTTTCTCTCTCTCCTGCCCCATCCCCACAGTCTCTCTCTCTCTCTCCTGACCCATCCCCACAGTCTCTCTCTCTCTCTCCTGCCCCATCCCCACAGACTCTCTCTCTCTCTCCTGACCCATCTCCACAGTCTCTCTCTGTCTCTCCTGCCCCATCCCCACAGACTCTCTCTCTCTCTCCTGCCCCATCCCCACAGACTCTCTCTCTCTCTCCTGCCCCATCCCCACAGTCTCTCTCTCTCTCTCTCTCCTGCCCCATCCCCACAGTCTCTCTCTCTCTCTCTCCTGCCCCATCCCCACATTCTCTCTCTCTCTCTCTCCTGCGCATCCCCACAGTCTCTCTCTCTCTCTCCTGCCCCATCCCCACTCTCTCTCTCTCTCTCTCTCTCTCCTGCCCCATCCCCACAGTCTCTCTCTCTCTCCTGCCCCATCCCCACTCTCTCTCTCTCTCTCTCTCTCTCTCCTGCCCCATCCACACAGTCTCTCTCTCTCTCTCTCTCTCCTGCCCCATCCCCACACTCTCTCTCTCTCTCTCTCTCCTGCCCCATCCCCACAGTCTCTCTCTCTCTCTCTCTCTCTCTCCTGCCCCATCCCCACAGTCTCTCTCTCTCTCTCTCTCCTGCCCCATCCCCACACTCTCTCTCTCTCCTGCCCCATCCACACAGTCTCTCTCTCTCTCCTGCCCCATCCACACAGTCTCTCTCTCTCTCCTGCCCCATCCCCACAGTCTCTCTCTCTCTCTCCTGCCCCATCCCCACACTCTTTCTCTCACTCTCTCTCTCTCTCCTGCCCCATCCCCACAGACTCTCTCTCTCTCTCCTGCCCCATCCCCAGTCTCTCTCTCTCTCTCCTGCCCCATCCCCACAGTCTCTCTCTCTCTCTCTCCTGCCCCATCCCCACAGTCTCTCTCTCTCTCTCTCCTGCCCCATCCCCACAGTCTCTCTCTCTCTCTCCTGCCCCATCCCCACACTCTCTCTCTCTCTCTCCTGCCCCATCCCCACAGACTCTCTCTCTCTCCTGCCCCATCCCCACAGTCTCTCTCTCTCTCTCCTGCCCCATCCCCACAGTCTCTCTCTCTCCTGCCCCATCCCCACAGTCTCTCTCTCTCTCTCCTGCCCCATCCCCACACTCTCTCTCTCTCTCTCCTGCCCCATCCCCACAGTCTCTCTCTCTCTCTCTCCTGCCCCATCCCCACACTCTCTCTCTCTCTCCTGCCCCATCCCCACAGACTCTCTCTCTCTCCTGCCCCATCCCCAGTCTCTCTCTCTCTCTCCTGCCCCATCCCCACAGTCTCTCTCTCTCTCTCTCTCTCTCCTGCCCCATCCCCACACTCTCTCTCTCTCTCTCCTGCCCCATCCCCACAGACTCTCTCTCTCTCCTGCCCCATCCCCACAGTCTCTCTCTCTCTCTCCTGCCCCATCCCCACACTCTCTCTCTCTCTCTCCTGCCCCATCCCCACACTCTCTCTCTCTCTCCTGCCCCATCCCCACACTCTCTCTCTCTCTCTCCTGCCCCATCCCCACACTCTCTCTCTCTCTCCTGCCCCATCCCCACACTCTCTCTCTCTCTCTCCTGCCCCATCCCCACACTCTCTCTCTCTCTCTCCTGCCCCATCCCCACAGTCTCTCTCTCTCTCCTGCCCCATCCCCACAGTCTCTCTCTCTCTCTCTCTCCTGCCCCATCCCCACACTCTCTCTCTCTCTCTCCTGCCCCATCCCCACAGACACTCTCTCTCTCTCTCCTGCCCCATCCCCACAGACTCTCTCTCTGTCTCTCCTGCCCCATCCCCACAGACTCTCTCTCTCTCTCTCCTGCCCCATCCCCACACTCTCTCTCTCTCTCTCCTGCCCCATCCCCACAGTCTCTCTCTCTCTCTCTCTCTCTCTCCTGCCCCATCCCCACACTCTCTCTCTCTCTCCTGCCCCATCCCCACAGTCTCTCTCTCTCTCTCCTGCCCCATCCCCACAGTCTCTCTCTCTCTCTCTCTCTCTCTCTCCTGCCCCATCCCCACAGTCTCTCTCTCTCTCTCTCTCTCCTGCCCCATCCCCACAGTCTCTCTCTCTCTCTCTCTCCTGCCCCATCCCCACAGTCTCTCTCTCTCTCTCTCTCTCCTTCCCCATCCCCACACTCTCTCTCTCTCTCTCTCTCCTGCCCCATCCCCACAGTCTCTCTCTCTCTCTCTCCTGCCCCATCCCCACAGTCTCTCTCTCTCTCTCTCCTGCCCCATCCCCACAGTCTCTCTCTCTCTCTCTCCTGCCCCATCCCCACAGTCTCTCTCTCTCTCTCTCTCTCTCCTGCCCCATCCCCACAGTCTCTCTCTCTCTCTCCTGCCCCATCCCCACAGTCTCTCTCTCTCTCTCTCCTGCCCCATCCCCACAGTCTCTCTCTCTCTCTCTCCTGCCCCATCCCCACAGTCTCTCTCTCTCTCTCCTGCCCCATCCCCACAGTCTCTCTCTCTCTCTCTCTCTCCTACCCCATCCCCACAGTCTCTCTCTCTCTCTCTCTCCTGCCCCATCCCCACAGTCTCTCTCTCTCTCTCCTGCCCCATCCCCACAGTCTCTCTCTCTCCCCTGCCCCATCCCCAGACTCTCTCCCCCCCTCCTGCCCCATCCCCACAGAATCTCTCCCCCCTCCTCCTGCCCCATCCCCACAGACTCTCTCCCCCCTCCTCCTGCCCCATCCCCACAGACTCTCTCCCCCCTCCTCCTGCCCCATCCCCACAGACTCTCTCCCCCCTCCTCCTGCCCCATCCCCACAGACTCTCTCCCCCCCCCCTCCTGCCCCATCCCCACAGACTCTCCCCCCGTCCTTCCCCATCCCCACAGACTCTCTCCCCCCTCCTCCTGCCCCATCCCCACAGACTCTCCCCCCCGTCCTTCCCCATCCCCACAGACTCTCTCCCCTCTCCTCCTGCCCCATCCCCACAGACTCTCTCCCCCCCCCTCCTGCCCCATCCCCACAGACTCTCCCCCCGTCCTTCCCCATCCCCACAGACTCTCTCCCCCCCTCCTGCCCCATCCCCACAGACTCTCTCCCCCCTCCTGCCCCATCCCCACAGACTCTCTCCCCCCTCCTGCCCCATCCCCACAGACTCTCTCCCCCCCTCCTGCCACATCCCCACAGACTCTCTCTCTCTCTCCTTCCCCATCCCCACAGACTCTCTCTCACTCTCTCTCCTGCCCCATCCCCACACTCTCTCTCTCTCTCCTGCCCCATCCCCACAGTCTCTCTCTCTCTCTCTCTCTCCTGCCCCATCCCCACAGTCTCTCTCTCTCCTGCCCCATCCCCACAGTCTCTCTCTCTCTCCTGCCCCATCCCCACAGTCTCTCTCTCTCCTGCCCCATCCCCACAGTCTCTCTCTCTCCTGCCCCACCCCACAGTCTCTCTCTCTCCTGCCCCATCCCCACAGTCTCTCTCTCTCTCCTGCCCCATCCCCACAGACTCTCTCTCTCTCTCCTGCCCCATCCCCACAGTCTCTCTCTCTCTCTCCTGCCCCATCCCCATAGTCTCTCTCTCTCTCTCCTGCCCCATCCCCACAGTCTCTCTCTCTCTCTCTCCTGCCCCATCCCCACAGTCTCTCTCTCTCTCTCTCTCTCTCTCCTTCCCCATCCCCACAGTCTCTCTCTCTCTCTCTCTCCTGCCCCATCCCCACACTCTCTCTCTCTCTCCTGCCCCATCCCCACACTCTCTCTCTCTCTCTCCTGCCCCATCCCCACAGTCTCTCTCTCTCTCTCTCTCTCTCCTGCCCCATCCCCACAGTCTCTCTCTCTCCTGCCCCATCCCACAGTCTCTCTCTCTCTCTCCTGCCCCATCCCCATAGTCTCTCTCTCTCTCTCTCCTGCCCCATCCCCACAGTCTCTCTCTCTCTCTCCTGCCCCATCCCCACAGTCTCTCTCTCTCCTGCCCCATCCCCACAGTCTCTCTCTCTCTCTCCTGCCCCATCCCCACAGTCTCTCTCTCTCTCTCTCTCCTGCCCCATCCCCACAGTCTCTCTCTCTCTCTCCTGCCCCATCCCCACAGTCTCTCTCTCTCTCTCCTGCCCCATCCCCACAGTCTCTCTCTCTCTCTCCTGCCCCATCCCCACAGTCTCTCTCTCTCTCTCTCCTGCCCCATCCCCACAGTCTCTCTCTCTCTCTCCTGCCCCATCCCCACAGTCTCTCTCTCTCTCTCTCCTGCCCCATCCCCACAGTCTCTCTCTCTCTCTCCTGCCCCATCCCCACAGTCTCTCTCTCTCTCCCCTGCCCCATCCCCAGACTCTCTCCCCCCCTCCTGCCCCATCCCCACAGAATCTCTCCCCCCTCCTCCTGCCCCATCCCACAGACTCTCCCCCTCCTCCTGCCCCATCCCCACAGACTCTCTCCCCCTCCTCCTGCCCCATCCCCACAGACTCTCTCCCCCCTCCTCCTGCCCATCCCCACAGACTCTCTCCCCCCTCCTCCTGCCCCATCCCCACAGACTCTCTCCCCCCTCCTCCTGCCCCATCCCCACAGACTCTCTCCCCCCCCCTCCTGCCCCATCCCCACAGACTCTCCCCCCCCGTCCTTCCCCATCCCCACAGACTCTCTCC